>NC_045617.1:91056369-91356369 GCF_009829155.1 Mustela erminea
TCAAAATAGAGAATGTTCTACTTTCTGAGGTAGAGCAGTTACTTGTGTTGACATTGTCCAGAGGGTGGCCCTGAGGAGCCTGAGGCTAAGAGGGGAGGAGTTCTTCAGAGGAGTTGATGTGATTGAGGGTCTGAGAGGCAGGGAATTGGGTGGGTCGTTCATGTGACCTGTGAAGTCATCCAAAATTATGACAGGACTTGGGGTGGAGGAAGGTTAAGTGCCAAAGATATTACAGGATAAGAAGAAGGTTAGGAGATGACAGAGATGAAGAGAGTTAGAATGGTCTTGCCAGATGAGATTGAAGCATCATGGTACAAGGGATTCTAACAGGAGTTAGAAGAAGTGATCTGGAAGTGGCATCGAGGAGTGCAGAGGTGGAGGTCACCTCTCTTTCAAGAACTGTGCAGGAACTGTGCAGGATCTGATAATTTACCAGTCAACCTGACACAGTCTCATGTATGCTGGCAGAAGAAAGCCCTGAGTCAGAGGCAAGGGACAGTTTATTACTTACAGCACTTTCATTGATTCTTTGAGCTTCAATTCCTACAGAGTGATGCAAAGAGGTTCCGGTGATATATGTAGCCCAGTTGCTCTACAAACACTTTGAACAGAAAGTCCAGAATTAAAATAGTCAATGCATCTGCTGGCAAGATATATTGAAATGTGAAAGACCCTTGGAGATCTGTCAACACCATCAAGCTCCAGGTCCACTGGATGTGAGGATGAATGGTTTTTACTTAAGAAGTCTCCAAGAAAGTGCTTTCAGTGGCTAGAAGGATTTTAGCTAGGGCTAGGAGATGAAGCATGTTATGAACTTCTTTGAGGAAACTAGGGATTTATGGCATTTCTTCTTACCCAGTAAAAAAAAAAGAACTGCTTATTGGATCATTAAAACTAAAATTTTGAAAAAAAATGAAATCAAATTTTGTACCGGAATTATGAGTGGTATATCATAACATAATACAACATTGTTTTGCAGTGTGATCCAGAAAAGTTTCTCTGGGGGAGGGGTGGGCACTGGACCAGTAATGAGGACATGTGGATGGCCCCATGGGAACATTTCCCTTCCTGGTCAACATTTCCTCATCTGCAAACTGAGAAAAAAAGGAGCTATTTAATAGTTTGGAGATCCCTTTTTAGCTCTAACAATCTATGATTTCCATACTGTGAAAATTGGGAACCCAAATAATATCACCCTTAAAGAAATTCTCAATTCACTGGAAAACCCTACTTTCCAGCCAGGCTGGGGACAGAGTTTGGTTAAAAAAAAAATGATTAAAAAAAAAAAAAGCATGTGGTGATAAAGGTGGTGATGACAATGACCATGGACTAAAAGATGGAAGACGTCGTCTCCAGACTAGTGATATGCTTTACCTGGCTTTGGACGCCAGAAGAATCCATGGATATTACATTGCCTAAGGCAGTCAATTTGTTTGAACTTTCTGGAGAGGCTGACTGACCAACTCTGATTTCCTAATGCAGGCCTAGACATTTAGAGCCTCAGAGAGGCAGTATGCGTCAGAGAATGAATGTGGGCTTTGGAGCCCAACAGACCCAGGCACCAATCAAGCCTCTTCCACTTACTGGCATGAAACCAGAGTGTGCTACTATTTTGTGGCCCACCCACACCCCTGTCTTTTGGGAACTGCACACCCACTTTCTGGAGATGGCCCATATCCCAGCTCTATCCAGGTGGTCCTGCCCAAGTGGCACAACTCATAGAATTCCGTCTTCTGCCACAGTTGATTGGTTAAGGGGTGGGTGTCTAGCCCAAGCTGAGCCAATCAGAGTCTTTCCCTGGGATTTCTGAAACTGGAACTGAGGAATGGTGTCAGTCCTCCTCTGCCCCAGGGAGGCTGTAGATGCTGTCCCAGTGGGAACTCAGGCAGACTCACTGCCTGCCATGTGCAGGTAGCTGGTCTGCAGTGCCAGTGGAGGGACAGAGAGAGAAGTCTGGCAGGATTCGAGCCCCTCCTGCTGGTTGCTCTGAGGCCTGGTTGCTGCTTGCTTTCCTATGCATGCTTTGGCTTATTTTATTTTATTTTTATTTTTATTAACATGTATTGTTTGCTTCCGGGGTCCAGGTCTGTGAATCATCAGTCTTACACAATGCACAGTGCTCACAATGGCACGTACCCTCCCCAAGGTCCATCACCCAGCCACCCTTTCCTCCCCCGCCCCCCTCCAGCATGCTTGTCTTCTTAAACACTGCTGCATCTTGGGAACCCCAGAGTCTCTTCTTGGGTAAGATTGGCTAAGTTGGCTTGAATCCGTTGCAACCAAAATATGTCTGACTCATGTAGGAATCCTGTGCAAGTGACCTCACGTTTCCTCAGTGTCCTGATTTATAAAATGGCAACCACTGGGACAAGATATACAGTAGAGCTGCAGGACTAGCCACGCTGATTAACGGACATAATTTAGGAGAGCACTGGGTGCCAGGCCTTGCCAGTGGGGGAACTCAATAATTGTTATTTCTCTCCTCTTTGGCCTCACGGGCAGGTAGGGTGCTATTTTTATTTAAGCTAACTTTTATGGAGCCCTTACTCTGAGCCGAACGGTGTACCTGGTGCGTAGAAGGATAATCTTCGTTAGCCTCCACAATGATCCCAAGAGGTAGCTACTGTTTATCTCCATCTTACAGATGAGGAAACAATGGTGAAGGGAATAGATCTGGAACAATGAATCCGTTGTTCACTGGAGGTAAGGCCCTTCAGCCCCAGGCAGCCCTGCATTTTTTAAACCTCAGAGGGGGTGGATTTGGACCATTGAAACATGGGGGTGAGGGCAAGCGTTTAGAATTTACTACCTTGACGAGAGGTGTAGACTGGAAGCAGAGATAGTTTCAAGAAGGCTTGGCTGAGGTAACCATGAACAGGAGAGCTGGGGCATGCAGGGCCCATGCCTTTCGAGCTTTAACAACATGGAGGAGACCCTTTCCCTCAGAGGATGGAATCCTTAGCTCTCCCTGTGGAGCACGGCAGGTTTTTGGGAGGCCTGCCCACAGCGGGAGGGAGGGAAGGACCTCCATTCAGTTTCCCCTGGTGCTTAAGGCTGCCTTAGGCCTCAAGCGACAGTCACTGAGCTTGGGCCCAGGACAGGCGGCGTGGGGAACCAGGGACGAGGCTGGAGCAAGTTCCTAGGGAAGATGAGGCGCTGAACTGGGCTAGCCCCCGGCATGGTGACAGGGGGTGGGATGAGAGCTCTTGGGCTTGGTGACCAACTGGACAGTGGAGGTGAAAGACAGTGAGAGTCAGTGGGCTTACCTCAGCCTCGAGATGAGGTAGTTTCCGTGAAAGACCGAGGAAGATTACTGAATTTTCCTACTGTTAAAAGGGAAGAAAGAAAGAAAAAAACTGTCAAAACAAAATATCAGTTACCGGCATGGGTAGGAAATGGTCGTCCTTTCGGACTTTGGAGGCATGGGCTACGCCCCATCTCCTACCCGCAGTTTGCCACATCACCTGCACCCACAGCCGGTTCTCTCCAGCTGCTCTGCCATCCCTGCAGACGCCAAGGAATGAAACCAGCCTGGTGTGGAGGGCTGGGAGGTAGGAACAGGGGAGACTGGTAGCAGGAGAGCTGAGCCCTGGGTCTGTGTTCCAGAGGCTCTAGGAGTCGGCTGTGTGAGCGCAAGCAGCCCCTTGCTTCCCCCTGGCCTGTGCGACAGCAGTTTCCCTGCTTCCTGGTGCTGCCACAGGCCTGCTGAATGGGCTTGGGGTCCTCCCTTCCCCCTCTGCCATAGGCTTTCCCCTCTGTCTGATACCCCAAGGTCTGGAAATAACATTTCTTTTTTTCTTTTCTTCTTTTTTTTTAAAAAACAAGTTTCTTTAAACCAGCGGAGGAGACGACATACATCAAAGTTCTTCCAGCGCTCACATTTGTGGATTCTCTGACCGTGTCTGGGCCTTGAGGGACTGTGGCAAGAGCTTCATGACTTCATCCTGTCCTAAATTGGGGTGCCCCCCGTGGGAGGGCAGGTGGGCATCAGCGCCAAGAGGCCCCGGATGCGTTGACCTGGGCAGGCCCGGGGTTTCTGTCTGCATCTGGTAACCATTACCTCGGCTCTCGGGGCTACGCGCTCCCGGGGAAGCCTCCGCCTGCTGCTAGGAAAGACTCGATTTCGCTTTCAGCATAATAATTTAGACATCATAAGGTTTAGGGTTACCTGAAGGAGTAAAAGGGGAGGAATGTCATTTGAAATCGAGATTCTAATCATCTCTGGTGGGTTTTTGATGTGTTGGTTGGAGCCTGGCTGTTGGCCCAGCCAGAGACCCTGGGGGCAGGCCCTGCCCAGAGGTGCACAGTGGGGAGAGTCTGCAAGGGGCTTTTACTTGGGCTCCTGGCTGGATTTGGAGACATGGTTCTCTCCAAAGGGGGGTGCCGCTCACTCATCTCTCACAGATGGTTCAGTCCCTCCTTCTCGCCCGTTCTGGAGACCTTGGCTGGGTCTTGCACGGTTTGGCTTTCTTATGTCGTGGACATGATGAACTCTCCCCTCCGGGCCACGCCCACCTTCACTGGCATCGCTGTGTCCTGTCCCACCTCCCCTCAGTGGCTGACCACCCCCCTTGGTCTGTGGCCGCAGAGTGTGGCCATCGCCGGCTCTGCTTGGCCCCTCCTTCAGTGCCCTGGCCTGACTTCTGTGGGGAAGAAAACCACAGGGTCATGGTGTGCCTCCTGTTTCCTAAATCACATGGATGGACATGCTTGAGGTGAAGCCATCTGGGATCTCAAACGCTAAGGCACCTTTCACAGCAAAGGCACAGATCCGTGGCTCAGAGCCTGTTTCTCCTGTTTAATCAAAACCTCCAGAAATAGTCCCTCACCATCTCCCCGTTTTCTAATGAATTAAATGCACACCTCTCAGTTTCAAATTCCAGACCCTTTGCAATCTGGTCCCAATCTACTCTGCCAGCCTCTTCCCTCCTCCACCACCGCTTTGCTTTGAGACACCCGCAGAACCCTCAGCGTGCCTGCACCCCTGCCCCAGGCTGGCCTTCCCATCACTCCCGCTGTCTGAGCGGCCACCCTCCCAGCCAAGAAGGGTCAAACACAGACTGTCTTCCGAGTTCCAGAAATAATGACATGAAGAGCCCCTTCACTGCCTTCCTGAAAGCTTACTTGGAAATGTCTGGTGTAAATTTCCTTGTTTTCTGTTACAATGAAAATCCCCTGGTTGGAGTAATGATTTAGCATTGGTTCTTACGTGCACCTTAGTGAATGGGTTTCTCAGGTCCTACCAAGAGCAGGTTGTGTGTGTGTGTGTGTGTGTGTGTGTGTGTGTGTGTGTGTGTTTAAGATTTATTTATTTATTTTTAGAGAGAAAGAGCAGGCAGAGGGGCATAAAGAGAGAATCTCAAGCAGACTCCCACTGAGCATGGAGTCCGATGTGGGGTTGATCTCATGACCCCGAGGTCACGACCTGAGCTGAAGTCAAGAGTCTAACCCTTAACTAATTGAGCCACCCAGGCAACTTCAAGAGAAGGTTTTGATAAGGGAAATGTGTGTGTGTGCACCTGTGCCCTCAGGGATAATGTAGGGACAATGTGGGGAGACTGGGCAGCCCAGGAAGATAAGTTTTAGAGATCTTTCCTTGTACCCCTAACTGGCCTTGACTGGGTCCACACACTCAAACACAGGGTGAAGGGATTCTGAAGTCAGAGATGGCAGACTCTGTTGGTCAAACCCAGCAGCCATCTTCCTTTCCTACTATAGAACCCCATTTTACTCAAGAATGGGGTGTGGGTGTGGAAGCTAGCTCTGGCCGAGCTCACACCCCATTTTTCCCTGATGAGAAGAGAGGAGAGACTTCCTTTTTCCTTCCAGCCTGCATCACACATCATCATGTGAAGGTGTAATGTTTGGATAGTGATGGCCATCCGTGACCACCAAGAAAAGCCAAGAGACTTACACAGAAAGGCCTGGAGCTCACTGGGGGGGCTGAAAGAACCCAGACAAGAGCCACCCACATCTAGATCTTTTGTTAGGAGAGATTATGAATCCTACAATTTAAGCAACTAAGATTTTGTTCTTTGGATCATCTTAATTTTTTTTTTTAAAGGATTTTATTTATTTATTTATTTGAGAGAGAGAAAGAGCACAAGCAGGTGGGAAGTGAAGAGGGAGAGGGAGAAGCAGGCTCTCTGCTGAGCAGGGAGCCCAATGTGGGGCTCTATCCCAGGACCCTGATATCATGACCTGAGCCAAGGGCAGATGCCCAACCTACTGAGCTACCCAGGCACCCCTGGACCATCTTCCTTTAAGGCTTGTGCAGGGGTTATCGAATACAGTCCTCACCGAAGGGCCTGGCTGGATGGGAGAAAGAAAGCCCTTGTCCCCAGTCTGTTGGTTCTGGAGGCAACCCAGAGTGGGCAGGACTGGGTGCTCCACGAGGGGGATTGAGTCCTGGGGCTCTAAGCCTGGTTCGGGAGAGCAGAGCCTGAGCTCACCTTAGTCACGTCCCTCTCGCCAACCTCTACTCCCACTGTGCTCTTACCAGGCTCCTTGAATGGAGCACGGATCATGGTCTTTTCCATGACAGTCTTGCACTTTCTCCACTGGTCCAGGCTTTCTATGCAAATGGCTTTCACTCTTGTCTAGAATTTCTGGTCTTCGGTCCTGCATCTCGAATTCTAATGAGCTGAATTTCCATTTGGTTGTACCTGTAGGGGATATGGCTGATGTCTTGCCCACAGCCCCTGGCACCAACCATTCTTATATACTGGTGCTGACCTGATACAGCCCCTGCGGCTTGTGTCTGACAGTTTGGCTAGAAACACTGGGGCTTTTACACTCCAATGAACAGCCCTCCATTGATGCCAGTGGAGTATAAATCCCCCAGCTCCCTCGCTCCCCTGCTGGGACAACTTTGAGGCATATTCTACTCAGACTCTCAGAAGTCCCAGTGGCACTGACCCTCAGATGCCCTCAGTGACAACCTGCTCATTACTACACCCCAGATTGGCCTCCTTCTCTTCCCTGTCTCCCGTCCCTACTCTCTTACTGATGGTTCCTGGGAAGCAAGAAAACCACTTGGACAAAGTCCTTGTCTCAGGCTCTGTTTGTAGGAGAATCTGGCCCAAGGAATATCTTTTTCTCACTGCCCATAGATCAAAACCCAAATCCTTCACCTGTCACATCTCAATTCCAGCCTGATAGTTTAGTCCTTCTGCAAAAGGGTAAACTGGCTAAAAATCATTTTGCCCTGGCCTCCAGCCTGATAATTGGTGCTGTCTCCCACTTGCCCTGTACCTGGTGTGTGAACACAAAAATATTTGCCTCACCTTGACCATAAGCTTTTGAGAGACAGGGTCTAGATCCCTAATTCTTTGTGCTCGTTGGAAGCACCTGCTCAGTCAGGGTAGATCAAGGTCCAGAAAATTCCTGTCTGTGATTCAGCAACCTCTTAACAAAGAGGAGACTGATTTCGGGGAGAGGTAGACTCCAGAGAATGAAGACCAGAGTTGCGCAGGAAGGCAGGGTGGGCGAGAGAAGAAACCGAAAAATGTGCAAGTCATCAAGCCGTGGGGAGCCCTGCAAGTCATTAGATAATTAACCGAAGTGAAAAATCAGAAAGCCAGCTTGGGACGCCATGCAGGGGTGCAACTGCTTTTGGAGTTGGATTGAATAAAGTATTTTTATTAACTTCACATTTTGCCTCTAATATCCCCCTGTTCTATCTCATCCTGGACCCCTTGAGTTCCTTGACTCCCAGACATGGTGATAGGCAGTGGCAGGAGCCGCCCTCCGGCTGGCCCTTCACCCCTCCCACACCCACCCTCCTTCCCCCCATTAATCCCCCCAGGCCCCCTTAGCCCTGGCTCTGGTTCGGCTTTCTCTGTGCCCCGAATACCCACAGCTGCTCCTCTTCCTATCTTTGCTCCCTTTGGGGCTACAGAGCCGTCTGAAGGCAACTCCTGAAATGTGAAATTTCCCCAACCAAACTGTGTTCAGAACCTTCCAGACCCTGGCCCCCAGCCCAGGCAGTGAATAGTGTGTTGTGTGGGGGGCCATCCTGTGGGCAGAGTGGGTAGGCCAGGAGCCTGTTTCCTCAGTCTCTACACTGTCAACATCACCCTTGTTTTACACGGTCTCAGTTTCTTGGTCAGGAGCCTGGGACGACAAACAGCCGGTGTGTGGAGAGCACAGAAATCAGCAATGAAAGATAGTGCGCCTTTCCTGCATGCCAGACTCTCTGCACCTATTGCTGGGTGTTGTGCTTCTCATCACAGGGCTGCCTGGTAAGCACCGGCTGAAGGGGGAAGGAACGTAGACCAAAGAGATCAGCGGATGTGGGAGTTCATAAACCACCCCGGGGTCCTGTCTCTAAAATCTGACCTGGAGTAGAAACCCTGAAATACCACAGCCCCGCTCCCCAGCTGCCTCTCTTCAACCCACTTCAGGTCTCCCTCACCCTTCTCTGCCACCTGCATTCCTTCCCCAGAAAACACCCTTATGTGGATGCTCCTCTGTCCAAATCCCCTTAAAACCTCTCTATTGTCCGAGAACTGAAGTCCATAGAGGGCTCTTGTGGTCTGGCCCCTCTGCCTGCCTTACTGGAAACATCTCCTCAGTCACCTCATGATCCCCTCTACAGGTTTCCACCAGGTCTCCTTTCTTTGCACATCTGGGAGGACCCTATAACTCGGGGTGAGGACCCCCACCCCACAGCTCTCTCTCCTCTGTGGACTCTTTCTTCTCCTTCCACGTTCAGTGCCATATCCGCTCCTGTGGAAGGGCTCCCTGGAGAGCAGACTCCAGGACGGGGTTTGGGCGCGGAGTGTTTAGTGGGCAGGGCCTCTGGGGTTGGGGTGGGAGCGAGGGGGCTGGTGTGAGCAGAGGCAGAGGGCAGGCTGCCTTGCTGGCCCATGATAGCCTTGGCGGACTCTACAGGGCTCTGTGGCAAGTGGGGGCCCAGTTAGAGTCCAGCCGCCTTTGGTCACGGTAGGTCTCCCCAGGACCTGAGGTTGATGGCTGGACCTGGAGGTGGGCGACTGGGAGAGGGCAGCTCTTGGCAGCTGAGGCCTGAGGTGCTGACAGCTTACCTCTCCCAGCAGCTGTGGGAGCAAGTCCTTCCTTAAAGGGGAGTTGGGTGGTATCTGACAATGTCCCCCAAAGAGGGACCCCAGCACCCCTAGGGGCATGAACTACATCTCCTCTGTTCCTCCATGCTCTGTACTGGCTCGGATTGAAGGGTATATGGCATGGGGTTGGGCCAACCAGCCATCACTAGGACAGAGAGTGCGAGGATGTGGAGACAGGCTTATCTCCAGCTCAGAGCCCAGAAGAGGGTTACTAGGTGTGTGCGTGGTCTATCCACGTGCCTTCAGCCCTGCAGTGTGGGCAGAGCCCTGCCCTTGTGGAGCCCCTGAGCTGCATCATTCTACCGATGTGCACAGCTCCTTCCCCAGTCCTGCCCAGTGTCCTGTGGGCCACTCTGCACTCAGCCCTTGGAGCACTCACATTTTGCCTGCTTATGTGTTAGCTTCTGACCCTGCAATTTCCAGATTTATCATCTTTTCTGGGCCCTTCTGCTGGGTCTTGGATCCCAGGGAACCCCTCCTGGGTTCTAGGAATGATATAAAGAGGGGAGGGAGGGGTTGCTATGGGCACTCGGGCTGGGTGGCACTGGGCGACAGGCGCTGGACAGTAGTGAGGGGGTGGGAGGCTTGGCCTTCATCAGAGTTTCCCTCTGCAGTTAATAGGCTGCACACGAAGCAACATCGTCTTGGCTGGGGTTGGCAGGGGGCAGAGGCAAGCCAGAGGGTCCCTTGGCCTCTGCCAGGGGGAGTTGGGGTTGGCAACCATGTAGAATGCATTTAGTCCTGAGAAGACATGGTAGGAGCCATGGCAGTGCGGGTCACTCAGGGCCAGCGTCCGGAGAGACCCTGGTTCTTGTAGGAGAAGCTATGGAAGCTCTTGGGGTGCCAGGCTCTTGGGGTGCCCAAGTCAGAAGAAACCCAGACTGAGTGCTCCTCACATCCCGGCAAAGCCCCAGGTGGGGTGGGAGTCCCCGGCACAAGCCTCTGAGCCTCTCCAGCCTTCTGTTTCCTCTGCCTTCCCTGACCACCCGGCTGTGCGAGGGTCAGTCACGCACTCGAGGGATTCCTGTGTTCTGTGACTGCGGTGTCTGAGCCCCAGTCCTGGGACCCATGGCCTGACAGAGACAAATATGCTTTTTAGGAGCCATGCTGAAAAATCAGGGGCTGAAGCTGACGTATCCATGTGGTGTCAACTGAGGAGAACCATGAGGTCCTCCATTCCTTCCTGAGAGCCTTCCAGGCAGGAGGGCGCCCGCTTCACTGAGCCCCCAGGGACACGGATGGGCCAGGTGAGCTAAGAATCGTGGTGTAAGAGATGAGGTGGGGGGACGAGAATTCTTTTTTAGACGGGGTTTCTCTTTGAAAATTTTCTGGGCGAGGTCAAGCCTATGGACCCTTTTCAGAGCAATGTTTTCAAAAGCCTAAGTTAAAAAAACCAAGGATTACCAAGTAAAGCAATTGCATTGACCTAGTCCTAAAAACCGTGCTGGGGCTGTATGTGTGTGTGTGTGATTACTCACACACGAGGCAGGGAGATCTAGCCGCAGGTCCTGGCGACGCCATTTTGAAGCTGTGAGGCGTGTGGGCAGTATTTCCAGGTTAATGTTCAGAACCCTCCTGTGGAAATCTTGCTACAGCACGCAGAGCCCCGGGTGCTGGCTGCAGGGCTTGGGGCCCACAATGGAAGGAAACGCTAGACTTCAGGCACAGGTCAGGGAGGAGGAAGCCTGCTTCCGGCCATACGCCAAGCCCAGGTTGAGAGCCTCTGCCTAGTGCCTCGTGTACTTGTTGCTAGCTGGGGACTGAACAGGTGTAAGTCACCTTTCAGAGCCTTTTTTCTCACCCGTAATGTGGGGATGGCCACACTGACAAATTCAGACTTCCGTGAAGGCCAAACGAGATGCCGTGTGAGGAGGCACAAGCTTCTGGATGCTCAGGCCAGAAATCGACTGTCACCCTGGGCTCTCCCTCCCCGGGCCTCCCCAGGGCGCCCCAAACCCTGTTACTTCCACCTCAGCACTGTCTCCGCCAACTCCCTTTCTATTCCCACTGCAGCAGCTCCATGCAGCAGCAGGCCCTCAGGATGCTCACACTGGGTCACTCTCACTTCAGACCCTCCTGGGCTCCCAGGAGGTTTTGGGGTTGGGCCCAGATGCCACGGGAAGGTTCTCTGGGGTCTGGCCTCCACCTGCCTCCCTGCCTCCTGTGGGCCGCCCCTGCCTGTCCTCTTGGATCCAATGGCACCGTGCCTCCTCACCTCCAGGACCGCCGCTCGCTGCTCCCTGCCTCAGCACGGAGCCAATCCTCCCTTCTCCTCATTAACCCTCCTCCGGCTTCGTCTCAGGTGTTGGCCTCTCTGGGGAAGCCCTCACCGGCCCTGACTCCTGGGGAGTCATCCTGCCAAGGCCTCTTGTGGCATCTGCGAGTATTTCGGTAAAATGGTCACCGCTACATGTGTGCCTTCCTCTGCTCTGCCTCCTACTGTGGGGTAGGGGTGGGTGCTGATGGCTGCAAACCACATTTCCCAGGTTCCTTGCCAGTTCTGGCTTCTGGTTAGGTCCCATCGATGGGAAGCAAGGACAGGAGGTCGGGAGCAGTCAAGGTATCTCTCAGCTTCTGGTAGAGCCTTTGGCAGGGTCCCATGGCCTCAGCTCCCCCTGGCTGGCTCTGGTTCTCGGCTATTGCTAACTGGGATGCCTTGCTATCCTCTGGGGTCTCTGTTTCCCTGACCAGACCCTGATTCACCTGGAATGTTCACTTCTCTCGCCCGCTCCAGACTGTGTATCCCTAACCTCGGAATCCTCAGTACCAGCCAGCGGAGGCCAAATCCGCAGGAGGCCCCCAGCCTCTTCTCTGTCCCACAAGCACCGCACACCCGTTCCTGCCTTTGTGGTTTCATCTCAACATTTTATGCTCCCCATTCCTCTCTCCTTCCCAGGCCTGTCTGAAGTCTGCCCTTCAAGGCCCCTCTCAAATGCATGAAGTGCCCCTTGAAGCTGAAGTTCAGCTTGTACTGGTTCTGGTGAATTCCAGCAAGGAGGAACACACAATTTGCTTTTGTTTCAAGGCATGTTCATCTGTTTCTCTGGAGACTGTAACTCTTGTTGGCAGGAAGAGCATCATAATAGAGACAATAACAGCTAAAGGAGGCCCAGAGACGCTACACAACTTGCCAGAAGTCACACAGCCACAAAGTGACAGACAGAGCTGAGGCAGAGTTTGAGCTGCCTGACTCTGAAGACTACAGGCGCACCGCTCTGCTTTCTCCCTGGGCCTCGGCCCCATGGTGTCCTTAGCAGAAAGCACCCTGTGGGTTGCTAAGTTTGGGGAGTTTTCGTGAAGGGGACTGAAGGAGTCTTAAAAGGTGGGCAGAGTGGCTTGTTATGGGTCAAACCTCAGTTTCTCACGCCAAGGTGCTTGGGCACCAGGCCCCTGAGGTCAGACCTCATACTCCCTTTTTTCTTTTCTTTTCTTTCTTCCCGTTAACCCGGCACCCTCCAAGAACCGGCTTCATATCTCAGAAGCTCAGCTCAGAAGTCCCTCCAGCCGTTTCTAACAACTTGCTGCTTCACGTGAAACCCCATCCAGGTAATTTTCCACTTCACACTGCAAAGAATAATAGCCAGGGGGCTCTTTCTATAGGAAAAACTCAAAGCTGAGCAGCTTCCACTCCTGGGCAGACGACAGAAGTCGGCAGGGCGGCAGGGGCCCAAGGAGCTGGAAGACATTACCTCTGCATATAGATTTCCACCCATCCCTCGCTCCGGCTCGCCGTGCTGAGTCTCGATATTTCCTGGCCATCTGAATCCACTTCTGGCTCTTTAATCACAGGTCCCTGCGAGTCTTTGGGCCCTCCTGCCTGGCCTTTCCGGGAACTAGGCGTGGGGTGTTCTTGGGGCTCTCCTACCCGCTTGGAGGAATTTAACTCACACCTGCCTGCATGCTGCCTTCCCCTTAAGCCTACTGTGTGTCATGCACAGTGCTCAGTGCTTTTAGATCGTCAGTTAAAGTTGTCACCATCTCCGTAACAGGTTGGTTTGTCAGAAGCAGATGCTGAGATGGGGTTTGGTGTGTAAGATGTTTATTAGGGGTGAACACCTTGGGAAGGGTTTGGGGAGGAGGCAGGATGCAAGTTAGGAGAGTACAGTGATGTATAACATTTGTTGCTAGAGTGATACTTCAACGTGTTTCCTAGACGACAAGAGAGAGAAAATCTGTTTTTGATAAGCAGGTAACAGGCAACCTCGGACAAGGTCTAGATCCCAAATGCCTGGCACGGAGCTTCGCCATTCTGGAGCTGGCACGGTCACGGAGGCACAGGGACTCCAGTGATCTTGGAATTTGTCTAAATGGAGGGGAGGGAAAGGTATTCTAGGGAGCAGGTATAGCGGGGTATAAAAGGAGATGGAAGTCAGAATTGACAGGGCCTGTGTAGGGAGCGTGAGCCAACTGGCCGGGTCTGTGGGGAACAGAAGGAGCCAAAGAAATGAAATGGAAATGGGGAATATGAAATTCAGCTTCATTCTCTTCCATTCCACAGGCTTCTTTTGAGTACCCACGATATGCCAAAGCAGCTCTCAGGCCAGATAGGCCCGGAGGGAACAGGAGGCCTCTCCCCCTCATCTGGCTGACAAGGCCTCAAGCATCAGCCTGTGTGCTGTGTTTTGCAATAGGAACCGAGAGGCCAAGCCGGTGGTGTACATGCCCTGCCTGTGGGCCCGCTGCCGGAAGGCTGGTGAGGTCAGTCCGGCCCGAGGGAACCCCCTCGTCCTGGGGCCAGACAGCTGAGCCTTCTTCCCCTTCAGGTGAGAAGCCCGCGGAGGAGGTGATGGAGGAGACCTTCTCTCCACTCTTTACCTGCCGTGGGAGTTTGAGGGGCTATTCATGTCCTTCAGGTCCCCAGGGAGGACAACAGTGAGGCCAGCACCAGCCCTCCCTCCTGCGAGGTGCCCTCAGGGTGAGGCCTGGCTGGGAGGGGGGTGTTTAAAGTAGGGGTCAGAATGTAGGAGATAAGGTCAGGCTGGAGTAGAATGGGCCCCTCATCCCAGGTAACTGGTACTCCTATAAAAAGATGGAATTTGGACCCAGAGGAAAGGTGAAGGGGAAGACACAGGGGAAAGGACCTGTGAAGGCAGGGGCAGAGATGCGGTTTAAGCTGAGGAAGGCCAAGGATTGCCGGCCCCCAACCGGAAGCTGGAAAGAGGTGAGGAAGGGTTCTATGCAGAGTCTCACAGAAAGTGGGGTCCTGCAGGCACCTTGATTTTGGACCCTGAGCCTCCAGAACTGCGAGATGATCAAATTCCGTAGTCTTAAGCCACACAGTTTGTGGTCCTTCATTATGGTCCCGGGGAAACAAACACACCCACCATCTAACACCACCTGTGTTTTGGATATTCTAACTCCCAGAGCGGAACTGACAATTTCAGGATACCCTCTGAGTCAAATGCATTTAGCTTTATGCAAGATCTACTCTGGGGATATAGTTCTTCCCTTTTATCTTGGACCAATGATGGACTTAGACTAGCTCCTATCCGGAATTGGTGCTTATGCGCTGCTGCTATGTGAGGAAGAGGCTGCAGCCACTGTGGTCCCGGGGGGTCCTCACCCTTCCTCCAGCCTCCATGACCTTGGGGTTTAGTCCTTCCTGCCATTGAGGCTGGGTGATCAGCCCTTAGGGATGGCTGTCCAGAGGCTCAGGTGTCTGTAAAATGTTTCTTAATTACTTAATGGCTTGGGAAATGTACATCCAAAGCTATGAGATGTTCCCAGAAGACTGGATGTACTGAGGACAGCACGAATGATGCTCATCTTTGTAGGACACTCAGAGGACACAGTGAGTACTGTACAGGCTAAGACAATGACTACCCTGTCTTCTAGGGCCCAGGGAAGGTTACCATTTTGGCTTTGTGACAGTGCTCAAGTGTGTGTGCCTGCGAAGCATTCAGACAGGTGGCCCACAGTGCATCTGTGCTGATGTCACTGTGACCTATGCAATTTTAAGCTTCTAGAACTGTGCTTCTCAGAGTGTGTTGTGTGGAACATGGGCTCATTGTGATGTTCATAGAGGTTAGGCGGAACAATGATTTAGTGGTAATATATTCCTGAGAAATATTGGATCCCACAGCCTTACACAGATTCCTCTCCTGCAGGATATCTCAAAGCCTTCAATATGCTAAAGGACATTGGGCATTGTGCATGCGTTTCCCAAATTCAACTGGTGGTGGAATTTTCTTCCTCTTATACATGGTATATCCCTTGGGACTATTTTCTGAAGAGTACTCCTTGGGGTTTGTTCTTCTAGAAACTATGCTAGTGGTCAGGTGATGTCAATGATGGTGATGATGGTAAAGATGAGGATAGTGGTCATGTTTCTGGTGGTGACATTCCTGTTTAGGACATTGGTAATGCGGGTGGATAGTTTGGTATAACTTTAGTAATCCTCTAAAGGAGAAGGAACTCCCAACTCAGACCTTCTATATATTGATGACACTATTTGGCTTTACGGAGTTAATGACTCAGGCTAGTAGCAAGGAGATGGTGCCCCAGAAGACGAGGAATGTGCAGCCCAGGGGGAGTCAAAGGGGCCAGAGCTAATAAAGCACTTAGCAACATGGGAAGCCCACTGAGGGTATATACCTTTGTTCCTGGAGCCTCTACTGACATGAATGAATAAGAAGAACATGATTTGTGTGACCACAGGATTCTTAGGATGGTGAGTGGGTGGGGAGACCTGTGAAGACTTGTGAACCCACTAAGCAATGATGCTGAAAAGTGTGTTTGCTTCTTGCAGGCTCTGTCTCTTTGGATGGCCCATTCATAGCTCAATCCTGCTGGAAACTATAAGATGACTTATGACCCCCCAAAAGGGCTGAGGGAATTTTGAAGGCAGCAGTGAAGTGACTGCAGGAGTTTTTGACTGTGGCAATGGGGTTATTGACAATGGGAGTGATGGGCTGATGGTAGGAATGATAATGGTGGTGGCAAAGTCATGGTGAAGGTGAGGACCACGCTGATGATGAGGAGAGTGGTCATGGGCATGACAGAGGCCATGATGGTAGGGCTATAGTAGGTGGTGGAGGCTATGATAGGGACACCCTGAGTTGTGATATTCATGAGTGTTGGGGGAATCACGGTAAACACCATGCACCAGTTAGACTCTAAGTGACTCTGGGTCCTCCTGCCTCATTTCCTCATGGGTAGGTCAGACTTTGTGAGATGCCACCCAGTCTGAGAAGAACAAGACCTTGCTTCAGGAGGCATTCCGTTGTCTTCCGTGTAGAAAGTGGCCCTTCACTTTGTCCATAAATCAGCCTCATAAACTTTCCACTTTGCAATTTGCAGGTTGTCAACCCCACAAACCACTCCTGCCTGGGATACAGAGCTTGAACAAATAAATCACACTTATGATTCATGTCAGCAGTAATGTCATCATTGCATAGGGTCCAGATCCAGGCTGACCTACCCAGGGGACACGGGCGGCCCCCCTCAATATTGTTCAAACCAAGCACACTATGATTCAACACTGAATTTCTAGACAGAGGCCCTTATATCAAAGTGACATTTAATAGCACACTTCTCCCTCATTGGAGTGGGGCCTCCCAGGGGGTGGTAGACATATAGCATCCCTGGGAGAAGGGGGAATGACTCAGAGGCAAGCTCATGCCCTTTCTTTATGAGAAGACCACTGTTGGGTCCCCAGCCTATAATTCACCCAGCCCGACCGCTGACGTGGTGTTACTCTATGTAACCAGAGCACAGCTCTGCTCCCCTCTTCTTGCACATGCCCACTGCACCTGATTTTAAGGAGGAAATACGGCTCTGCCGGGGCCTGTGTCAGGGTGGCCCCCTATCTCAGAGGTGGTGAGATGGGTCACAGCTGCCTGGAGGTAGATGTTTTGCACCCACATGACACATCCTGGCAAGGGCTGCCCATTGATTTACCTCAGGCTTGCTCTCTGTGGGGCCTTGCTGTTCCCTGAGGGGAGCTCTTGGTCAAGGCCTTGCCTGCCTCTGGGTGGCTAGAGATTTCACAGCCCTCCACCATTTTCCTGGCACGTGTCTGAAGTCATGGGAACGATTCAATGGAAGCCATTTCCCCTTGTTCCCTCACGTCATTATGCAATGGGGAGAATTGACAGTGGGGTTGCCCTCTGGCTCTTTTCTGGAAGGAAATATTGGTTTTATTTTATTTTACATATTTATTTTTGTTCCTTTTCTTTTTTTCCTCTAGGCATGAAATAACATTTCAGCCAGCTCTGGAAAACATCTGAGCTGGTTAGCAGTGTTAAAGCAGGCTGAACATTTCATTTGTAGAGATATCAGATATTTTCCTATGACCTTTAATGGTTAGAATTCCAATTAGCTGGGGCGTGGGGGTTGGAGAAGAAGCTTCTGTTTTGGCATTCTAGAAAAGAAGGTCTTGAGAGGGGAAATGTCTGTGGTTTAGCAAATTAAAAGTTCTAGAACACACTAGAATTCGATATTTTTGGTTTGGAATATAAATATATAATATATGGAGAATATGTTTTGGGGTCAGAACTTGTGTATATTTGGAATTGCAGTGCTAAGGGGACACTTGCTATGGTTTCAATGATGCTGTAAGGAACAGGTGACTCACAAAATACACAACCATTCTGAGTGATTGAGTTCCAATTTGGCTTTTGCTTTGAAATATTTCTTTCTTTCTTTTTTTTTTTTTTTTTTAAGATTTTATTTATGTATTTGACAGAGAGAGAGAGAGACAAGCCAGGGGAGTGTGAGAGGGAGTAGCAGGCTTCCCGCTGAGCAGGGAGTCCAATGTGGGGCTCAATCCCAGGACCCTGGGATCATGACCTGAGCTGAAGGCAGATGCTTAACTGATTGAACCACCAGGCACCACATGCTTTGAAATATTTTGAAACGTAGTATGTTGAGAAGTGAAGTTATGACAAGATGATTTTTAAAAGATGTTATTTTATTTATTAGGGAGAGAGAGCAAGTGGGAGGAGGGAGAGGGACAAGCAGGCTCCAAGCTGAGCAAGGACACAGGGCTCGATACCATGAACCCAAGATCATGACCTAAACCAAAATGAAGAGTTGGATGCTCAACCAACAGAGCCACCCAGGTGTCCTGTGACAAAATTATTTTTCTAAGTTTTGGTTGTAGGAATACTGTGGTTAACTTCCCAGCATCCATTACACCCCAGATGGTTAAGCAGCCTAGGTCAGTCATGCTAATCCTATGCCAGGGATTGACTCAGCCCCAAGAAGGTGTGAGCCAATTTGGGCCAATGAGATTCAATGGCAGAGGTGGGGGTGCTTGCTCGGAGCTCCTGGGAAAGAGCAGCCAGTTCTCCTCCTACCTTTCTGGCTGTGAACAAGGCAGTATGGACTCCAAGAGCTGTTGGCAGCTATTGTGAGGCCATGGTGGTGGGGGATGGTATTAGGATAAAGCCAGCACAGCTGCTGACAGAGCAGAAAAGTGCAAAGAACGTGGGTTCTGTGGCTGCCCTACCTCTGGACTTCCTGTTCTGTGGAACGATAGAAGCCATGATTGTTCTAGCAAGGCTGGGAGAGAATTTCTGTTGCCGGAAGAGGTCTACCCTTCTTGTTCTTCAGAGTTCTCAAATATAGGTTAAAGAGGTAAAATGCACAAAGTAAGACATGTAAACTTTGAAAGAAAGATATTCTGTGGCAGGAGTTGGGCAATCCTTCCTTAAAAGTCCGGGTAGAACATATTCTGGTCTTTGCAGACCATATGGTCTCTACTGTGGCTATGCAAGTCTGCCATTATAGCATAAAAGCAGCATAAGCAATAACTATATGAGTATGAAAAGGACAGATGGCAGCCCAGTTTTGGCCTATGACCTTAGTTTGCTGGCCACTGTTCTGGTGGTTTATAGAAAGGAGATATCCATAGGGACCGGGGTCATGGGAGGATTCCTAGAGGATGCTGGATAGATAGAGAATAGAGATAGAGATAGATAGAGAGAGATAGGTAGAGAAGACATGGGTCAGCCATATTTCTACGTGTGTACCTTTAATTACCATGCCCTTCTACTGTCTGATGTGATTGTGGAAAAGGAAAGCTAGAGTGCATGTCAAGGGCACACCTGGCAGTATCCTTGGAGATCAAACCACTTCTGCTGTGCCCACTCCCCAGTCCTCAGTGATCAGCCATGAATAGATCAAATATCAGAGGGCCACATACAGAAAGATGTCCACCCAGGTCTGCCTCCTACCTGGAGAGCCCATAGTAGGTCTAGGCATATAGAAGCTCATCGCAAACAGCTTGAGGAGTATAGATGTGAGGCTCTTCAAAGTAGAGTGTCGAGACACCAGTGTCCAGGTACACTTGTGGGTCTCCTGTGACTCATGTAAAGTGTGATTTGGACTTTCCCAAAGTCAGAGGTCTCCTTCCCCTGGGACTCACCTGTGGTGGGGGGTGGGCAGGCGTAGTTTCCTGGAGAGCCTGGGCCATGATGGCAGGCTGAGAGCACTGCCTGCTAAGGGCGACCCTGAGCCTGGGTAGGAGTGGTGACTATATGGGCAGAGGGAGCAAGAAGGAAGAGAGGCTCAGAGAGAGAGGGAGGCAGGTGATTCTTTAGGACTGAGTGGTAGGCCGTCCAGAGAGCCTGGTCCACACTCCAGGGGGTACAGGGAGTGGGTAGCTCATGGGGAAGAAAGGGGTGAGTGGAGGAGGCTGGAGTTCACTGGGGAAGGAGAACCTTTCTGAAATGTAGGAACCCACATACTCCCCACCCTCCAAGGCTATAATTTAGAGACTTAAAAATACTCCCACCATGTTTTCTCACTTTGATGTGTGAACACGAGGTGATCTAGTTGGAGAGAGGAAAAACAGAAACCAACCTGTTGAGTAATATCCTTCTGAAAAGAAATACAGACTTTGAAAAAGAACTGGGACAACTTGTGGAAGCTTTCAAAGGGTGTTTTCTTCTTTTATTTCTTTTTCTTTTTATTTATTTATTTTTTTAAGATTTCATGTATTTATTTGACAGAGAGAAATCACAAGTAGACGGAGAGGCAGGCAGAGAGAGAGGGAAGCAGGCCCCCTGCTGAGCAGAGAGCCTAGGACTCGATCCTAGGACCCTGAGATCATGACCCGAGCCGAAGGCAGCGGCTTAACCCACTGAGCCACCCAGGCGCCCCCATATTTCTTTTTATTTTTAAAGCAGGTCCCATCCCCAACATGGGGCTTGAGCTCACGGCCCTGGGATCAGGAGTTGGATGCTCTACCGATGGAGCCAGGCAGGCACCCCTTTCTTTCCTTATTTTTCAAAGCCCAAGCAAGGGTTTTGGTGAAACCTTTGTCTCAGGCTCCAGAACAATTGAGCATATGTGTAGCTTCACCTGGTGACTTAGGGAGACAAAGGAAACCCCCAAATGGCCTTCTTTCTAGTAATTGTCCCCAAACACTGTCCAGGGCTGGTTCGTGCCTGCTCCCCTTTGCTTACTAATCACCGCTCTGGTGCTGGCACCTGCCCACCCACCCCGCTGACTGCCCTTCCCCATAGGTGCTGCATTTGTTCCCCAACCCTGCACCCCTGAACCCCTCATCTGTTCCACCATCCTCACTCTGCCCTGGCTCTGCCTCTGAAGCTGGGCTTTCAGGCCAACCTTGCATCTGGTTTCTCTTTGCTTCTTTCTCCCTTTGTCTTTCTTTGCTTTTGGGAGGAGATGGTGGTTTTTATGACCCCCCCCCCCTTTCCTGCTCCCTCCTGCAATTGTTTTCTGCTCTGATTCAGCTGACCTCAGCCTTTCACTTACCTTAGTTCCACTGGGCTCCCCATGACCTGCTCCCAGTAGGACCAGCTGCTCCTTCAAGCTCGACTTGGGCCCTCAGAGATGTGTAGCTGCCATTTCTCTGGGGGGAGGTTTTTAATTTGTTTTGTGTTATTTTTTCTTTTTTCCATTTGTGTTTCTCTGTGCAGGATATCAGGTGTTCATAAACTTCTCCAGAGAGCTTACTTTTGAAATGAGAGGGTTGCTGTGGAATTTTGGGGGCTGCATGCTGAGATAGAACTGTCTTGAAAGGCCTCTTCCCATGAGCAGTAGGCTACATTTCCTCTCCCTCCTTGCCTTGTTGGGTCACCCTCCATGCAGGTCTCCTCCTGGAGAAGAAAGCAAATTCAACAACTGTTTTATCTGTGCAAACTTACTCCCTCAATCCCCCTTCTTTTTAAATTTTTTTATTTTTAAGTAATCTCTGCGTCCAATGTGGGGCTCGAACCCACAACTCTGAGATCGAGAGTCACATGTTCTACCAACCAAGCCAGCCAGGTGCCCCCAAACCTCCTTCCTTAAACTTAATAAAGAGATACCACAGATGATCAGAACATGGAAGAAATAAATATTCCCAGCTGTGTCACAGACAATTCTTCACCAAGTGATTAAAATATTGCAGTTGTGTGACACAGATTAAAAACATGTATTGCTCTTAAAACTTATTACTAACCCTCTGAATCTTTGCTTTCACAACGTGGTTCCTGGACCAGCAGCATCAGTGTCTCTAGGGAGCTGGTGGAGGGAGGGTGCCAGTCTCACTCCAGTCTTACTGAACGAGAGTCTGATTTTTAAAAAAAAATTATTTATTTGAGAAAGAGAGAGAGAGAGAGGACATGCAAGTGGGGGAAGGGGCAGAGGGAGGGACCGAGAGAGAATCCCAAGTAGACTCCCCACCGAGCGTGGGTGGAGCCTGACATAGGACTCCATCCTGGGATCCTGAGATCATGAAATTAAGAGTCCCTTGATTCAGTCGACTAAGCCACCCAGTCACTGTTCAGAATCTGTATTTTAAAAAGATCACCAGGTGATTCCTGTACACATTAGCATTCAAAAACTCCTGCTTTAATAATCTTTAGAAACATTAAATGGCCCATTTTACTGAATAAAACCAACCAAGTACTTAAACAATCACATGATATAGTGTGAAGACCATGGCCAAAGTACCTCCTTTCAGCCTCTGCTCACAGAGAAGCCACTGAGCTGACCTGCCGGCCCTCTGCACCTATCAGGGTTGGTGTAAGGAGTTTTTGGGTAAAGATTAAGCAAGACCAATGGGTCAATGCATTTTGTCAAGCACCATAAGTGGGTACCAGTAACTCCTGCCTAGGGGACACCCGCTAGTTTTTTGCCTTTGACTAGCATCTGAAAGTCCTTCCCACCACTGGGGCATTTCCTCCCATATGAGCCTTGGTTTCTGAACGTTACCTGTAATTTGCCGAGATGCCCAATGTCTTCTTGATAAACTGTTTTTTTCTGATGAAATCACCCTAGTTGGTTTCTGTCACCAGCCACCTAAAAGTCTGAGTGATAGCGCCACACATCTTACTGGCTTGCTGAGAAATAAGGAGACAATACATAGCAGATGGCACTTAGAAATGCCCTCTTGGGGGCGCTTGGGTGGCTCAGGGGGTTAAAGCCTCTGCCTCAGGTCATGATCCCAGGGTTCCTGCTTGGCAGGGAGCCTGCTTCCTCCTCTCTCTATCTGCCTGCCTTTCTGCCTGCTTGTGATCTCTGTCTATCGAATAAAGAAATAAAATCTTAAAAAAGAAAAGAAAAGAAAAGAAATGCCCCGTCGGTGGCAGCAAGAATAAACAGTGCATCTACTTTTGTTTCAACTTGATAGAGCCCCGTTCTTGGATCAGTGAATTATAAGCTGTGGCTCCTAATTCATGGGGAGCTGGTCATCTTTACCTTCCCACGGAAAAGAGCCCTGTTCCCTCAATGCTCTTCCTCTGCCATTGGTCAGAGGCTAACCACGTGTCCTCATCCGCTAAGGTCAGAGCTAAGATCCAGCTCTTTCTTACTAGCAAAACCAAAGGGGACAGGTTCTCAGACTTCTCCCAAGGTTTTATCCAATTTGCGCATTGGCTATTGACCCCGAAGCTGTTTAGGACTGTCTCAATTTCTTTCTTGATCTCTCAAGAGGTGGGTTCCCAGATTCCCTCTATTATTCCCCCAGATTGAATGTAAAACAAATGAATTCATCAAAGCCACAGTTCCTTGCTTATGGTCATAGATAACACGAGGGGGTCCTCTTAGGAAACTAGTTGGATAAGTTATGTGATTAGCATTATTCCTGGTTAGCTCATGTCAAAATCTGTCACGAATAACCTTATTTCCCCTGTGCCATTTATTTCTTTCCAGGGCCATGTGCTGGTGATTACCAGTCTTTGGGGAGCTGAAATACCTTGTCATTATTTCTTTGATTCCAAGGCATGCGTCCCTCTAGCAAAAAATGAAAAAAAGATCACGGTGTGCCATTTATTTATTTTTAAAAAGGAAGCAAATGAAAATTAACTTTGCATTGGAATCTTCTGAGATGTCAGGTTGTCTCTTGAAAGGATGACAACTTGACATTGAGAAGCACTGCTTTAGAAACTCCAGATTAGGGGCACATGGGTGGCTCAGTGGGTTAAAGCCTCTGCCTTCGGCTCAGGTCATGATCCCAGGCTCCTGGGATCGAGCCCTGCATTGGGCTCTCTGCTCGGCGGAGAGCCTGCTTCCTCCTCTCTCTCTCTGCCTGCCTCTCTGCCTACTTGTAATCTCTGCCTGTCAAATAAATAAATAAAAAATCTTAATTAAAAAAAAAAAGAAAAAGAAACTCCAGATTATGTGAGAGAAACAGCTGCTTAGGTCCATCATTTGTTTCTTCTTGGTAAATTGGCAATTTTGTACAAAATGTTAATTGATTGATTGATTAGTTTGCCTGGTGGTGGGTATTAAGGAGGGCACGTATTGCATGGAGCATGGGGTGTGGTGCATAAACAGTGAATCTTGGCACACTGAAAAAAATAGAATTAAATAAAAAAAAAAAAAAGAAGTAAGAAAATAACAGCAAAAAACCGAAATGTTGATTTAATCTCTGATTTTTTCTTCCTCAGTCAAACCTGTGCCTTGCAGAAGACAAGCATAAAAAGCTGCGATCTTTCTGCCCCTTGCCATCTGCTTGCTTTCATTTGCCTTTCCTTTTTTTTTTTTTTTTTTTTTTTAAGTCCTGTAGCCCCAGGGCACCTGGATGGCTCAGTCACTTAAGCATCCGGCTTTTGGTTTTGGCTCAGGTTCTGATCTTGGGGTCCTGAGACGGAGCCCTGCAGCAGGTCCCCGCTCAGCGGGGAGTCTGCGTGTCCCTTTCCCTCTCTCCCCACCCCCACTCTTCCTCTCCCACCCACTCCATAAATAAATAATCTTAAAAAAAAAATCCTGTGTCCCCAACCTTCCTTTGCAAAATGGAAAAATGTCAACCTAACACCTTCTACCTTCTGCTCCTTTTTTCCCCTTTTCCCTCTTCCTAAAAAATTTAGCTGTAAGAACCTCCCAACAACTGGTGTCCCAGAGAAACTCCTGAACATGTCCTCCTGGAAGCCCATACCTGGTGGCACTGTTAGTAATTGCAAGACTGGAAATACCAATGTCCCGCGATGGGAAATTGGACAAAACATTGAGCCCTACCATTCACATGACAGAGGATGACACAATCATGAAAATGAATGAAAACACCGTTGGCTGCCACAGCATGGAGAAATCGTACAGACATGGCAGGGAATGAGGAAAGCAGGCTGCAGAGGACTGAAAGGGGCTTGTGCGGCTCTTGGATAGAAGCATTTCATTGCTATGGAGGTGACTTGGGGGAGGCCTCATATCGAGATAGTGGTACCCCAAAAGTCAAAGCATCCTGGACTGGAGTTGCGCCATAAGGTGTCCTGGAGGGACGGAGGGACCTGACATGGGTGTTGCTTGAGCAGGAAGAAAACCTCTGATGATGTGCTAAGCAGCTGGGATTTTAGACTGCTTTGTGACCACAGTGTGACTTAGCTGGCCCCGGCGCCTGCAGACACACATGAAAGCTGTGTGATAGGTGAGGTGGATAATGACCAACACACAGCTCAGGGTGTGGCTGCTTCTGGGGTAAGCAAATGGGTTGGGAACAGGATAGAGCACACAGGGAGATGAACTTGTGAAAGTGATGTTCTTTAGGCTTTAGAATTTATACATGTTCATGTCAATGCCAAATATGATATAATAGAAAAGTTTAAAGCACTCTAAAATAGTTTAGAAACTCAGCAGCATTAAAGGCAGAATCAATGTGGCAGGTAAATAGGGGATTACCCTGAAATTCTCTCAATTTGCTGTACTCTTTGAAATTTTTCATAATAAAATGTTGGATAAAAGCCCTGACTGGCCAACAGTTACATTAAGAATTTTTGCAAAAAGCTACCCCAACACAACAATATTTTGATTTTTTTCAGCTCTTGTAAGTATGCATAGTGTTTTCCTAGATGTGGTTGTAATGGATGTAGTATTTTATAGCTTGCTTTTTTATTTAATAGTTTATTATCAACATTTCTCTGGAATTCACGTGTTTTAGTGAGTACATGCATATCTGGGGGAATTCCTTCTATCCCATACAAATGCAGGTATCCCTTTCAGACCCCCATCACACTCCAAAAGCCAAAGATAGTTTTTAAAGCAGTGGTAGGAATAATTAGAGCTCAAACATAAGCTACTTTGTCTGAAGTTGCCTTAGGTGATGATGTATCTATCTGCCAACTGCTGTTTTCTCAAGATGAAGGGAAACTGTTTGAGATTAAGACACATGGGTCTAGTAATAGCATTTCCTCAGTTCATTGTGACAGGCCTACTATGTGTTAGGCGCTGGCTGGAGAAATCTGTTACCTTTCCTTCTGGACTTCCCTCTTTTAGCCTCTGCTATTTCTGCCCCACCACCCTCTCAAAACAGCAACTGAATTAAAGTCTCCATGGGTTAAAAACTTAAAACATCATCAAAACGACAAAAAAACCAAAACCAAAACCAAAAACAAAAAACCAAAAAAACAAACAAACCAAACAACAACAACAACAACAACAAAACCCAAACCCACATATGTTTGGAAGCATATCTCTTTTGTTTTTTCCTGGTTATAAAAGTTATTCATGTTCATGGTAGATAACCTAGAAAATACATGGACATAAAACCCACCGGTCTTTCCATCACCCAGTACTAGATTGCTGCTAGTGTTTAAGTCTTTTAAAGCAATGTACTTTTTAACAGTCTTTCTGCCTGAAGGCGAAGTGTTAAACTACAACTATTTTATTCGTCCCATTTCTACCGTGCACCTGCACAGCCATAACCCAGATGAAATTAACACCAGTGCCGTATGGTCCACCAATTTTTACCCACGCGGTAGCTGTAACAAGAAGTCTTCCCATCATCATTAAGATATGATTTAATATGTCGTCAAGTGTATAAAATCCTCCACTCAGAATAGCAAACAGCTGTTCACCGTCTCCGGTGAGCCTGGAGCCAGAAGAAGGAGACTGAGAGGTTGGGGCTCTGGGCAACTTCTGGCCCAACAAGGGAAGGGCAAAAGTTAGTTCCTGGTGGGTCCGGGCCAAACCCTATTTAGTCCCTGTGTCTCCTGAAGTGCCCAGCTACTGGGACTTGGATATTTGGGCTTGAAAGTATAGAACAATTATTTGCTCTTTCTATATCTTTCTGACTTTTCAGGACATCATGGTTGGTGGTTTGTTGTGGGAGGGCTGCGGTTGTCCAGTTCTTTCAAAGAAGCCTGTGTTGTCATCTAGAGTCTGAAGTGGGGGGGATTTTGTGACCCGTGGGTGTTCTGTTCACACAGATCTGACTTTGCCGTGTCTGCCATCAGCTTCCCTTCCCAGAATTCAGCTCTCTTCTGTTCACCTTCTGCTGGCTGCCATCTTGCCCGCTTGTCCTTGCCAGCTCTCGGCAGGAGGGCTTAATGTCTTTCTCCACCAGCTGGTGCAGTGAATCGAGCATCTGACTCGGAGCAGTGCGTGTCTGTTTAGTCCACCAACCTTTGGGAATGCCTGCCATGTGCTCTACATGGCTCCAGGGGACCAAGTAGGGGACTCTAAGGCCATTGTAACAGCCTTCTTGATATTATAGATAAAGAAGCCAAGGCCAGAGAGGGTACATCACTAGCTAGAAGTCACAGTAAAAGAAATAAAAGAAAAGTTACTGCCCTAAGAGATTTTGCCACCTGAATATATATTATGCATGTCTCAGTAGGTTATACTGCATATTTATTGGGAGCTGGAAGATTTTAGAAGCCTACAAGGAAGTGTAGGTAGGAACATCATGTAAATAGAGGCCCAAAGCCATCAGAAACCCACACAATTCTGTGATGAGAAAGATATACATTTATGGAGATATACACTTGCTAGCAGTACCTCATTCACACCCTTTGGTCCTCATTTCAGTCTGCACCAGGAGGATGCTATCACTTTCTTCTACAAGCACGTGCACCTGAGGGGCTGAAGGCTTTTTCTTAACCTGCCTGTGCAGAGGATTGGAAATTTCTAGGAGGTCACATACCCAGGAATATCCTTTAGCCAATGATAGATGGGAGCTGGAGAATAAATACCCCAGCTCCCTCCCTCCTAATGTGGGTGATTGAGGTGCATTCTATAGTTTCCCCAAATTTCCTGGTGGGATCACGCCCCTCAGTTGTTACCAGTTGCCTCTTATTGTAACATGTACATTCACACTCCCTTCATTGGCTTTATTCCCTTCTCTGTTTCACTTCCCCACTCCCTCATCAGTGTTTACTGGGATGACCCCCCAAATAAACTCTTCACACTTCAACCTTGCTCTGGGTCAGCTTCTTAGGGAACCCAAACTAACTCAGGAGGTATCATCATCCACAGCCTCACTGAGCATTTGCCCAAGACTGTGCCTCCACAGGAAAAATGGTTGTTAACACACAGAATTCAAAGTGAAAACCTATGCATGATAGTTTGTGTATCTACTCTGAGCCAAAAGAAACTGGGCATGTGCCCACACTCTTGTGTGTAAATGACTTTGTCTTGCAAGGGGGCAGGAGTGGGTGAGTAAGGAAGCATTTACTAAGCACACATTGTATGCCAGGCTATATTAGGCTGCCATATGCATGAGCCCTGTGAGGTGGGTGCACATTTAATCCAATTTTACAGATGGGAAAAGGGAAGTCAAGCAATTTGCTGGGCAGTCACTAAATGGTAGAGCTCACATTTGAATCTAGTGCTATCTGACTCTAAATATGGTGCTTTTTCCAAGCTCTCATGCTGCAGCCTAGAGCTTACAAATATGCCCAGCAGCCATGACCCTGGACTTGGGATGCCCTGCTGCTGGCAGTGGAATTCTTAACCATATCCTCAGCCCATAAACACTGTTCCTCTCCCCATTCCAAGACAAGCCTCCACAGCAGTGACCCTGCACTCTCTCTTCCATGTACACATACCCCAGGCTGCCCTTCTGGGGCTCCATTTTCCTCTCTGTTATAATTAAACCTCATGGATCCTGTGTGCAGATATTCCACAGCAGGAAATGAGGAGGGCTGGAGGTGAGGAATCCTAAGCTCTCGGCAGGGGGGCCTTGGTCATTAGCCAGCCTTTAGTTGCCTCTAGCTGTGCCTGCAGTGTGGTCTGTGGACATGCAGTGGGTTAATGTTGGTTTTGCTGGTCAGGAGGTGGGCTCAATGGCTGTACCTTGGCCAAGCCAGCTCGCCACACGTCTCCCCTGCCATCACTTCTACCTTGTTTTAGGCACTGTTACCTGAGTCTCATTTCCCCTCCAGTTCCTGGGGGACAGGAGCTAAGTCTACTTCACTTTTATGCCATCAAAGAATCTGGAACATTCCATTAGCGACAATAGACATCTGAATGAATGGCATGGCTGTTTTCTAGAACCAGGCTTCATGAGCATGTGCCTTTAAAGACTGAGTTTTTGATTGCTCTTAAATTTTGTTGACTATTTTTAAATAAAAATAGTCAAACTATCAGAACCGTGTAATGAATTTTTTTGAACATAATTAATAGTGTAATGATGCCTTTATGAACATCAACAAGATGTAACAAGTAGCATTTGCCATATCTGATGTAGCTCCCAGGAGGCCAGGTCTCTTATCTGCTTCAATGGTGATAATGACCCTATCTTGCACAAAGACATCTTGTCCAGCGCTTCACAGAGTGCACACACAGGAACTAAGCCTCAGCACCATCCAAGTTGACTCTTCACCCAATTCCACACTAGTTACTGAGAGGCCACCATGGGTCAGGCCATGTGGAGGGCACACAGTGACCTCAACTTCTTAATGAGGAAGCATGGTTCCCAGGCTTGAGACATTCACCAGAGTCTAGAGAGGGCATAGACATGTAAATAGATATTGCATGATGACATGCTAAGTCTAATGCTCCATTTTAGAGAATGACAAACTGAGAACCCAAGAACTCTGCAGTTTCATCTCTAGTGAACCTCACTAGCTCAAAGGGGGGAAGCGGTGGCCAGACCTTGAGCTCCAACTTCCTGTTACTTAGCTGTGTGATCCTTACCAAGTTTCTGTCCAACTCTGGACCAGTTTTCTCCTCTTAAAGAGTCAGGCTGGAGTCTTTCGAAGGTCTCCCTTCAGCTTTGAGTTTCTAGAACTTTCCACAGTGAAGTATTTAACCAGGCTTCCTTCTCCTTCTTGTTTGCCTATAACCTTCTCTTTGAGCCAGAGCCTGAAGGGATTTCCAGCTTTGCCTGGATTCCATGATGGGTTCTAATTCCACCCTCTAGTTACCCACGCCAGGACTAATTCTCCCAGTCAGGAACTCCTCTTGTGGAGCTAACCCATGTCCCTATTGCTGCAGTTTCCATTAATTTCCTTTGACCTGTCCTTGGGGGAAGCTCATGATTACTGATAATTCTAGTTAATCCTTTAACTAGGAAAAGGAAACTAACCATCTAATAGGCAGAATGAGGGAATAACTTGGCATGCCATCTGCAAAATATAAACCTAAAATATTCCAGAATGTTCTCTGAGAGGCCACAGTCATTAATGCCTGCAAGCTGGTTACTGCAGGGCCTTGTCTCCCAGTGGTGGGCACACTTCTGAGCTGAGCCAGGAGCGGGCACGGGTGTTGGCAGCTCCTGCTGTTTTCCCTCTCTGCGTGTTTGTGGCATAATAATTTTACTTGCTAAGGCAGAACAACTCCAGCCCTGTAAAGGACTTTCTGACATCTCTCTGAGCAGCTGGCCTTCCCTCATTTCAGAAGATGTCATGGTTTATTAATTCCTTGCAGTAGCAATAAGAACTGGGTATTGGCTTAATTTGGGGCCAATTTACCGTTATGGTAGAAAAATGGGCCCTGTCTCCTTTGATTCAACACAGGGGTCTATAGTCCCTCCCTTAAATCCTCCTGTGCCAGGCTCTCCCCCGACCCACTTTTAACCGTGTCACTTTGGGCCCATTATTTACTTTTTCTGGGCCTCAATTTCCTCAATATGGAATTGGGGTAGCTACAGTATGCATTTCACAGGATTGTGTGAGTGGATATTTAGTTATTGAGTTATTTTAGGGTCCCTTCTACCAAGAGTTTCAAATCAAAAGGCTATTTTTGAAAATCTGGCGATTTCACATAAAAAGACAGATTTTCAGTTTTTCATAAATAAGTGGAAGCCATGCCAGCCTTATGTTCACATTCCCAGGGGGAACAACCATCCGGAGCTGAGTAGAGGCATCCCCCTTTAGGAAGGATGCCTGGGACATGCCGGGGTCTTTGGGTCTTCTTGCCCCAGTCTACATGGCCAGGGCCAGGGACTTCCTTCATGTCCTGTCTGGCCCTGAGGCCTCGTGTCTGTGGCCTGATGGGAATTTGGGGTGGGTTTCCGGGTCTTCTACACATTCTACAGGTAGAGGGCGTAAGGACTCTACGTGGCTCTGTTTTCAGCTGTGTGGTGCTGGTCAGAGTGAGTGATTTTGTCATCTGTGTCACCATGGGGTGCCACGGTGCCTGACACCTGTGAGGCAGTCAGCACAACCACATGTTTGTTAGCTGAACCATGGAACAGTGACGCTTCCAAAGGGATTGTCTTAATGACATGTTCATAACTTCAACCTACCTTATAATGTACCTGACAGCAGGAAAGGAATAGAAAGGAGTCTTATGTATCTTAAATGTGAATCCTCTTCTAAAAACATTTTATTATTTCATGCATTACACAAGTGATGAGTATTTACTGTAGAAAAAGACAAATAAGAAAAAAAAAAGAACATTTCAATAAGGACGTGATGGAACCATGGGTCTAAGCAGATCTGGAATGTTCTGGAGCTCTCAGCTCTCTTCCTCTAGCATCAGGCCTCACTTCTGTATTCTGATTCCCATTCCCTGGTTGTTGGCATCATCATCTATGAAGGAGGGAGCGCCAGGAGAACAGTTCCCAGCATTTAATCTTATTATTTCAAGCACAGCTCAGGATGGGGGCCAGCTGTTTAGCTCAAACGCATCTTCCTATTTTCTGGAAGAGTGAAACTAACGTGTCATGGGAGACCCCTTCATGCCTGGCATGCTCACAGTCATTGTCTGATTCAGTCCTCACCAGCGCTCCCTACCCAGTGGAATCTGGGGCTTGAAAGAACCAAGCAAGTTGGCTGTGAGTCGGGAGTATGCCCAAGCCATCCCAGACACCACCTCCGATCTGTCCTACATCAAGGGCCTTGAGCCACTGGCTCAGAGCAACTTCCATACATTTGTCTCCTGTTGTCTTGCAACACCATGAATGAACAGCCCTGAAATGAAACAAAACAAAACAAACAAAACAAAACAAAACAAAACATCAAACAAAGCATCACCCAATACTTGGAAGCTTAGCTCTATGTGCCGTGCAGAGCCTGGCAGGAGTGGGTTGGAGGACTGGATTTACCCATTTCCAGCAGTGTGACCTATCATGAAACTGCTTCTCCTCTCCTCGCCGAGCTCTCCCTCAGCAACTCGGGACCGCCCTCTGGCCTTACCTGTTCGTTCTCTGGGACACGGTGCAACCCAAGGGACGGAGAAATGAGTGAGCTATGCAGGGAAAACAGCACGCAAGAACATTTCCTTTCCATGTGAGTGAGAACTTGACTTAGTTCGGGCTTTTTCTTTCCATCCTTGGCCTTCTGCAACTTGCTTGTGTTTCTCCCCACCCCGGGGCCCCCTTTGCGGCTCCCCAACTGCTAATGTTCACTTCTGCGGAAAATGATAGGTGACAGGTTGCTCCCTGAGATACCCACAATCAGATAAGCCAGGAGGGGAAACGAGTTCTTCGGGAAGAGAAGCAGACTGTACTCTGGAAATTAAATATTCCTTAGAGGAGCACAGGAAACTTAAGATTCCAGCCCCAGGTTTCTGAGGACAGCTCAGCAGAACGACTGCTCCCTCCCTGGGGCGAGGGTTGAGAGGGGTGGAAGCTTTGCTCCCTACATCTGCAACTGTCATCTGGGGCCAGGGACTGGGCTCAGCATCCGCCCCCACGCAGCCCAGGCGATGGGCCCCTACCCCCCTCCTCACCTACCCCTGCTGGAGCCCGGCCCCTCTTCGCTCACTCAACATTACGCCTTGCGCTTTCCAGTTTCAGTTTCTTGATGCTCACTTGAAGCAAGGATGTGAGAAGCAGCCTGTTACCACCATTCCCTATGTGGGGAAACTGAGGCACAAAAGGTTGAGCAGGAGCCCAAAGAACAAAAGAGCTGAAGTGTGAGTGACCCTCTGACCAGAGCTCCGAATGTGCTCTCCCACATCCACCCCGCGGGTGCACGTACACACACACACACACACACACACACACACACACACACACACACACACGCTGAGTTTTACGGCTCTCTAAAATTTATGAGGAAAGTTGAGTACCCAGAGATCTCTTAATTAAGCGGCCTTCCCATAGGAGAAAGGAAATGGGCTTCCATATTCTTAGCACCGACATCGGATTGCATGATTTATTACCTATGGCTTGTGCTTCTCCCCAAATCAACTCTGTACTACAAACATCTATCACTTTGAAGGCGGTTCAGGTGCCACCTTCCTCTCGCCCTCCCCCTTCCCTAGTACCCTCCAGGCCTCAGCATTTCCTCTTATCTGCCCCTTTACCCCAAACCTTCAGGGTTAGGCTGGAGTCCTGATCAGATACCCTGGGTCATCAGCCCTGGGAGAGGGGGAAAGCCCCAAGTCCAGGGCTGGCACAGGGTGGACGGGGGGTGGCTGTGGGCTGCCCTAATCTGTGTGGGGAGGGGGCAAAGAGGGGGTGGGTAGCTGGTGCCTGGTTCTTCCTCATAGCCCACTACGCCTGCTGATGGCCGCCATGAAGATATATGGGTTTAATCAGACCCCTGACAGGTAAAGACCCTAACAACGAGGACAGTTTGTTCTCCCAAACTGTTGAGTATCTAAGCCCAATGTTTACTTTGGAAATGAATGAATAACATTGTTCTGGGAAAGGAAATTTAAAAAAGCAGGCTTGTAATTTACAGTAGAGAGGAGAGCCGATCTGGAGGTCTTGTTCCCCTCCCCCCCTTCCCTTCCCAGGCCCAAGCCCCCCTCCCAAAAACCATCTCTCTTTTTGCTGTTTTAAATTTCTAAACACAACCACAACCAACGAGCTCATCTTCTTAGCCCTGCCAGGAAAGGTCTCAACATTGCCAGACTCCCTAGAGCTGCCAAGAGAACTCAGTGCTTCAAGGCAAAGGTCCTGGACTGCACCCCCCTAACCTTTTTATTTTATTTATTTATTTATTTATTTATTTATTAAAAAGATTTTATTTATTTATTTGACAGACAGAGATCACAAGTAGGCAGAGAGGCAGGCAGAGAGAGAGAGAGAGAGAGAGGGAAGCAGGCTTCCTGCAGAGCAGAGAGCCCGATGCGGGGCTCGATCCCAGGACCCTGAGATCATGACCCGAGCCGAAGGCAGCAGCCCAAACCACTGAGCCACCTAGGCGCCCCCTCCAACCTTTTTAAAAATCAAAGCAAATGCCACTAAGATTCCAAATGCTGGGAGACGCATTCAAAATGTGGAGTGAAGGGTGAAGATTTGAGGTAGGCCAGAGGTTCGCCTGCCCCCATGTCAATAAAGGCAGGGCAAGCAGCCTGCCAACGCCCACCCCATCTCTCCCCCGCCTCCAACCCAAGCTAAGCCTCGCAAAATGCACCCCTCTCCTAGGTTTGCGGAATCCTTTCATAAGGAAGGTTGATTTGTTTTTAAAATAAATAAATGGAGAGGGGCTCCTGGGTGACTCAGTGGGTTAAAGCCTCTGCCTTCAGCTCAGGTCATAACCTCAGGGTCCTGAGGTCTGGCTCTCTGCTCAGCAGGGAGCCTGCTTCCTCCTCTCTCTCTGCCTGCCTCTCTGCCTACTTGTGATCTCTGTCTGTCAAATGAATAAATAAAATATTTATAAATAAATAAATACATAAATAAATGGAGGGACAGAGGGAGTGAGGGATTGTTCCTTTTTACCCAGCATCTAGAAAACTCTCAGGGACTATTTTTTGAAGAGAGACCAGTAGCACCTCTTATCTGTGCTGAGGCATGGGGTGTTGATTTGCAGCAGTGGACACGCTGGTCAGCCAGGGGGTGCTCCAGACCAGCCTGTTTTCTTCAAACAGACATCTCATTTCCAGATGATGTATTCCTCCACCCCACAGAGAGCAGCTCAGAGCCCTCCAGCCATCTCTCTTTCTGGAGTGTCCCTCAGTTAAGACAGAAGGAAGGGACCTGTGTGCGCTGGCTGCTGAGCTGGGGGAGGGCGTTTCTCCAGAAGGATCCCCAGCTCCCTGGGTCTGGCCTTAAGCTGGGTCCCAGTTTAGCCTCAGACAGGGACACCTCCCTCCCCTCTTCTCTTCTAGAAACCAGGGCCTCGATGCCCGCCTGCCCGCCTACCTACTTCGGATGCCTTGGATTAGCTAATTGATGGGGTGGGGGGGTGCTTTGAACATTTCAAGGCCTGGTCAGGGGCCAAGTCTCATTACTTGGCTTCAAAGTAAGAAACTCCATAAAAAGTTCATTGGTGGAGCTGATTGTTCCAGATTGTCCCAACGGAACTGAACCCACCACAACACCCCAGGCCTCATGTTTTAATGTGGGGTGAAAACATGTGTGTGGTACTGGGCTATGGCGGGGAGGGGGAGGAGAGTAGGAACCCCCAGCCCAGCTTGCATTTTTTTCTCCTTTCAAACACTTAAAAATTACAAAAGAACTATAACCTCATTACCTAAGATTTGGAAAATGGAGAAGAGGAAAAGAAAATATTCCAGAAGCCCACCCCTTAATACAATAATGATATTTCTTCGAGGCATTTTTCGTATGTATAATTTTTATACAGTACAAGTCAGCATATGCATATAAAATGGCCTGGGGTGTTTTTTTTTTTTTGCCCTTTTTCTTTCCTCTAAGCATTAAATCATAAACATTTCCCCCCACTTCTTCGAAGCCAGTATTTTAAGTGGCTGGGTGATATTCTGTTCTGGAATGTGGAATAATTATTATATGTTGAGGTTGTTTATAGTTTTACATTTTTATAAATAACACGAACATCGGCATATTTCTCCCGGGATTGAGTCTTGAATTTCTTTTCTTTTTTTTTTTTAAAGTAACATTTTTCTGATTATAAACATCACCCATATTTATTTTTTTTTAAGTGTGGAAAATCTGGGAAAGTATGAAGAAGATAATAAAAATCACCCATAATTGTTGTGCCCAGAGAGAATTGCTGTTAACTTCTGAGTGTATTTCCTTCACACACACACACATATATATATATGTGTACACACACACACACACACACACACACACACACACATATATTAGAAACAGGATCGTGCTGCACAGAAGTTTTGTAGGTCCCTGGGGCCGGGAGAATAAAATTGTCAGAGGAAATATTATTTCCAGGAGAGATTCAACGTGTGATATGTGTAGTTTTGAACCTGGACACATGTTCCTTCAGACTGTGGAGGTTGGGTCAAACCTGTGCCCAGCCATGGGGCCGGGAGGGTGCCCCGAGGGCTGCTAGCGGTGCAGCTTTGTCAAGTTTCGTGGCCTCGCTTTGGGGATGAGGTCAACTGCAAGGCCATGGTGGGTGCGAGCAAACGCACTTTCCTCATTTCTTCTGACAAGCGCTGCAGAGCTCCTGATTTATGGCCACACTTCACGGGACACTAGTAAACGTCCCATAGTGTATTTTGTAAGAGTAATGAAGTCTCAGTAACCCCAGCCCTCCCCGCAGCCTCTGCTAATAAATTTCCTTCTGGGAGAGGGGTGAGCCTGCCAGGCACTTGGCAGAGTCTTTGGGGCTGTGGATTAGCAGCCCCCTGCCCCAGGGCTGCTATTGTCCCCCCAATCTCACTCCAAAGGAAATGGGGGGCTTCGCTGCACCCCCCCACCTCCAGCCACCCCTAAAATGCAGAGCGCTCAAAAGACAGGAGAAAGATGAAAAGTGAGTCAAGGAGCTGCAAGAGGAGGAGGAGAAACCCCAAACCATAATTGCTCCTTTCCTTCTGCAGCTCAGATTACTGGCCAGGGGCTGAGGGGCGGCGGAGGACTGTTTCTTTTTTGACTACTGTTTCCCTTGAGTTGGAAGATGAACTATGGGATGAAAGAAGACGGAGGGGCCATTGAGATGGGCTGAGTGGGGGTGGGGCTTTGCAGGGTTATCACAGAAGGAGGATTGAGGGATGTGGGCAGAAGTGGGGCTCAGAAGTCGGGTGGGGGAGGTGTGGGGGGCCTGGGAGGGGCTGACGGTACTGACGCCCCACCCCCAACCAACACAGACACTTTAAAGGGCTAGGACAGAAGAAATATTTGTCTCTTCATAGAATAGCTGCCCCCTTGTGCCTCCCCTCCCGTATATTTGGTATGGATGTTTTTCTTACTCATTATTTGATTTCAACTTTCCATTCAGGTAGAGCCCGCCTGGTCCCACATGATGGGTGGGGGGTGGGGGGGTGCTGGTGGCCAGGGACACAAAGATGGGTAGATACAACCCTTGTGAAGGTAACAGGAGTCAGAGCTCGTACTTGGTGAGTGCTTACTGTGTACTAGGCACTGTTCCAAGCCCTTTACATGTATGTATCAATTCATTTACTCCTCACAAAACCCAAAGTTGTAGGCATTTAGTTATCATCACTTCTGTGTTACTTAGGGTTGAGCGGCTCTCCCGAGATCTCTCTGGTTTCTGAGTCCAGGATCTCAGGAACCCCTGGAATCATGAGCACCGAGCTGGCAGGCCACCTAGACTTTCTCCCCAATAAGCAGGTTATTCTACAAAGTAGGACCCTGAGGCCCAGAGAGGAGAAGTAACTTGCCCAAGGTCACACAGCAAGGTGGCAAGACGGGGCTGAGAGTTCTACGGCAGGACCCCATGGCTGGAGCTCTTGCCACTTGTCCTGCTTGCTGGCCTTTAGCCGTTTGATCTCCCTCATGCATATTCTGAGAAGACAGTGAAGTGCGAATGCTTTTCTGAAGTCTGGAAACTTTCTGTTTGCAGTGAACTACTCTGAAGACCCACCCAATGGACCTGGAAGGAATCATGAGGAAGGCTGGTTAAAGAAAGGTTAGGAACTCCAAACCCACAGGCTGGGGAACATTCTGGTATCACTGGGGTGGTGAATGAGTTTTGAAAGTTAAAAACTGATGTTTTAGTGACATATTGTCCATGTGTAGAAACTTCCCATATGATATTTACCAATTCTCCCACGAAGACTTGCAGTCCGTGGCATGATCGCCTGGACTAGGGTGCCCCATGTAAACATTCAGAACAGGCAGATGCTGGTGCATAAGGGAGAAATGGCCTGGGAGTGGTCGGCTGGGTATCAGAGCCTGAATGGCCGGGTACATCGGAGACTCGATCATGAGATGATTCTGGTGCCCCCGCAGGAACTCCCAACCCTACCAGCAATTGCCAAGTGCCTGAGACAGACCTTTATGGCAAAGCAAACCTTACGGGTAAAATCTGAGTTTGGATGAAGTAGAACTGGGTGTGAACTGCAGTCTTTCACTGCTCTGGGTTATGTCTCTGTCTCTGTTGGTCGTGGTGGTGGTGTTTGCTTCAGCCACCTCATTTGCAACCAGGGCATTACTGTGAATATCCCTTTAAGTTCTGACCCACCATTCTGTGATTCTCCATTGAAGATGGATTATACTTTAAGAGGAGCCCAGAGTAGGCTGAATGTCATTTGTAGCCCAGTGTCGCTCAGAAAATCAAGCATTCCAATTCACTCTCCAAAAAACATTGCAGGGTAACCTAGGTGGCTCAGGCAGTTAAGCATCTGTGGCTCAGGTCATGATCCCTGAGTCCTGGGATTGAGACCCACATCTGGCTTCCTGCTCAGCGGGGAGTTTCCTTCTCCCTCTCCCTCTGTGCTCTCTCTCAAATAAATAAAACCTTAAAAAAAATTGCAGGCTGGTTTCATAGCAGGACTGGGGAAGGGCCATCAGCTGGGGGTCAGTGTCACCAGCCAGCAGCGGTTCCTCATGTCTCTGTGAGTGATTTGGATGCAAAATAAGGGCAGGGACCCATCCTGCAAAGTACAGGGGGAGGTGGGTATGGCACGGCCCCATTATCCCTGATCCTCATGGCATCCCTGGGCAGTACGTGTGTTTATGGCCGTTTAAAGATGAACGAGCCAGACACCGAGGGTCTCGGAGACTCTCAGTGCTTGGGGGGTAGGTGTGAAATGACACAGACAGGAAAGTAAAGTAGTGCAGAAGACTGCAGCTATAAACTGTCTCCACTAAGTGGTCTAGCACGCTGAGGGCAGACCTGTGTGTCCAGTCTGTGTCAGTCCCCTCCCTGTTTCTCCTTCTCTAGGGCAGGGGACAACCAGAGGGGCTACGTGGTGGGGTGATGGAACGCTGGATTGTGAAGTTTTGGGGGGCCTCGGTGCGAGCGCCGGGCCTTGTTCACTGCAGGCTTCAGTGAGTATTTGTTGAATTGAGGCGGGCTCCTGCGGGGCTCCTGGAGATGTTACACCGGCTGGATCACCCGCCCGATCAGATAAACTGGGAAGGATGAAAGCGATTCCTGAATACAGTGGGAGGGCTATTCATCTCCCTCAGAAGGAGAATGGTGAGGACCCCGGAGAGGGGCTCACCCCCTTTTCTACGCTTTTTGCGAGGACACACAGAAGTGGGCCGCATGCCCCCTGCAGAAACAGACACATTTGTGGGATTTCTCAGCCTTTCAAACCTGGACCGCCTTCTGATGAGCATTAAAGAATCTCATCCCCTCTCTTGATGCTTTTTTGAAATTTCAAAATAAATGAAATAGTGACTTTAGAAGAAGATCAGTGACAGATTCAGAGCACGCTTTTCCCCCCCAGACGTCTCATGTCCCTTGGAGAGTCTGATGAACATGAGGCAGGCACTGATATAGGCCATTTTTCACTCCAGGTGGGTGTGGAAATTGAATTTATCAGGCGCTGCCCAGGTTTGAGGTCAGAAAGAACACTCCTCTCTTTGCTGCTCCTCCTCTCACTGTGGGGTTTGCAGGACTGGGGACTGTGAGCGTGGCCTTGACCTGCCCTGGCCAGCAGTCCTTGACCAAGGTGGCAAGGCTCTGTGACAAAATAGAGTGCCATGCAATGTACATTCTTGCTGTCATTAATGATGTGCCTATGATTATTTATGATTCTGAGCGTTTCCATTGTACCACGTGGCCTTTTAATTTTGGCTTCACCTTCTCAGCAGGAGTGAGCCATGGGCAACTTGGAGGGTATCTCTTTGCTCATCATTTATTTTTTTCATGGCTTCAGGCTCACCCGTGGCTGTTTTTTCCTCTGTTCGTTGCTTTTTGAGCCTGCATTTCTTGGGTGTCCACACGACATGAGAGACGCTCAGAAACACCACCCTCCCCACCCTGAAGGAGCTTAGGCTGGCCTACAGGAAACCAGACGGAGACCCGTTGTAGGTAAATGATTAGGTGTCTATGGTTGAGTGCCTTAAAACTCAGGCTTTCTGTCCAAGGTAACTATTTTTCCAACATTCTCTTCCATTCTCTAAGGCCAGAACAAATCTGGCCTAATTACCAACTCGGGCAATTCCTCTAACCTCTTTGAACATCAGTTGACTTGAAACCAATGTTGAGTGAGATGGTGTTTAGACCCCTTTCCTGGTCTGCCCAGGGTCTGGGGGACTCCTGTCACCACCGGAGTGAGGCCCATTGCCTTCATGATCTGAAGGTCCCCTGTCCCTGAAACCCTTTGGTCCCGCCCTGTCTGACTGCTCTCCAAGGCGCTTCCCTGCTCACTACCTGGCTCCTTTGCTTTTCCGACTCCTTGTCTTTTTTTCTTCCATCTTGAAGGAAAAAGTGAAAATAGGAGAGTTGGCATTTCTAGGACATTGTGGGTGGCCTTTAGGGGGGATGATGAAGTAGAGGGCTGGGGGGAGGGGCACACAGTTGACTCACCAAATCACCCTGAGGAGCCAGTTCCCATCATCATGACCCTGCTCACTGCCAAGAGACCATCACCATGCTTGTGGTGGGTTTGCTGCCAGCTGACTGGTCCAGGGCCATTGGGAGGCCTCCGAGGAGCCCAGGGTGAGTGGAGACAGCCACTTGGCCAAGAGATGTGAAGACCCTTCATGGGGTAGAGAGCCCCCTGAGGGCTGTGGCTCTCCCCAAGCTGCAGGAAAGTGGCCCAGAGAGCCCTCCTTCCCCTCCTCTCACTCCACCTGGCCCTGCAGACTCAAACCCATGTCCCATCCTGGCATGTACTGGGTATGCAGAGTGAGCGGCTGCTGCTTAGCATGGCGCCTGACCGCCTGGCTGGTAGGTGGCCAGTTGAGGTCAGCTTAATGACTGACTGCTTCACACCCACACCATATTAAGCTAAAATAGTTACACAATAGACAAAGGACTTTTTACATGTCACCTATTTTCTTATTAGGATTTAATTAGATTTTCCTGTCCAGCACTCATAGTTTTGAAGACCCAAGGACAATGAGGTACATTTGAACTGGGAACAAGAAAGCCTGGATAAATCCTCCACCTCCCTGTGCCTCCATCATCAGACTGCCCAGACAGTGGTGAAAACAGCATCTGTAGCCTCACTGGTGGATCAAACCCACTGGTGGAGGGGAAGGATCTGGGGCAGGTAGCAGGGGCCATGACAGGTGGGAAGAGCTGTCACTGAGCTGTTTCACATGTACAACAACCCCTAAGAAGAATGTCTCCCATTCTCTCTGATCACTGGGTCCCAGACTCCACATTCCTGGCATCATCTGGGAAGGCTTTCACCCTACCTAATACTACTGATCTTGCCACAGATGATGTGATGCTGAATGAATGAGGCCAGTTTCCCTAAGCCATCCAAGATGGCGATTTCCTTGGGTTTTCTTCAGGACCTTTGCTTAAATGCCTCCCCATCATTTTCTGAATCAGAATCATCAGAATCCTTTTCCGAAAAGACTGAAGGGGTGAATGGAGCAAATAGCGTCTGTAGGAAGAGAATTCCAGGCAGAGGGGCTAGCAAGGGACAGTTTGGCTGGGCTGCATAAGCAGGGCAGGCAGGGAGACAGCTCAGATAGTGGCCAGAAGCCAGGGTGCATTGAGTCTTGCAGACCCTGAGGAGGACTTGGGATTTTGTTCTAAGTGCGATTAGAAGTCATTGGTGGGTTTTGAGCAGGGAAGTGGCATGATCTGGGAGGGAGGGAAAGGTGAAGATGGAATTTACTGGCAGATTGAGTGTGGGTGTGCGTAAAGGAGCAATCAATGACAACTTCAAGGTTTTTGGTCTGAGTAACCAGATGAATGGGCAATCCGTCCTCTTGGAAGCCATGTCCCAACCACTACATTTTGCAGAATCTCTTGTTCATTCCTTTCTGTTTCCTCTCCTGTTACCTTGTTCAAACTCCCATCACTCCTCACGGGGCTTCCTGTGGTAACCCCTCACTGCTAATCAACAAATGGTTGATTAAGTTTAATTATTTCACTTTCATGCCTGAAAACTGTGAGGGCCACCTGGATTGATTACTGCTTGCCTGGCAGCTTAAAACAAGTATTTATTATCTCACAGGAATCTAGGTGTATCTTAGCTGGGTCCTCCACCTTAGGGTCACTCAAAGCCACAGTCAAGATGGCAGCCAGGCTGTGGTCTCATCTGAATGTTCAGCTGGAGGAGGACACACTTCTAAGTTCACTCATGTGCCTATTGGCAGGATTCTGTTCCTCACAGGCCGTTGGACTGAGTGTGTCAGGTCCTTGCTGGCTATTGGCCAGAGACGTCAGTTTCTTGACATATGGTCTCTCCCCAGGGCAAGTCCCAACATGACACTGACTTCCTCAGAGAGAGCCAGTGGGAGAGCAAGGGAGGGAACCCAAGATGAAAGCTGTAGTGTTTTTTTTTTTTTAAGATTTTATTTATTTATTTGACAGACAGAGATCACAAGCAGGCAGAGAGGCAGGCAGAGAGAGAGAGGAAGGGAAGCAGGCTCCCCAAGGAGCCGGGAGCCTGATGTGGGGCTCAATCCCAGGACCCTGGGATCATGACCTGAGCGGAAGGCAGAGGCTTTAACCCACTGAGCCATCCAGGTGCCCCAGTTTTTTTTTTTTTTTTTTTTAAGATTTTATTTCTTTTTTGGTGAGGGGAGGCAGCGCAAGCAGGGGGAGAGGCAGGCAGAGGGTGAAGCAGGTTTCCCGATGAGCAAGGAGCCTGATGTGGAACTCAGTCCCAGGATCCTGGGATCATGACCTGATTCAGACAGACGCTTAACCAACTGAGCTACCCAGGCATCCCACCTGTAGTCTTTCTTGCAAATGATTTTGGAAGAGACATCTCATCACTTTTGCCATACTCTCCTTGTTAGAAGTGGGCTTCTAGGTCTAGTCCACACTCAAAGGGAAGAGATCATACGAAGACAGGAATGCCAGGAGGCAGGGATCTTTGGGTGCCATGTTTGAGGCTGCTTACTACCCCTCGCCCCTCTCCTACATCTTCTGCATTCACCCCTCACTTTGGTTATGTCACCTGACTTGCTGGTCCTGAAAGACCTGTCTGTTTTTCTCCATTTTCTGTGCCATTGCCTTTTTCTGGCCACTGTGCACTTTTTGGCTTGAACTCTTATAGATTTTGTTTTGCTCATTATTTCAGGCCTAGAAGTAATACTTTGGGCCGTAACCCCTCTCCACAACTTGTTTATACCTGCTATCATAGTCCATGTTCATATTTGGGCTCTGTGACAGGACTGTGTCTTATTATTTGTGGGTTCCAATTGCCAAATACGGTATATATAGCACATAGTAGATACTTATTCAACTCTTTGTTCAGTATGAGTGATTTTTTAGTTAAAGCAAGAGAAGAAAATTCAGGAAGGTAAGTTTATGCATAGGGTGAATTCAAAGGTTTAAAAAGGCTATAATATGATGACCTGTTTTGGATCATCCATACCTAGTTTCCTCTCTCCAGTGGGAATTCCTAAAAAGAAACTATTCCATTGTTCCTGCAAGTATTCAAGTTCCCTCACTTTGGGCCTCTCACAAATGTGAGACAGGAAGGCCAGCAATCATTGGACCCATTTTATAGATGCCAATAGAGGATCAGGGATGCTAAGTGTCATGACCACAGCTGGATGGCTAGTCCCTGGTTTGGTTCAGTTCAGAACATATTTATCAATGTCTATTATGTTTCATAGAGAAAATGCCAAAATTTTCATATGGCAAAGTAAGATATAGTCACGGCCTTCAAGGAGCTCACAGGCTCATCATGGAGACTTACATTTAACAGACCATTCCCACTCAGTGGGGAGAGCCCCTAATATGAATTTCCTACCACATAAATTGCCTCTTAAATGATTCAGGTAGTAAAAATGTGACAGTGTAAGGTCAGAACAGTGGACCCAAAACCTGATTGGTCTGTGGAACCATCTAGAGAGCTTTTAAAAAACACAGACTCTGATTTATAGGTCCCAGATGGGACCCAGGAAACCGTGTTATTAAAAACCAGGTGATACTGATGGGCAGGCAGGTATGATCCCCTCTGGGCTAGTGGGCTTGGTCTTAGGAGAACGATCAGATCTGGAAGTATCAATGTTGGAAGAAGGGGAATTTCCCACTAGCTCAGCCCATGAGAGCTCCAGAGGTATTTCTCTTTCTTGGACAACCTCACCTTGGAATGGGCTTCTGGCCATGCCTTTCCCCTGCATGGTCCCTACTTTGCTCCCCTGAGCCCCAGTCACACCCTTTCCTCATATTTCTGGTCACACCTCAGCCAAAAGCCCACCTGACTTAGGCATCTTGTCCAAGTTTCAGGTAATAAAGTGTTCTCTGGGAACAGTTCCAAGATGGTGTGCTCTCCTGCTGGGCCACAGTGGGCTGTAGCAGCTTCCTCTTCTGAATTCCCAACACCCTCTACTCTGGCACTTCACAAGACACCTCCTGTCATAGCCATCTATAAACAGGCCTCTAAACTCCTGGAAGGCCATCAGTGTGGCGTTTAGGTTTTGACCCTTTATCTCCTTCAAGACTTGGTCAGATGTTACCTTCTTAGTGAGGCCTTCTTGACCACCCACTGAAACCTGAGTCCTGCTTCTTACACACCCAATCTCCCTGACTGCTCAAATCCCCCCATAGCATCTATTGCCTTCTAATTCACTAAATTATTTATTTATTCTTTTTTCTCCTCACTTTCCTGACAATAGAATATGGATTCCAGGAGAATGGGTCTTTTCCCTCCTCTGTGCATGGGTAGATCCTCAGAACCTAACACAGTACGTCACACAAAGTAAGTGCTACAGACATATGTGTTGGCTGCATGAATCTTGAGTAATGCCTTTGCATGCAGTGGTGCTCTCTAAATGCTATTTGTTTGTTTGGTTGCTTGGGAAAGCCAGCCAAACTGGGGAAAACCAAACACCTTCTCTTCTAGAAAAGGCCTTGGTCAGACAGCCCAGGCGGGGGGACTCTCATTTCTTGAGGTTGATAGAATGAGCCTTGTTGAGGCTGTCAGGACCTTCCCAGCTGGGCTGAAAAATGTCTTTGGAATCAGATGCCAGGGAGGCAGTAGGCCAACTCCAAGACTTCCCAAGGAGCCGGAGTCAGGGCTGGCTTGACATCCTGTTCGTCAGCCCCAGCACACAGAAGAGAGGCCTTCAGCTGCCAAGGACTTTGTTTTATTGTCACTGCAGTTGGCTCTCCTGTAGACGGGAGCTGCCAGGGTTGCAGCCATCAAGCCCTGGATACTGGGCTGGGGTAATAATAGCAATTCCATAATTCTCATCAGAGCTGCCGGTGAAAGGAGGAGCTGCTGGAGGGGGCTGAGAAAACAGGAGCCCAGCAGCAGCGGGAGGAGGAAGAGCTGGTACTGGCTGTTCTCTCTCTCGCTTCCTTACAGACCTGGACTTGGAACGTGGCTCATGGACCTACTTCCAGCCCAGTCTCAGTTCAGTTTTTCCAAAGCTTGTCACAGAAAGAGGGCCAGGATGTTATTCTTAAGCCATATGGACACAGCAGAGAATTCTCAGGTAGAAAACCTGAGAAAAATTCTCAGGTGATACCATCTTGTAGACCCTTCCATAGATAGCCTGCATCCCAGACAAGAGACCTTGCTGCTTGAGATGCATTTGAAATGTTACTTCTGTTATTTGTACCTTCTGGCTTTTTGGAAAGATAGGACATCGGGTTGAGAACTTGTACAAAAGTGTTCTCACTGCTCTGGAGCTGGGAATTCTGCCACGTGTGTGGGATGATAAACCTTTGCACCAAGCAGATCTGAGATAGCCCTGAGTTCTGGCCTTGGAGTAGGAGGCCTAACTTCAATGAGTGGCAGTTTGGGAGTCTCTGAGCTATTGTGTATACTCCTGTTCCTTATTTAGGAGGAGGAAAGAACTGATGTACTGGAACCTGTCTCTCAAAGAGCCTCCCCAGGATACCTGGAGGTAAAGCCAGAACTGAGAGCCCAGCTTCTCCAGCCTGAGTGTCTACCCAAGGCACTAGGCAAGGAAGTGAAGGTGAGTAGGCACCAGCCTCAGAGAACAAAGCTCATGTCATTATCAGTCTAATAACTGGATGCAGTTTTTCCCTCCAAGACCAGAGTTAAGGCTCAGTGACGTTCAGTCTCCCCTCTAGCATCTGTTCAGAGCAGCCTTTCATGAAAACCACTCCCTGGCATACGAAGCCTGGCACATATAGTCTACTGGGAAACAGATCTTGACGATGAGCTTCTAGAAATACTAAGGTTTGGCTGGACCTACTTGACATCATTCGGTCCAGGGTCCCATGGGATTTTCTTTTATGTCCCTACAGTCTCCCAGTGAGGCCTCCTGGACTGTTAGGAGAGCACAGGATAGTTTGAGCTCACTATTGGGTTCAGCAGCAGAGCCCTGGAGTATGGACAGTTAAGCCTCTTCTCCAGGCTGTTTTCAGATGGTGGAGTGTTTCTACCAATCCTTCAGTTTAAAATTATATATAGCTTTGGCTTTAGACATCCCCTCCCTCCTCCTCTTTTTACCACTTCCTCTGGCCACCTTCTCTGGTGCTGTGATCTGCCTACCCTGCCAAGACAAAGCAATGGTCTGGTTAATGGACTTCGTTTCCCCTTCTTTCATCAAAATGTCCCCTCTACCTGAAAGGCAACCAATTGTCAAATCATCCAGTCTTAATAATATGACATTTTCCCCCTACTGTCCTAATCCTATAGCTCAGTGAAGTTAACAAGTAATTATCATAATTTACACTCACAAGCCACACCTTAACCATTATAGATTTTTCTACATATTATTCATTCAGTGGATTTTATTGAGCATCTATGACAGACTTCATCAATTGTGCCCACGTTCTTTACTGGGTACTGGTAACACTGAAGGTTGAGAAAGAGTCATAAGAAACTAGCTGGAACATCATAGTGTTGTGTTCCTGACTGTGGGGTCAGCAGGAAAGGAGGATTTGCCTCTCTTGGATCAGGTAATGTTCAATGCAGAAGGTGATTGGCTCACCGGGGGGGCCCAGGCTCATTTAGTTCTCAGGACAATCCTAGAAGTTTGGCAGAATTGGCACAATTAACCTTATTTTTCCACCAAAAAGGTGAGTCCCAGAGAGAGGCAGAGACTTGCCTAAATTAATTTTGAAAACCAGAAACAGGAGAGGAAACTGAACTCAACTCTCCTGAGCTCATGTCTCTTCCTTAGCTACTTGGGACATCAGGGCTGTCCTCCTATGTGAAGATGGCTGACTTTTGTGGTAGACATTTTTTTAAACTTCTTTTCTTTAGTTCTTTAATCTAAAATTCTTTTGTAAGTCACCATACAGTACATTATTAGTTTTTGATGTAAAGTTCCATGATACATTGCTTACACATAACATCCAGTTCTCTATGCAATACATGCCTTCCTTAATATCCATCACTGGGCTAACCCACTCCCCACTCCCTCTCCCCTCTGAAACCTTTAGTTTATTTCCTGGAGTCCATAGTTTCTCATGGTTCATCTCCCCCTCTGATTCCACCCCCCCTTCATTTTTCCCTTACTTCTCCTAATGTCCTCCATACTATTCCTTATGTTTCACAAAGAAGTGAAACCATATGATAATTGACTTTCTCTGCTTGACTTATTTCATTTAGCAAAATCTCCTCCATTTCCATCCGTGTTGATGCAAGAGTTAGGTATTCATCCTTTCTGATGGCTGAGTAATATTCCATTGTGTATATGGACCTCATCTTCTTTATCCATTTGTCTGTTGAAGGGCATTTTGGCTCTTTCCACAGCTTGGCTGTTGTGGACATTGCTGCTATGAATATCGGGGTGCATGTGGCCCTTCTTTTCACATCTGTATCTTTGGGGTAAATACCCAGTAGTGCAATTTCTGGCTCATAGGGTAGCTCTATTTTTAAATTTTTGAGGAAACTCCACACTATTTTTCAAAGTGGCTGCACCAACTTGCATTCCCACCAACAGTGTAAGAGGAAGAAGTTCCCCTTTCTCCATAACCTCTCCAACATTTGTTGTTTTTTGTCTTGTCAATTTTTGCTATTCTAACTGGTATAAGTTGGTATTTCAATGTGGTTTTTATTTGAATTTCCCTGATGGCTAATGATGATGAACATTTTTTCATCTATCTGTTAGCCATTTGTATGTCTTCTTTGGAGAAGTGACTGCTCATGTCCTCTGCCTATTTTTTGACTTGATTATTTGTTTCTAGGGTATTGAGTTTGAGAAGTTCTTGAGAAGTTTTTGTCTGTAGAGTCATCTGCAAATATCTTTTCCCATTCCGTGGGTTGTCTTTCTGTTTTGTTGACTGGTCCCTTTGCTGTGCAGAAGCTTTTTATTTTGGTGAAGTCCCAAAAGTTCATTTTCATTTCAAGACTTTTTTTAGTAGTTTATAAATATACATTCCTAAGCACTGCACTTTAGTTTTGCCCACATCTTTGATATATCTTTTTAAGTCTCTTTTTATATAAAATTTCCTTTCCCCTTTTTGTTCCCTGCTACGTATTTGTTGAAAAGCCAGGGTCATTTGACCTATAGGGCTTTGCACAGACTAGATCTTGCCAATTGCATCCTCATGGTGTTGTTTAGCATGTTCTTCCATCTTGTGCATTTTTAATAAATTAATAGTTGGACCTTGAGGCTTGATCACATTCAGGTTTCATTTTTCTCCCTAGGTGATAGGTAGTAGTGTGCTGTTTCATTAGGAGTCACATAAGGTCTGCTTATTTCCTTTCTTGTGATGTTAGTAGCTGTTGATTCTCAATGCCTAGATTGATTAATTAATCCATGCTTTGTTCTGATATCTCCAGTTTCTGCTTCAATGACTTGCATCTCACTTTGCTCCAGCCTCTGGAGAGACATGACTGTTTTTCCAGTTTCCCAGGGCCCTGCCCTTTCAACCGACACATCACACTCAGTCTCCTGTACCAGCTCACGCTCTCAGAACATCTTGTTGTTGTTGTTTTGTTTCTTTGTGTTATTTATTTATTTATTTATTTACTTATTTTACAAAATTTGGGTATTTGCAGAATTCTGGTGGGACCATTTTGAGCTGTTATGCTGCTGTTATGAAAGGAAGGATCCTGTTCAGACTCATCTCACTGCTTGGCTTTCAGATCTGCCTATGGGCCCCTTTCATACAGATATACTTGTAATAAACGGTCAGGGAGACCTTTCTGAGCTTGGAGGAAGAATGACAACAGGACAGCTTGGAAGCATCATAAAGATTTTGTCATCATGGAAGCTGAATTCTGCATCTTCATAGTTTCTGAAAAGACTGCCAAGTTCTTTGACCAAAAAAACCACATGTTCTGTCTCCTGGCCACAGGAGGCTTTTGTCCCCTTTTTTGAGTAAGATGTGTCCATGTGACTGAGTTCTGGCCAATAAAATGTAGCTAAATATGTCACTCAGGCCTATCCTATTAACAAAAACTGAGTGATTCCATATCCTTTCCTTATCATCTCCAGGTTGGATGGATAGGGTCCAGCAGAGGACTGAGAGTCTTAAGAGTATGGCAGACAAACAAGATGGAAAAACCCTAGGGCACTGAAAGACCACATGGGAGTCTGCCCACTGGCTTGGAATATGTGCGTTGGACTTTGTGGGAGACAGTAATGAATTTTTATTGAATTAAACTGTTTTAATTTGTGGGGTTGATATAGCAACTAGTGTTGTTTGCCCTGGCTTATACAAACTCTTTGGAGAGTGAGGAAGTGGCTCATGATGAAAGTAGAGGAAATGAAAGCAAACCTTGAAGAAGTTAAGGCAAAGTATTGGGGCTTGATCACATCTAAGTAAGTTCCATGTAGTATGATGTCTTACTCAACGTGGTATTACCTCTATTCTAAAGAAATTATTTTTTAAAGTCGTGGCTGTCTGAGTTACCTGAGTATCCTTCAGGTGTGGGGTGCTGTCTTTGTAGAAGACAATGAAGAGGCAATGAATCAGCAATTGTAGAAGAGGCAATGAATCAGTAATTGAGTAATACTAGACCTCCTTCTGAGGTTGGAGAGATGTTTGTGGAAAGGGAAGGGCGATAAAATTATGGCCTCTCCACTCTAGGAGCAGAAAGTTGATAGGGACCTTGAGCCACCAATGGGGCAGACTCTGGGCTAAATAATGGCAAGAAATTATTGTATTAACAGTTGTGACAATGAAAGGAATAACCTTAAGATTTTAGAGGAAGGACTGATAGAAATCATCACAGATCCGAAACCCTAATCTTAATGTTGGCTGACTACATCTGACTCTATATGTTCATTTGGATGTGTCTTAGGCAGAGAACACTAGTAACATCTCAGAGTTGACCAGAAGATGTCTGCTAGTTTAGGCAGCATTTTCTCTTCATGGAGTTTTCTTTCTTCCTTTTTACTTAGGAGACTTTTGTTTTTCAGAACTTTATTAAGATTCCATCTCCTTTCCAAAGGCCTTTCAGTCTTTGGAGATCAGATAGATATTCTGGCCTCAGTCTTACTTCATCATCATTACTCTTTAGACTTTCACACATCTGATGACTTAAGTTCACCAGAGGTTGGCATTGTGGGTCCTTGTTTTGGTTAGTTTCAGCTGCTTTTTATGACACATACACAGAGGCATTCATCTTCCCAAAGTTTTCAGGACAAGAAATTGACTGTGGTAGTCAAGAGAGGTCTCAGGGGTGCCAAGATTATTCAGCGGGAGGGGGAATAGTCTTTTCAACAAATAATGCTGGAACAACTGGCATCCAATGCAAAAGAATAAAGGTGGACTTCTACCTCATAGCACATCAAGACCCAAGTATAAAACCTAAAACTTTAAAGCTCTTAGAACAAAATGTAGGAGCAAACCTTTGTGACATTGACATGGGAAAGTCCTTCTTAGATACTCCATCAAGTGCACAAGCAATAGAAGCAAACAATAGATAACTTGGAAATCATGAAAATGAAAACCTTTGTGCTTTGAAGGATACCATCAAAAAAGGGAAAAGATGACCCACAGAATGGGAGAAATACACTTACTAAGAGACTTGTATCCAGGAGATATAAAGAATCCCTACAACTCAACAATGACAAGACAATCATTTTTCTTAATAGGCAAAACACTTGAATAGACATTTCTCAAAGGAAATACGCCAATGACCAACAGGCACAAGCAAAGATGCTCAACATCATTAGTCATTAGGGAAATGCAAATTGAAACCACAGTGAGATATCATTTCATACTCCCTACGGTGGCGTAACCAGAACAGTGGGAAATGTAAGTGTTGGTGAGGATGCAGAGAAACTGGATTCTCCATACATTGCTGATGGGAATGTGAAATGGTGCAGCCATAGTCTGGCAGTTCTTCAAAGAGTTCAACATAGAGTTAGCATGTGACTCAGCAATTCCACTCCTAGGTATACCCAAGAGAAAAGAAAATGTAGAGATGTACAAAAACCTGTACACAAATGTTCATAGCAACATTATTCATAGTAGCCAAAAAGTAGAAACAATTCAAATGCCCAGTCAATGGATGAATGGATAAATAAAAAGTGGTATATCTATACAATGAGATGTTATTTGGTTGTGAAAAAGACATGAAGGTGAAAAAGACATTAGATGCCATCCCTGGATACATGGTACAACATGGGTGGATCTTGAAAACATTATGCTAAGTGAAAAAAAGCCAGTCACATATACTGTATGCTTCCATTTACATGAAATGTCCCAAACAAGTTAATCTATAGAGACAGAAAATAGATTAGTGATTGCTGGAAGAGTGGGGCTGGAAGAAGGAGGGAATTGGGAATGTCTACTGACAAATATAGGGTTTTGTTTTTGTTTTTGTTTTTGTTTCAGAGAGGGAGTACAAGAGAGTGCAAGTGGGGTGGGGAGAGGGACGGAGAGAGAGGGAGGAAGAGTCTTAAGCAGTCTCCATCCCCAGTGCAGAGCCTGATGTGAGGCTTGATTCCACAACTCTGAGATGATGACCTGAACCAAAATCAAGAATTGGATGCCCTACCGATTTAGCCATCCAGGTGCCACAATAGGGCTTCTTTCTGAGGTGATTAAAATGTTTTGAAATTAGTGATGATAATTGCAGAACTCTGTGAATACACTAAAATCCACTGGCCTATATGCTTTAAGAGAGTTAGTTGTATGGTATGAGAGCTGTATTTCAATAAAGCTGTTTAAAGAAGAGAGGGAGGTCAGTGTCTGGAGCCAGACTGAGTCAAATCCCAGCTCTTCAGATTACATGTGTGATCTTAGGCTATTCATTTACCCACTCTGTGTCTCAGTTTCCCCATCTGTAAAATGAAGATAATTGTAGTACCTGTCTCATAGGGGTTGTGAGGATTACATGAATTAAGAGAATGGCTTCTGGCACAGAGCAAGGACTCCATAAGAGTTACCCTTTTCTGAAAAAAATTACTGGTGACCTATGTCATCATGTACAATGATGCAGCCATCTGTACATAAATCAAGGGCTAAAGAAGCCTTCTCAGCAGGGAAGGCCTGGTCCAGGTTGATGGCTACAAGCAGGACCATGGCTTGGAGAACTAGGTAGCTCCAACATTGAAAGAACCACTCACAAAACTTGCAGAGCCCTTAGTACATCCAAACATACATAAATACAGAATCTGGCTCAAGATTTTTGGCCAGAGTCCATTGAGAGTTATGAATCCCTCTTTGAACAATGGCAGCTATTATTAAAATCTCGAGACTTTGAGTTGGATGCTTTCTCTAGCCCAGACACTGATTCAGAGCTGCAACTTCTAAATAGTGAGGCTAGAAATTGATGCCGTTTTTGAGCTGATTTATTGAGAGGTTTCTTGATTTGGGTCAGGTTCCTGCAACATTTGGAAAGTGACGACTATAGCATCATTATTTCCCCCAAATGACCAAAATTATAGCTGGTAACCTGAGGCCAGTAAATTTCCCTGCAGCAGATGTTAAACTCTTTTAAAAGATGATTAACAATGGGAGCCTTGGCTCCATGGCAGAGCAACCAATCGGAGGGCGTTGCTGAAGTCAACGTGTGAGGTAAAGGGCACATCCAGAGCCCCACGGCATGGTGGGGAGCCCCGGCTGGAGACAGCAAGAGCCCACGTGTTGTGATGTAAATCAAGTCTGTGGTGCTGTGTGGCTGGACATGTGGTGCTGTGACAAGAGACCCAGCCTGGTGTTGGATCTTGGGTGTTGGGAGACTGGGGCTCGGGGCTTGTTTCTGCCCACAGTGTGACTCAGGGCAAGCTCTTTCCTTTCTCTGGGATACAGTTTCCCCATCCTTTAGAATAAGGAGGGACCACAGTCAGTGGTCTCTAAGGTATTTTGTGATTTTTAGACTGATTTGTTCTATTACTTGAGAAGAATGCAGATACATCATATGCTAACCTCCAAAGAATCTGTGATTTTTAGGTGAAACAAACACAAGAGAACCACGATAGGTTATCCAATTATAGTGATGCTTGTTTTACATCACTACCACCTCAGAGTACAGGAGTGAAAAGGCATGAGGCTGGATCCAGAGATGCCATCCCTGGGAACCAAACTATATCACCAGGACTAGACATAAATGTTTGCTGGTCCAGGACAAGACTCCATCATAGTCCCCCATGGGAAATGCTTTGCAGCTTTTGCTCATCTTTCTAGGAGTGAAGTTCTTCACCTGTTCATCTCTCCTCCCTTTTCTGAAGGTTTGTCCTCTATTCATGAGATTTGTGAATCAACTACCCAACATATACACTTACATATATGCACATGTACACGTGTGTGTGTATAATCGTTCGGTGGAGTTGAGTGGTATTCTAATGAACCCCAATGACAGTTGTCTTGGGGTCCCTTCTCCATCCATTCCAAACTCTTCAAATTTGCTCACAGTGTGAGATCACTGGAGATTGGAAAGATACCATTGAGGTCCTTTAGAAATTTCCCAGATGGTCTTTGCTTCCCCCCACCGTCCTCAGAGAGAATTGGTCCAGAATAGAACTTGAATTATTCCAAGATTTTCCTGCCGTATTATAAGACTCAACACAGGAAACTCCTTAAAGAATCATGTATGCATTTATTCAACAAATATTTACTGAGAACTTACTGATTCAGGGTCAATTTTGGCACTAGCTCTGGAGATACAGTGCTGAACCAAGAGAGGAGAGAGCTTAGGATATTCTGAGAGATGAAAGAAGGTCTATGTGAGGAGGACTTTGGTCCACTCATTCAAGCTGCTGTGATGAAACACCGTAGACTGGGTGGCTTATAAACAACAAACACTTATTTCTCTGAATTCTAGAGACTGAAGCCCAAGATCAGGGTGTCAGCATGATTGGGTCAGGGTCCTTTGGGGGTCACAGACTTTTTGTTCTGTCCTCACATGTTGGAAAACTAGGGAGCTCTGTGAAATTTCTTCTGTAAGAGCATTAATCCCATTCCTGAGGGCTCACCCTCATGCCCCAAGCACCTCTGAAGGCTCCACCTCCGAATACCACCATCTTGTTGGGCATTTGGACTTCAGCACATGAATTGGGGGACAACAGTCAAATCACAGCATGGAGCAAGGTAAGTGAGTGGGGAGAATGATGTAGGACAGAACAAGAAAGGCAGGTAGAGATTAGGTCATGCAGGACCTAGGTGACTTGAAAGATCAATTTGTTCATCCACAGCCCTGAGGGAGATGGCACACAGAGAGACATAGTTAAGGGAGGCCATGTGGAATTGGGGTAACCCATGACATTTCTCAGATCTTTCAGATTGAATTCTTAGGTTATTTTTAAACACAACGAAAATTAGCTTTTTAAAGAAGTGAATTATTGAGCATACATGAGAAATGCCTGGAGAAGAAAAGAGAGTATAGGCTTTAGTTTCAGACCTGAATTTGATTCTGGGCTCTGATGATTGCTGGTTGACCTAGGGCGAGCTATCTTTGACTTGGGTTTCTCTTAATGAAGGCAACAGTATCTACCTCATGGTCTTCACAGGAAATAATAGATAATGTCATGCCTGCACTATTTACAGTTCCTGGCACATACTTGCTACTCCCTTCTCCACCAAGCTCCATTCTACCATATACACAGCTATGTATTATGGGTCTCAGCTGCAAGCAACAGAATCTACTCTGGCTAGCTGAGGCAACAAAGGATTGTACTAAGAGATAGTGACTAACTCCCAGATTTGTTGGAAGAATTGCAGAAACACACTCAGGACCAAAGTTCCAGGAACACTCCCAGACCACACTCCAGAACGAACCCTATCTGGAAGCTTCTTCCCTCACAGATGACCTAGAATCAGTCCATGTCTGCCATCACCCATACTGGTGAGAATGGAAATCCCCAAGCCACTGGAGTCTCTGGCATTTTCCTGGTGACCTGTTTATTCTGTTCACCCAGCAAGAAAGGCCTAGAGAACCCCTGCTGTTTCTAGCCACACAAACTTGAGTTACCGCTGTTTTCTCTTTCCAAGCTGGGTCATTTGATTCTCCACAAGCTTAGGGTGGGTTGGTACATTTTCTGACCAAAAAAATTTATTTTTCTGTACAACTGATTGATGTCAGTCTGTCTCAGAAATCCTAATAATCTTACTTTTTCTAGCCTCTAGCAGGGAACAAAGATTATTCCATTTGGGCTTTTTTTCCCCTCCAAGCAACAGCTCTCTCCACCTGCCTCTCCCCACGTCTTCTGTTTCTCACTCTTTGTTTTTCTGTCTTCTTCTTCATTGCTTTAAAACCAAACAAAATCACACTTATTTTTTTAAGAAACCTTTGAGATCCTGGAGTCCAACCCCATATATAGCCCAGAGTGGGGTTGTGTCTCATCTGAGATCTAGCTGATGCCCCTTGTGACCTGAGGAAGTAGAATCAGGGGCTTGGATTTCTTATTTCAGCCCAACCACTAACACAAGGTGAATGAACCATTGACCGTGCACTTCTTGTTTTAGTCAGGACTTCAGGCTGTAAGTAACAGAAACTCAACTGGAACCAACCTTAGCAAAAAGGGACTTTAATTGTTCATGCACTCTGGAAATGCAGGGGTAGGTTGGGACTTGGAGTCACTCCCTGTTGCTCTGTGGCTTTTCTCTACTTTCTCCTACCTCAGGTGGGATTTCTATAGGCATTGGAGTCTTGGCCGCAGGCTGCTCTTAACTCACATTTCCCAGATTTATCACTGAAAAGGAAAGGACTTCTCTCTTAAGCCCTAGCTCATAAAATCTCAGGAAAGATCTTTGCTCATGTGGTCCACCCTTTGGACCAATCATAGAATCCAGCCAATTGTGATTGGCTGAGTTTGACAATAGCCATGACCATGGAGTCACACAGATGTGAAGGGAGAGGAAGGAGATGCAGGTCCTCTGAAGAAGTTGATGGAGTGCACAGACATGACTATGGACCCTCACTGCGAGCCATCCAGCACCATAATTTGTGTGGTCTCCACTCTCTCTCTCTACATTTGCTCTTCTAATCCCTCTTTATGGTACTATGGAAGGAAAATAGGTATAAAGTGGAATGAACAGAATTTGCTTGAAGAGAGATTCCCTTATACACATTTCCTAGGAAGAAGAACATGTTAATGCCCAGTTGTCCAATGGAAACAAGCCCATTCATACTTGTCACCTGTAAGAGCAAGATTCTGAGGGAATGAGACACAGGACTGGTCATTTTCATGGTAGGATAAGAAATCGGAGTGGTTGTCTTTGGGTGAGGTGGAGTAGTGGGGGCACAAGTCTGTATTTTCTCCTGCCAGCACTATACCCAAACCCAAATCCACCTCCTGGTCCTTGAAGTTCAAACTCATTAAATCATACATTCTGGCTTGATGACGGTCTCTTTAAGGAAATAACAGCATCAGACTTTTGGCTTTTTGGCTCAAGCGTCAGACTTTTGGCCCAAGAGTCTTGTTGTCATTGTTATTTTTGTTTTTTAAAGCTTGGTAATGAAAACATAGCTTCAGGGGCCCAAAGTGGTTTTGCTGCATAATCCCTAATCCCTGATTACCTTTCAGGTTTAACGAAAGGGCTTTGTTTGATTGAATCTTCTGAATAGCTGATTTACAAGCCAACATTTTTGTTTGAAATTTTAGGGATGAAAATCCCACTAGAAGATATCAGCCCTTGTCCCTATGAAGGGAGGCAGCTCTAAAAGCTGCAAATCAGAAGTCAGGTATAAAGCCATTGGCTCATTCTGAAATTCATCTTTTGTCTATTTTCTTTATAATCTGATCCAACTCTGCCTTTGAAATCTCCTCTATAACTTCTTGACTTTTTTATAAAAGGTAAAACTTTATTATCTTATGAATCACTGGCCATGAGGAGTTTTCTCTCTTGGTGGCTCTATGTTGCTTCTACAGTGTGGTACCTGCCGCCACTCTAGCTTTGTTCTGGATCTGTTTCTATGGCTGACTAACAGAGGAGCAACTGTCCCTGCCTGTGAAGAGCCAAAGGCAGGACTCTGCTGAAGTCTTGCTGAAGTCTGACTGTGACCCGATTTCATGTCAGTTGGTCATCCTCACACATTCAAGACAGTGCATTGTGGGGCAATGGCCCCAGAAAGGAAGCAGAATTGTGTTTAGTTTATCTTTTCCACAGTATAGAGAAGTTTTTCATTGTTCTCCTCAAATAACCAAAAAATGTCTGTTTCAATTGATTTTGCACTTGGACCTTCCCCCAAACACAACATATCTCCTTGAGAGAAGACAAAAATGTAAAGGATACCTCTACGGTGTGGTCCATGCAAACCATCCTTCATGAATGATGTGGAGGATGCTGGGTGTGATGGCTGGGTGGTCCCCGTCCCCATTCTGGGAGACCTGGGACTGGGTTTATGGAGGTTGGAGTTTTGGGGGAGGGGGAGTCTCTGCTCAGACATTTGTCTCATTCACATTGCAGAAGGTGTGGCCTCTGATAGTGAGCACAATCAATTCTTTGTTTAAAAAGAGTTACTCAGAGATAGAATTATGAACATAAATAATCACTTAAAGGAATTGTTGAATTTGGGCTGAATGTGAGCTGATCCCAGGGTTTATTCTGGAAGCTGAGCTTTTAAAGAAAGTGCAGATGATTTCTTTCTGAGAGTGTAGACATTATATGATCTCAAGTTCTGGCTACCTGTGGTTTTCCTATATTGAAACGTTGGAATGAATGGGGGAGGAGAGAATTTGGAGTGCATTGTTGTAGAGCTAGATGCATAGGCACAAGCAAGTGTAGACATGACTAAGACCAGACTTAGTCTTGACAATCTCAGACTCCTTGGGCATGGCCTTCTGCTGACAACCTAACCTTGGTTGCCTTGGGGGATGTTGCATTTCACAATTCACCAGCTGAATACACTACACTATCCATCTGAACCTCAAATACCCATGGAAAAGAACTTCCTTTAGAAAAATCAAATACAGAAATCCTCACATCTCACTCAAGGCCATCTAGGCCCTAGACACAGCACTGTCATGAATCAGGAGGAACTTGTTGCACCAGGACCAGACATCTACAAAGCTGGCTTTCATTTCTCCATCAGGCAGAGGGGAGATGACCTCATGTAGATAAACTCAGCTCCATGTGTTTTGTGGTACATTAATTTGCTGTTCTGTTTTGGAGGAGAGGGCTACCATGCATGGTCATAGCATGAGGACTTCTATTGTGCCACCCCCCCGTCCAGATGTCTTCCCATTACACAGACCTATTGAATTCTTCCCATTCAGACTGGCCTCCTCTCTGTTCATCAGAATACTAAGCAGAACATTATCAATACTAAGGCTCCACTATGGAGCTTTCTGGGACTCCTCAGCTCCTATATCTGTTTTGTCTGATACTGTTTGTACTTCCAGATTCTTCTGGTTAGTATTTGATTGATGTATCTTTTTCTATATTTTTTTACTTTCAAACTTTCCATGCCTTCATATTTTAGATGTATTTTTATAAGCAGCCTATTGTTGATATTTTAAAAATTCATATCTGATATCCCTGTTTTTAAGTGATTAATTTAGTTTTTTTACACTTATTGTGGTTGCAGACATATTTGGGTTTATTTCTGTCATTTTACTTTGTACTTTTATTCATCTTGCTTCTTCTTTTCTCTCCTTTCTTACTTCTTCTTTTTGGATTAAGTTTATTTTCTTATTTTATTCTCCCCATCTTCTCATTAATTTGTATGTGACACATATCTTCTATTCTTTCACTGAAATTTCATGATGCATATTAAACAAATTCAAAGTTAATATTTTAAACCTCTTCCCAGACAAGAAACTTGCAAGACATTAACTTTTTGTGCACACCTTCCAGACTTATATGCTTTTATGTTTAGTTTTTAGTTTTTTAAAGCCCCAAATAGATATTATCATAATTTCTGTATATAAAATGTTTGGTTAGATTTATATAAATACTTACTAATCTCTTTATTCCTCAATCCTTCCTGCATTTTGGACCTTCCACCTGGAATCATTTTTCTTCTTCAGTTATATTCTTTTGAAGTTGTTATTATTATCATTTTTTACTACTGGCTTATTTGGATGCTTTTTATTTTTATTTTAGAAATTGTCTTTATTTCACCCAAGTTCTAAATGATAATTTTTTTTTTGCAGGTACACAAATGTAGATATACAAAGATTTGCTCCAAGCATTTAAAAAAATGTTTTTATTAAAATATAATGTATTATTTGTTTCAGGGGTGCAGGTCTGTGAATCATCAGTCTTACACAATTCCAGCACTCACTATAACACATACCCTCCCCAATGTCTCCAAGCATTTTGAAGATGATTTCCATATTTGCCCTTGAGAATTATATTTTCTAATTTTTATGTGCTTTTTTGGATGATTGTTCTTTTCTCAGGTTGCTTTAATATCTTCTCTTATTGTTGGTATCCTGTAGTTTACTATCACATATCCAGGCATATGTATGTGTTTAAATACTTTTGATATATTTTGTGCTTCTACCTGATCTTCCACCATTTCTAGAGAAAGAGATGCCACTTTCTCTTTGACAATTGCCTCTTCTCCATCGCCTTTTCTCTTTCCTTCTGGAACTCTGATTAGAAATGTTAGCCCTTCTCCTTCTATCTTCCACATCTCTAAATGCCTCTGGTCTCCACTGGTCTTCCTTTGCTCTACACGCCTATGCAACTTCTAGTTTATGCTGTGACACTGAATGCAGACATTATTTCTTCTGCCATTCCTTGTTTTAGTTCTGTCTCCCTAATGAGACTGGAAGCCCCTTGAGGGCTGTGCTCATGTTTCATATGCTACTTGTAGTCCCATGACAGTTGGCTCAGTGCTTGATATAATAAGTGCTCAATGAATATTTCATTATCCAGACCCATTATTTCATGGTCCCCAACTACAACGTACCCTGAGGATCACACATGTGAACTCTTAGGAGACTCATGGGTTCCCTGGACCGGGAGCACACCTATTCTTCCTCTATACGCCCTTGCAGGGCCTAGTGCTCTGTTCCACTGGCCTCAGCTGACTTCCTTGGATTGTACCTGTTACCTCTTTCAGTCCAGGGGACTCACCTGCATCATTGGAACTCAATTCTTGTCTTTCTTCTCTATCTGGTCTTTTCACACCATTCCTGTTTGTCTGTCACCCACAGTCTAGAAATGCAATTTCAAGGGCAGGCCTTGAAAATACTTGGGAATGAGTGTTGTTACTAAACAGCAATTTAGGATTTGAATATCTACCTCCATTGTCTGTGTGGGCCTGGGCTCTGAGCTTTAGTTTCTTTACCTATAAAATAGGAATGGTGTGGTAAAATAATTTGAGATAATGAATGTGAAAGTGCTTTCCAAATGTTGGGCATAGTTATTGTCTGCAAAACAATATCAAATGATGGCTGTGACCATAAGATACAGGAAACAGAAAAAAAAATCTATGTATTTGTTTTGGAAAAATAAAGTTAAACTCTATTATTCTTTGAAAAGATTAAAAAAAAACCTCTACCAATCTGACTTCAGTGAGAAAGTGCTGAAGGGGGGGGCTGGAAATCCAGATATTTTTCTGGACTGCAAAATAAAAAATTATTAAAAAAAGAGAATTGAGTGGTTTATTTAAAACTCTGAGCATCTTGAACCTATTTGAAACCCTGTGTCCCCTTTAAATCACGTTGCTCCTGAGTTAATAGGTAAGATTACAGCCAGGAAGAATAGGGTAACAGGAAATAAGGGACAGGATTTAAAACATAAAAAGTGTCAGGCTTCAGAACTTTAAGAATGCTGAATCCCATCTCATCCCAGCATCCTGCCCCGTAAGGCTTTGGAGAGGCCACTGATTTGCAAGGATCCTCTTGTCTGCTGCAAACCACTGGAAATCAAAGCCACATGTGAGCCTTACACTCCTCCCTCCAGCTCTGCACGCCAGTTCCTGCCCTCTCTGGGACCCAGGGACCCTGGAATCTTGAAGACTTTGTAAGAAGCAACTTCATCCTTGGACACTCTTGTGGCAGCAGAGAGAGAGGGATGTCACTACAGAGTCCCTTGTCGTTTTCTTCTTCGTTGTCTTCTCCTTCTCCTCCTCCCCCTCCCCCCTCTTCTTCTTTTTCTTCTTGTTCTTCTTCTCCTCCTCCTTCTTCTCCTTCTTAGTCTCCGCATCTTCCTCCTCCACCACCTCCTCCTCCACCTTCTCCTCCTTCTCCTCCTCCTCCTCCTTCTTCTCTTTCTCCTTCCCCTTCTCCCCCTCCCCTACTTTCTTCTTTTTCTTCTCCTCCTCCCCCTCCTCCTCCTCCTCCTCCTTCTTCTCCTTCTTCTTCTTCTTCTTCTTCTTCTTCTTCTTCTTCTTCTTCTTCTTCTTCTTCTTCTTCTTCTTCTTCTTCTTCTTCTTCTTCTTCTTCTTCTTCTCTTTCTCCTTCCCCTCTTCCTCCTCCTTGTTTTTTAAATGAAAAAGACAAGTTACAAACATGGATCATTTCTTTTCAACCACCCAGTGCTCTGTGAGATGAATAGGAGAGACCAAATTCACATCTAATAGATGAGAAAACTGAGACTTGCTCCAAGTCACAGGGCTTTTAAATGGCTGATATGGTATAACAACCCAGGCCTCTGTTATTCTTCTAGGACTGTGTGGGGTTGGGCTAGTGACAGCACCACCACGCATTAGAAATGATCCCAGGATCAGGGGCTTGCCAGCAGTTAAAAAAAATAAAATGCCTGTTAGAGAAGCCAGCTGTAAATCCCATTCCATCAGCGAGAACACTAAGGACCACCTACCCATGAGCCTACACAGCGGGGTGCATTTCAAACCTGGGTTTTGTGAATTTTATTCCACACTCAAAATGGATTTAGTGTTATGGATTCTGATTCTTTTAAAAAGTGGATATCTATATTTGCTGTTTATGTTAGCTAGAGGAATTACAGTTGACCCTTGAACCACATGTGTTTGAACAGCATGGGTCTACTTAGATGTGGATTTTTTACAGTATGGTACTCTAAATATATATTTTTCCTTATGAGTTTCTTAATAACATTTCTTATTCTCTAGCTTATTGTAAGAATACAACATATAATACATATAACATCCAATATTTGTGTTAATCAACTGTTTACGTTATCAGTAAGGTTTCAACAGTAGGCTTTCAGTAGTTAAATTTTTGGGGAGTCACAAGTTATATGTGAATTTTCAACTGTGTTGGGGGTTAGTGTCCCTAGCCCATGTGTTGTTCCAGGGTCAACAAGCTCTAGTGAAACTAGAGCTTTCAGTCACTGAACTTTCTCCATTCCATAAAGTACTTTCATATCCTCTGTCTTATTTGGTCTGGAAACCCCAGTGTCAAGCATGGCAATTAACTAGGACGTTGCCCATCTCCGTGGAAGCTGGTGTTCTCTGGGCATTTCTACAAGCTCTCTCATTTCATGAGTGGAGAAATGGAGTCACAGAAAACTTGACCCAGAAGTAGAGTTGCACACTTGTCACTCTAAATCACCCACAAATTGTGCCACTCGACTCTCCTAGTAGAAACATAGTTGATGAAAAGTTTCTTGCTTTGAGATGCAAGAGACATGGGTTAAGTCCTGCTGTTGATGCTAGTTAGCCAAGGGACCTTGGTCAAGCTACTTTCTTTCCTCTAAGCCACTTAAGTTCTCATTTGTAAAATAGGGGGAAATAGTACCCACTTCAAAGAATTTCTGAGAAAATATAATGTATACTAAGTTCAATGTTTGACACTTAAAATGTGATCAGCAATAAGATATTAGCTTAATTGGAATTCTTCTAGGATTTAGTTTTCTTATCAGTAAAAGAGGGATAATAATCTTTGCCTGCCTTCTTCATAAGATCATGGAATGTCCAGATGAGATTGTGGATATAAGAAAACTTTCAGAAATAATGTTAAACACTGTTGTAATTTTAAGAATGTTATTAGTTATAACTGTGTGGAAGTTGTTGACATCCCTTTACAAGTAGGATCTAGGTACCCATTGGTTTCTGTTCATGCCTTTCTCAAAACCACAGGGTATGATTAGCCCTGTTTTGTAGGCAGAGTCACTGAGGAGGGATTTGCTGGTATCAGCACAGAATGTGGAAGTGGATTTGGACATGGGAGCCTGGCATCATAAATAAGTGCCCAAAGAGAGGCACAGGGAGGCAAGATACTTCGTGTTCTCCGTGTCAGAAAGGGCTCACAGAAGGGCAAAATCTGTGTTGGGTTGGGACAGGTGGCTAAGACTGGGGAACATGGAAATAGCAGAAGGCACTATCAGACTCCAGTACACCAATTGGGTATAGAAGGGAGATGGGAAGTCAAGGCTGATGCAGGACAGAGTAAGTCCCTTCATTTGGCAGGAGCAAAGGACTGGGGAAAATGGAATTGATCAGAAAATGCCCAGACCAAGAGTCCAGCCTCTAGACCACCAAGAGAATGGACTAGAAGGTTCTGGCGTGTGATAGGAAGAAAAATTCCACTCAATTCCTTGTGGGTGTGGGACGGAAGCCCAGATCAGAGCTTTAGAAGGCATCTCTGCTAAGGGTGAAAACTGGGAAGACATTCATCTGGTTTAACAAAACAGGTGGGTGGGTTTTCCCATATAATCATTACTTTTTTAAAATAATTTTTTATTGTTTGTGTTAGTCGCCATGTAGCACATCATTAGTTTTTGGTGTCATGTTCCATGATTCATTGTTTGTGTATAACACCCCATGCTCCATGCAGTATGTACCCTCCTTCATACCCATTACCGGGAATCAAACTGAAGGTTTTAGAGGGGAGGGGGTGGGGGATGCGTGAGCCTTGTGATGGGTATTAATCATTAATCATTACCATTGGTGGTAAGGTTCAATAATAATTATGTCCAGCGATAGTCAGATATAGTAATATTGGTTGCTAATATTTATAGAACATTTCCCATGTGCCAGGTCTGGTTTGAGTAGTTGTATTAATTTCCTAGGGCTACCATAGCAAGGACCACCAAGTAAGGACTTAAAAACAAGAGAAGTTTATTCTCTCATAGTTCTGGAGGCTAGAAATCCAAACTCGAGGTGTTGGCAGGGCCCTACTCCCTCAGAAGGCTCTAGAGAAGAATCCTCTTCTGCTTCTTCCAGTTTCTATTTTTTTTTAAAGATTTTATTGATTTATTTGACACAGAGAAAGAGAGGTCACAAGAAGGCAGAAAGTCAGGCGGAGAGAGAGGGGGGAAGCAGGATCCCCACTGAGCAGAGATCCCAATGTGGTCCTCCATCCCAGGACGCTGGGATCATGACCTGAGCCGAAGGCAGACGCTTAATCCACTGAGCCACCCAGGTGCCCCCTTCTTCCAGCTTCTATGGCTTCATGTTTCCAGGAATTTGGAACCCTTCCGTGGCAGGAAAGAGGAAGGTGGGTAAATGATGTTTAAAGGGAGAGAAGGTAAGATGTGGCAAGTGAGACAGGGCTCTGACAGGTAGAACAGATGCAGCCAAGTGGAGAAGGAGGAGGACAGCCCACAGGACTCCGTGTGCGTGTGTGTGTGTGGTGGCTGGATGGTCCTCTGGAGCCGTGAGGGGTTTTGTGGGTTCCTGGGTTAGACTGTCTCCCCTTTATCTGCCAAATATAGCAGGCATGGATTCATGGAAGCTTGGGGAAGGGAAGAGGAGCTATGGGATCACACAGGATTGGGGAGAATGGACAGCAACCACAGAAGCAGAGACCTGGAGGATGGACAAGTCCCAGGAATCTCTGGATCTTGGGGTCAAAGGTGCTTACCCACATTTGTGTGGTATGAGTCTGGAACTACTTGGCTGTTAGAGGAGGCCCAGGATGGTCTGCACCCCAGGAGGTTGGAGAGGGTCACCTGGGGCATGGAGGGAGGACACATTTCCCCTCCGTGGCTAGGAGAAGGTGCCCCCCACCCCCGGAAGCATGGGGAGGATGTGCCCACAGGAGAGGAAGCAGTCCCTTACAGCTGGCCATGCTGGGGCAGCGAGCAGCTGCAGGGAGCTCCGCGGAGGACAGAAAGATGCCCCTCTCCACCCGTTTTTTCTTCCTCCCCCGTGCTATTCTGGGAGGGAGGGGATGTGAGGACTAGAATTGGGAGGGCAGAATTTGCCTTGTTTTTCCACCCTGCAGCTCTCTGACTTGCTGTTTTCCTGTTTTTTGACCTCACTGCCATGGTGGCCTTAACATGGAAAAGTGACCTTCACAGAGCAAGGCGGGGATCCCCTAGTGAAGGACCTCCTCCTCCCAAATCTCTCCTGGCTCTCCTGGCTGGGTCCTCCCTGAAGGCTGCCGGAGGCTGTCCCTTTTGTGAGTCCCTTGGAATTTTGTCGGGAAGAGAAAACGAGACGACATGTATGACCGCCCCTTGGGGAACACATGGCTCCACATGAATGGCAAGTGTCGAGGCACCTCCAACAGCTGGATCCATGGAACCATCACCCAGGAAGCTAGCATAGACTGGGGCTGAGGTCATCAGAAGTCGGAGGTCAGAGAGACACAGCTGCTTTTTCTCGTTCTGGTCCCCATGGCATTGTCCCTGCTAAGCTGGTTCTTGGGGCCATATGCCTCCCTGGTGGGGCGTTACCCCAACTGGGGCAAATTAAGGGGCTCATCCAGGCCCTACACTAAGGCACGAGTCTCTGTCACTGCCCTTTCCATCCACACCTCAGCAAGGCTGCCCTGGCTGAAGGCGAGGAGCTCATGTCATCAGAAGGATTAGTGAACAGGGCAAACTGGAGATTACTTTGGACTTATTCATTACCGACATTGCATGTTCTCATGACTGCTGCTTAGGGCTCAGGACAGAAAAGGTGGCAAAGCACAAGGCAAAGCAAAAATTCGAGGTGTTCCTGTGTATTCCTCTCAACCTCTTGTGCAGCCGAGGTGGAGTCATGGGGCTCGTTCTGGAGGGTGGCGGGGACAGTGTGCAGAATGATGGGGCTGAGGTGGTTAAACCTGGTGCACCTCTTCCACAACCCCCTCCCCACCCCCGCTTCCCCTATTGCAGCAACCCTGGAGACCACATGGTCCTGAGGCCTCAACTGCTGGATGGAGTGAGGCTTCCCAACCTGCCTGGGGAATCTTCTGGAACGGGAAATAAGCTTCTAGTATGCTAAGACACTGAGCTCTGGGGACTTACTGTGGGATGGCTCGCATTCATTACTTTGATGAATACAACCCCTTATGTCAATAGAGCCCCTTCAGTTAAATACCACAGGCTTTTCCCAGGAAACAGTGTCTCTTCTTATGAGCGAACTGGAGCAGGGACTTGCCCAAGGTCACGCAGCTAGAAAAGAAGCCGATGGGTATGTTGGTAGTTAAGCCAAGTATAGAGAGGGCCGTAAGAGTGAAAAGAAGGGGCTGCCCCTTCCTTGGTTTACAGAACCAGGCAGGAGGCCAGGGCGAGAAGAGGGTCGAAGGAAGGAAAGAGGGAAAGCTTCCAGGAGAGCACACACCCCTTAGCCTCATGGCTGGTGCGGTTGCCAGCAAGGTGGTGCCTTGGGCCTCAGGGCCAGAGAGGCAGAATCATGGAGTTGTGTCTCTGGGGACTCCGCTGCCTGGATGCAGGTATGCTCTGTATGGGAGCATGAGTGGTGGTGAGGCCGCGGAGACTTGGCAAGAAGGAAATGAACAGGATGGAGATGTCCGATGAGCGCTCTGCCCCAAAGCCGCCCCTCGCTCTGAACAGGCTATCATTGCTCAATGCACTTTTGGGCCCCTCTTTGGGGTGTGCCTCTCTCCTAGCCACATCCTTTATAACTAAGCCACCAAAGTGCTGGTTCTGTTTTTCTCTTTCTGGATATTTTAAATTTATTTTTTGAATAGATAATGTCTATAGGGTTCAAACCCTTGGAAACGTTTAAAGGTCTAGAGTAAAAAGATGAACTCCCACCTTGGTCCCCACTATGCCCAGTTCCCAGGCTATCTGGCAGGGACTCATTGTAGCTGGTTCATTGTTTCCGTTCAGACTTTGTTTTGTAAATTTGCAAGATAATTTTATTGTATTTTATTTTATTATTTTTTTAAAAGATTTTAAAAAATTTATTTATTTGACAGAGATCACAAGTTAGGCAGAGAGGCAGGCAGAGAGAGAGAGAGAGAGGAGGAAGCAGTCTTCCTGCTGAGCAGAGAGCCCAATGTGGGACTTGATCCCAGGAGATCATGACCTGAGCCAAAGGCAGAGGCTTAACACACTGAGCCACCTGGGCACCCCTGCATTTTATTTTTTGAAAAAGATTTTATTTATTTATTTATTTGAGACAGAGAGAGAGGGAGAGAGAGAGAGAATGAGCAGGGGGAGTGGCAGGCAGAGGGAGAAGCAGACTGAGCAGGGATCCCAACTCCGGGCTCAATTCCAGGATCCTGGGATCATGACCTAAGCCAAAGGCAGATGCTTAGCCACCCGGGTGCTCCAATCATTATATTATTTTTATCCTTGCTTTTCTCATGAATGATGTCACATTATACTGCATTTTGCTTTTCTTAATACATCCTGGAAGTATTTCCATACCATAATAAAGAGCACAAAGAATCCTCTTTTTTCAACAGATATGTAGTGTTCCAGGAGAGGCTATGAATGATTTAACCAGTTCCCCCATTGCTGTGATAGATAATAAGGCAACATCCTTCACATGTCATTTTGCTGATATTCCAGTTTACCTGAAGGATGAGTTCTTAGAAGTGGAACTGCTGGGTCAAAGATAAGGTGTATTTTACATTTTGATAGAAGATGTCAAATTGCACTCTGTGGGTGCTGGTCGTGCCAATTTTTATTCCTCTTGGGAATGTACGGGAGCACCATATTTTGAACAATTTCACCAGCAGAATGTGTGTTCACACTTTTGGAATTTAATCATTTCGATAAAAGAAAAGTAGAATAGTTTTGTGTTATAGTATCAGGGGTGAAGTTGTATATATTTTCAAGTGCTTAAGAGATCGTTGTAGTTCTTTTTTAGAAATTATTTGTTCCTACCCCTTGACTATTTGTGTGCTGTGTTGTTTGTCTTTTTCTTATTAATTTGTAGGAGTTTTTTTATTTATTATAAAGATCAGCTGTTCCTTACCAAGAATAAGTTGCAAATGTTTCTTCCTAGTTTGTCTCCTAAAGGATTTTTTTTTTTTGCGTAGGATATTTGTTGTTTTTGTGTTTTGCCATGCAGAAGTTTTTGATTTTCATGTGATCACATCAGCCTTTTATTATATAATATAGATAATCTGTAATAGTTAGGCAACCCTTCTCTACCACAGGTCTTTAGGGAAATCTTCCAAGTTTTTTTCTAGTACTTTTATCTTTCTATTTACCTCTTGTCTACATCTTTGATAAATTTTGAGTTTTGTTGTTTTTTTTTTTTAGAGAGATTGCACGTGCACACGTGCACCTGACTATGTGCGGGAAAGGCGCAATGAGGTGACAGGGAGGCAAAGGGAGAGGGAGAGAGAAAGAATTTTTTTTTAAAGATTTTATTTATTTATTTGACAGACAGAGAGATCACAAGTAGGCAGAGAGTCAGGCAGAGAGAGAGAGAAGCAGGCTCCCCGCTGAGCAAAGAGCCCGATGCAGGGCTCGATCCCAGGACACTGAAATCATGACATGAGCTGAAGGCAGCAGCTTAATCCACTGAGCCACCCAGGTGCCCCGAGAAAGAAAGAATCTTAAACAGGCTCCACATCCAGTGTGGGGATAGAAGGGGGGGTTTGATCTCATGACCCTGAGATCATGACATGAGCCAACATCAAGACTCAGAGGCTTAACTGACTGAGTCACCCTGGGTGCCCCAATTTTGAGTTTTCTGGTTGAGTCCAAGCTTATTTTTATCTAGCTTATTAGCAAGATACTCTAATACTGCTTATTTAGCAATCAATGTTTTTCACCAATGGTTTGAAATAACACGTTTATCATAACAAAATCCTATATTATTTGGACTCATTTCTGGTCTTTCTATTATGTTTCATCAGTTTATCTACGTCTGTGCCAATATTACCCTTTTAAAAAAATATTAAACATGTTTATATCTGGTAGAATATGACCTCCTTATTTCTCTTCTTTTTCAGAGTTGTCTGGGCTATTTTTTTGTTTGTTCGGTTGTCTTTTCCATACAAAATTTAAAATCATATAACCTGGTTAAAAAATATGTGTTAGTATTTTTATTGGAATTTTGTTAAATCAAAAGAATAACTGAAGAATCGTTGATGGTTTACTTGGACATTGAGTCTTCTTATCCAAGACTGTGATGTAGCTTTTGTTTGTTTGAATCTTTTTTGCCTCTCCATCAGTTCTAGTCCTGTTCCCAGATGGGAGACCTTGGGGAGATGCAAACATTTCCAAATCCACAAGTATTAGCTGTCCATAATACAGCAACAACCAAGCGCCCTGCTTGGTCTCCTTGCATCTCCCTCTGGGCCAAAACTCACTCACCCTGCCGTCACCCTGGTGTTTGGATTGGGGTTTGGGGGAGAGGGGAGGATCTGCCACCAACAGATGGAAAGAGAGACAGGGAGGGGGCATTGGAGCTGGGGAGGGAGACACCATCTGGGTATCCAGAACTGAAAGTTAGCAATCTTGGACAAAGATAGAAAGGGGCAGGCGTGGAGGACTGCGGGTTACCGGTAGGTCTGCAGGAAGGTGGGGAGGAAGAGAAACCAGAGGGTGGGCAAGAGCAAAGTGTGGGGGAGGAGGAGGTGAGGGAGGAGAAGGAGGAGTGGGAGGAAGGGAAGAGAAGGTGGGGGCAAGAAGAGGAGGGTGGGGGAGGCATCTGGGCAGGAGCATGGTTCTAGAGAGGCCCTGAAGAGATTGTGACCTCTTCAGGGGCTGGGACAATGTCTTCAGTGTTAACATCTTTTAAAATATGTAACAAATAATATACATATATAAGTGAATAAAACATAGGTCCCCTTCTTACTGAATGGCTATGAAGTCATCTCCCTTTCCACCACCACCAGGTCACAAAACAGATTGTTTATCGCACTCCAGAAGCTCGCCAGCATGTGTCTCCTGGAGCTGACTATTTTCCCAATAGTTTATGATCAGAAGACAATAGCTATTATAATAAAGAAAAAAATTTTGGCAAATTCAAGAACAGGGCTGAAATGCGCTAGAAAGGGGATTAGAACCTAGGCTAAGCAGAGAGACCTAAAGAGTAAATCAGGAAACTGAGGAGACAGTGCAGCCCCAGAGCAGAGGTCTGGGAGCAAGGCCACCACTCAGTGGGGATTTGGACCACCCCTGGCATCTGCATGGCCCCCGAGCTGCTTGGCTCAAAGCGTGCTGCTTGGGTCGGCCCAGGAGCTGGGCCAGCAGCTAAGGGCACATACATTCAAGGCCTGGGGAGTGGGACAGCTCAAGATTATTTTAGTTTTAAAATTTTTATTTATTTATTTGTTTGAGAGAGAGAGAGAGAGCAGGAGGGAGGGGCAGGGAGAGAGAGAATCTCAAGCAGACTCGCACTGAGTTGGATGCAGGGCTTGATCCCATGACCCTGAGACCATGACCTGAGCCAAAATCAAGAGTTGGATGCTTAGCCAGCTGAGCCACCCAGAAGCCCCAAGATTATCTTTTTTTTTTTAGATTATTTATTTATTTATTTATTTGAGAGAGAGGCAGTGAAGGAGAGCATGAGCGAGGAGAAGGTCAGAGGGAGAAGCAGACTCCCCGCGGAGCTGGGAGCCCGATGCGGGACTCGATCCCAGGACTCTGGGAACATGACCCGAGCCGAAAGCAGTTGTCCAACCAACTGAGCCACCCAGGCGTCCCGCCCCAAGATTATCTTGATGTTAAGGAGCAGGAGCTGACTTTAACTAACCCAGGTAAGCAGTGGGGAGCTTGGGCACCTCCCAGCATTGAGGCCAGCTCCTCCCAAGACTCCATTAGGGAAATGAAGAATGCTGATTTCTTGAACTCTCTGTGGGCTACTGATCTCCCTGTTCCCTGCTTCTCTTGGCTTCTTCTCCCCAGCCCCCACTCCCACCTTGGTTTCTCAGGGCACTGTCTCCTCTTGTCCAAGGCCCAAGAGAACCTTTCTTTCTGTACCAAGATATTTTCCAGTTCTTGCTTCCCATGCCTAGCTCCCTGACCCAAAGGAAGAAGTCTAACTGCTCCCCATACGTGGGTCCCACCCTGGGTGGTGCCCTGGGCCTAGGCAGTCCACCTCATTTCTAGGGAGGGCACCATGAGTAGGGCTTTGTGCAAATTGTCTATGTGGCTCTGTGTGGCTCGCCCTTGTTGTTCATGGATAGAACACCTGTAGTTCTGAGGTTTGATTCATCCCTGAAAGGTTATCAGGCAAGTTGCTGAGACTTGAGTCTCATTAGACTCTGCCATAGGGTGGCATGGGGATGAGAGTCACGTGAGCAACCAGAACCCCCTTCACCCATCAGGGGTGCACCTCAGGACTTTGTTTCTTGGTGACAGGAGACTTTCGTAAGAGAAAATTCCTGGTGATCTAGAAGCTGGTTTTCTTAGAGTGGAAAAATAGATTCAGAAAACTCAGGTTTCTCAATGTCTTGGGCCTATACAGACACTTTTGTTTTTTGAAATTGGAGTATTGGTGAATGTTAAGTGTGTCTGGGCTTGACTAATCAGGAGCAAAAAAGGGCGTGGCCCACACTAGTTTCTATCATCAGGGAGCATGAACTTGGAAGTGTGCCAGGCCAGGTCAAAGGTCGATGTAACACAGACAGCAGGAAGTTCTGGAAAAAGTGTGTGCCTGGGGTGGGCCACCTGCTTGTGTGTGGCTAGCTCCATGCTACGGGGTCTGGCCACTAGGACTAAAGACACCTGGAAGGACAAAATAGGAGCCTATGCTCTCCCACACATGGGCATTTAGGAACTCTGTTGCGTACTTTTTTTTTTTTTAATATTTTATTTATTTATTTGACAGACATAGATCACAAGTAGACAGAGAGGCAGGCAGAGAGAGAGAGGAGGAAGCAGGCTCTCCACTGAGCAGAAAGCCCGATGCGGGGCTCCATCCCAGGACCCTGAGATCATGACCCGAGCCAAAGGCAGACGTTAACCCACCGAGCCACCTAGGAGCCCCTGTTGCGTACTTTTAGAAAAGAGAAGCATCAAAGTCATTCAGTCCCTTCATGTTTCCAAACAGACGAGGCACTATGAGCAGACAGGGCCTTTGAGAAATCTTTTTGGGGCCCCTTAGACCCCCTAACATCTCTCCCTTGCCTTTTTAAGATCTGGGGAAGCCTACCCAAAGGGAAGTCTTTGGCTTGAGAACATTGCTAGAAAGTCCATAACAAATCATGCCTGTGTTCAAAGCACACCTCGGTGAGGTCCATCTTGATGACCTATTTATTTATTTATTTATTTATTTATTTAAATTTTACTTAGTTAACATACAGGACAATATTAGCTTCTGGAGTAGAATTCAGTGGTTCATCACTTACAACACCCAGTGCTCATCCAACAAGTGCCCTCCTTAATGTTCATCCCCCAACTAGCCCACCTCCCTCCGTCAGCTCTCAGTTTGTTCTCTATTGTTAAGAGTCTCTTATGCTTTATTCACTCTCTCCTTCTCCCTCTTCCCATATGTTCATCTGTTTTCTTTCTTACATTCCACATATGAGTGAAATCATACGGTGTATGTCTTTCTTTGGCTGACTTGTTTTACTTAGCATGATACATTCTAGTTCCATCCACATTGTTGCAAATGGCAAAAATGTCATTCTTTTTGATGGCTGAGTAATATTCCATTGTCTATATATACCACATCTTCTTTATCCATTCACTCAGTCAGCAGACATCTGGGCTCTCTCTATAGTTTGACTATTGTTGGTAATGCTGCAATAAACATTGGGGTGCATGTACCCCTTCAAATCTGTATTTGTGTATCCTTTGGGCAAATACCTAGTAGTGCAAATGCTGGTTTGTAGGGTAGCTCTATTTTTAACTTCTTGAGGAAACTCCATACTGTTTTCCCAGTGGCTGCACCAGTTTGCATTCCTACCAACAGTGCAAGAGGGTTCCCCTTTCTCTACATCCTTGCCAATATCTGTTGTTTCCTGTGTTGTTAATTTGAGACATTCCAGCAGGTGTGAGGTGGTAGATCATTGTGGTTTTGATTTGTATTTCCCTGATGATGAGTGATGTTGAGTATCTTTTTATGTGTCTATTAGCCATCTGGATATCTTTTTTGGAAAAGCATCTATTTATGTCTTCTGCCCATTTCTAATTGGATTATTTGGTTTTGGGGTGTTGAATTTGATAAGTTCTTTATAGATTTTGGATACTAACCCTTTATCTGATATGTTGTTTGCAAATATCTTCTCCTATTCCACAGGGTTCCTTTTAGTTTTGTTGATCATTTCCTTTGCTGTGCAGAAATTTTTATCTTGATGAAATCCCAATAGTTCATTTTTGCTTTTGTTTCCCTTGTCTCTAGCGGTGGGTCTAATAAGAAGTTGCTATGGCCGAGGTCAAAGATGTTTCCGCCTGTGTTCTCCTGTGTTTTGATGGTTCTTATCACACATTTAGGTCTTTCATCCATTTTGAATTTATTTTGTGTCTGGTTTAAGAAAGTGGTTCAGTTTCATTCTTCTACATTTTGCTTCCAGTTTTGCCAGCAATATTTGTTGAAGAGACTGACTTTTCTCCATTGGATATTCTTTCCTGCTTTGTTGAAGATGGGTTGACCATATAGTTGTGGGTCCATTTCTGGATTCTCTATTCTGTTTCACCACCATATTTAAAATCACATTCCTACCACCAGAATCTTCCAGATTTCCTTAACCTGCAGTATTTTATTTTTATGGCACTTTTTACCTAACATATAACACACTTCTTATTATTCTCTCTTTCTTTCTACCAGGATGTATCCTCCAGGAGGGCAAAGGTTTTTTTCTGTTGTGTTCATGGATACAACTCCATTGCTTAGAAAAGGTTCTGGCATACAGTGGACACCCAGCACACACCTGTTGAATGAACTGCATATCTATAACCCCAGGATGCTAAGATGGGGATGGGAGGCTATATAATATTTTATTCTAGGATTCCCAACCTTTTTCAGTGAGAGGTCCTCTTTTAAGCTCAAGCATTTCATGGAGATATATATGATAATTGCTATACTTGGAGAGTATGAAGTGTTTTGAATTTGTCCTTGAAAGTGAATTTGAACTTCATTAATCTATATACTTTTGAGAAACAGTATGTAATGTTCTCTATTCTTATCCATTTATGCACTATCCCAGCAGTGCCTGACACACATATGGATTCACAAACTGCTTGCAGTAACTCCGAGGACACGAGGGCCTGTAGCCTACAGGTCAGACTCCTGTTTACAGATGGAAAGTGTTTGAATAGTGACAGCAACAACTAAGGGCCCCGCTGGTCTCCATATGTCTCCCTCTGGGCCAGAGATCACTCATCCCACCCTCACCCTTGTGCTAGTTGGGATTTAGGGGGAGAGGGGAGGATTTGTCACCAATAGATAGAAAGAGAGACAAGGGAGGGGACAGAGGAGCTGGGAGGGAGACATCATCTGGGTATCCAGAACTGAAAGTCAACAGTCTTGGACAAAGATAGAAAGGGGCAGGCATTTAAACCATTTAATACCATTTGCAACTATGGAATATTGAGCACTTACTAGTTTATTGGCTTTTTAGTTATCAGAGAGCTAGACTCAAAAGATTTGGAAAGGCTGACAGCTAAGTTTTGCATCAGGCAGAATAGGAAAGAAGGGACTTAAGATGAGCATGAGCTTTGGAGCTACGGAGTTGATTTCCAGTTTGTGCTCTGCCCAAGAACATCTGGGTGACCTGAAAGTTACTTTTCTCATTGCATTTGGGCCATGGAGAGGAAATGGAATGGTGATGCCCGGTACTTAGTAGTGTACCTGGAGCATCTGGGTACTCAGCAAATGCTTCTTCCCCCTAAAGTTCTGCGGTAGAGGGCACTGTCTTGGGAGCCATGTCCAAAAGGGTCCTGGCATTTGAGGCAAGGACACCAAAGTCGGAATACAGGGTCGGGGCGGCAGGGTGATCTCCTGTGTCAGGGAGTTAGGGCTCTAGGGGGGCTGCCGGTGGACAGTTATTGCTTGGTCCCTGCAAGCATCCCCTTTGGGTGGAGAGGTGGAGGCCCTGGGTCTTTGTAGCGGGTGAGGGGCACTGCCATCCCCGCAAGTGGAAACCATGTGTTCCTTGCTGAGCAGCTGATGAGCTACGTCCCCTAATTAAAGAGAGTCCTGCTTGAGCCTCAAACTGAGACTCTAATTCTAATCAACCTTTTAATTCCAGTACATTTGGCAAAATAAAAACAACTGTGAAGAGAGCCAATGAAAAAGACTAGGGTCCTCATCCTTGCCGTCCAGCCCTCCAGCTTTGGGGTACACTTGGCCATTTCAATTGCTTTTCTTCTCCCCCTTCCCTTTTAGACTTTCAGGGAACATGATACCTGCCAACTGGCATATACTTCCATCCGCTGGCCCCTGGAGAAACTGCCTGGGTTCCTGATGAGGACCGGCCCTGTCTCTACATGGGTGTCTGTCATTTCAACTGGGCTCTGTGGCAGGACCAATCACACAGATGCAAGCCACAAGGATGCCAGTGGGTCTATTTTCAAGAGACGGGGCTGTGAGCAACTCACAGACAAAACCAAAGAACACAACCCATTGCCCCAGAGCACCACTTTTCAGCTCCCATTGGGTCTGGCCTCTGTCCTCCCTGTTTTTGTGGGTAAGTCGAGAAGTGTCCACTTACATAGTATGTAATTTTAAGAGCTCCAAGATGCTCAATTCCCTTTTGGCCTGAAATAGAAATACTCCTCCTAGGAGCATGCCTTCAGGTCAAGAAGGCTCCTGTCAAAAAGAAATAGCTAACCCGAGAGGGAGAGCCTCATTTACCCATTAGCAGGCATCTATATGAGAGCAGGCTCCTGGCATTTTGGAGAGGGAGGGTCCATGGTGAAGGGAACATAACATAGGACAAGCACCTTTGATATGGAGGCAAGTACCAGAAAATATCTGTGGCCAGGGCAGGAAGTCTGTAGTGGGAGGAACAGTTTGGGGACCTGGCATCCAGGGAAAGTGTAGTGAGAAGAGCAAAGGCCATCAGCCCTGATTTTACTGACTTCACTGTCTTGGATGACTGACTGGATTCAGGGACATGCTCTAAGTCCAAAAGTTCATGGAACTAACAGTTCATTCATGAGTCTGCCAGCACTCTCCTTTTATTCTACTATGTTCCACAAAGGAAGTGGAGATCCTACTCCCACCTCACCCAGTTCAACCCGAACATCAGGGAAAGCCCTAACAGTCTTCTAGAAATCTCCAAGCTGGAGGATAGGGCCATGGTTTTGATACTTGAATGCACCTTCAGGGGTGGGGGTGAGTCAGAGGCATGCCCTTTTGTTAAGCTCTGTGGTTGATGAAGGAACTTGCAACCTGGTTTTGTTGGGTCTACCAGGAAAATTAACTCAGTGCAGAGAGCTGAAGGCTGTTTAGGTGCAATAAAGTAGGACAGGCTAAAAATGAAGGTTGTTTCTGTACTTGGTTCAGCTGATAAAAGAGAAGTAAATCAATCAAACAAGAAAATATTTGATGTTCTCAATATTTCTGATGTGCCAAGTTCTGTGTTAGCTCCTGAGGGGGAGACAGCAGGAATATAAATTGGGGAACCACACTTCCTATTTTCTAGGGCAGTCTTGGCTCATTCTGATTGAATTCTTATCAGCTCCCCCCTTTTAAACTCAGGATTGGCCTGATATGGACAATACATTATAGATTTATCTTTGGTATAAAAATGTGGCCACTGGGAAGCCTGGGTGGCCTAGTAGGTTAAGCGTCTGCCTTCAGCTCAGATCATGATCCCTGGATCCTGGGATGGAGCCCCACACTGGGCTCTTTGCTCAGCGGGGAGTCTGCTTCTCCCTCTGCCTGCTGCTCCCCCTGCTTGTACTTCACTCGTTCTCTCTCTCTAGCAAATAAATAAATAAATCTTAAAAAAAAATGCTGCCAGGGAGCTTACAGTTGAGGTAGAAAAATCAAGCAGCTCATGTTTTTTGGAATGAGCAACATGAGATAAGACTAGATAGTATTAGGGATCAGCTTATGGGAGTCCATGCATGGTCAAAGGGGAGCCCCAAGTTCACTTCCATTTGCTAGTTTGGTTCTTGTAGTAGCTCCAGATGGCTTGGCTGTGGGGCATCAGTGCACCCATACCATGTCAGTAGCACCTTCTGGAGACATCCTTAAGGTCTACAGTGTGAAGGGTTCCCCTTAGAGTTGTGTGTCATAGCTCTGTGGGTCTTGGATTTGGAAAGGGCCAAGGGATTAATGTCTTATTCCAGGCATTCACTCTCGGCTGGGAGCTTGCCAGCACCCTGAGGCCAATGGTCCTGTCTTGTTTGTCTCCTCATGCCTTGGCACAGATTTGTGCAACAGAGTAGTTCTCTAATACATGTGGACTGAATGGAGTTAGATTTAGCCATTGACACCTAACACAAGCTCTTCAAAGACCTCCACAAACATGGTCTGACACAGTGGTCCTCAGCCATGACTGGGGAGACACTCAGATGACTTGTGCACCTGAGCCCCTCATAGGTGTATGGCCTTGGCATCTGAGTGGTGGGGCTTGACATTTGTGGGGTTCTGCTGTGGGGGCTGGGATTAGAATTTCTGGACTCTCCTCTCTTGGATCTGGAGTCTGGGTGGTGACAGGAGGGCAGAACCTCCTAAAGGGCTAGTTCCACATTGGGTGATTCTCACAGCCTATGGTTTCATGATGCCCATGTTCTGGGTTCCCTTCAGAGGTGCTGACGACTCTGGTATAGACAATTAATCCAGGCTAAGAGCCTTCTTCTGGAGGCAGGTTACAATTCTGGAAGCTGTTAATGAGAGGGAAAAGGGTCTGATCTCCAATTAGGAGAAGGGGTGGCTGGGAGCAGGAAGGGGGCAGGGCGTGGTTGTAATGCTCACTGAAGGCCACCATCATCTGATTAAAATGTCCCCACCTTGGACCTCTCCAACAGAGAGGGCTACCACAAAGGCTACCAAGGGAAGGCCAGAGGGAAGAGGTCAGGGAGTCCGGGTCCCCAGACATTGCCTCATACGGGATGTCCTGGGGCTTGTTTGCAGCAGCCTAACTTCATGACTGGCAGGGGTCACTGATCAGTTAGCTGGGGCAGGGGTGGTAAGAAAAGAAAGAAGGGGAGATAAAGATAAGCATATCTGATCCTACAAAAGGTCTTGGGGACATGAATAAAGGGAGGTTTCTCGTTTAAGGACAAGTGGAATTTGATACAGTGGCCTCATGATCCCCAGCTTCTGCCCAAGGTGACAGGGTTCAGCAGGCAGGGGTGGGCAGGGCAGAGAGCAAGCAGGGGACAGCACAAAGGTGCCTGGTTGCAGGCCCAGACTCCCACTGATGGCAGAGGTATGTCTAGGACACCAGAGTTCTCCCCAGCCAGCTGTGTGCACATAGCTCACGGGGAGCCCCAGGGAGGCATGATGGGTGGGGCAAGAGGGAGACTTCCGGAGCCAGCTCTGATGTTTCAATCAATTTTTAAAAAACTGATCGTTTTGATTCCCAACGTGCTCCGGGAGTTGTTTCTATTTGCTCTGTATCTTTTTTCAGTTGAGGAGACAAGAAAAAGACAGTGGAAACAGATGAACTTGGACAGAGGGATTTCGGTTCCCTGTAACCTGACCCACAAAAGTGACCCTTAAAGGCTTGTGGCCTGGCTTCTGCTCTTGAGCCAAATAATGAACAGTTTGATTCCAATCCAGTCATTTTTTACCTGGATGGCCTCACCTCCCTGAGCCTTGCTCTTCTTAGCACGATGAGCTGTGTGAGGTCAAGACAATGTAGGTGTGGGCTGGGTGCCAGCCACATCACCAGTGCTCAAGAACTAGTGGCTGCTAGTGCTGGTCTGTCTGTGTAACGACAGAAGCTCTCACCCAGTGCCTTACCCAGTGTGTCAAGAGTCCCACTAAGCACTTTGCACACCCCAGTCCATGTATCCCTTCGGCCCACTTCCTAGATGAGGAAACTGCATATAGAGGGGCTCCACTAGGATACACTGAGATTTGATCTCTGGCTAGTATGGTAGAGCTGGGGTTTGAACCCAGGCAGGCAGGCTTCAGAGTTCAGGCTTGTTCTACTGCCGTGGTGCATATCAACGCCAGAGAGAAACCCTTATCTTCCTTGCCCCAGAAAACTCGTGACATTGACACAGTTCACCGTGGAGTCCCTTTCTTCTCTCCCTGGACTGTCCCTTCCTTTTTGTGATGGCCCAGAGACTTAGAGACCTTCAAGTTTTCCATGTTTCCACTTCTAGGCTTTTGTGTGCCCGATGTAGTTTGAGGCACTCTGATTACATCTTCTTATCAACTCCTTCTGGAAGCTCTAAGAAGATCCCAATTTACGGATGGAAAATGGTGCTCCTTGGGTCACCCAATGTGATCCTCCCTTCCTCAAGGATCCTGTTTCCCAGGGGGAGTGTTCTAGGATGGGAATGGCATGAGCTCTGAGGCACCATGGCCCTTTAGGGAGTCTGCTCACATCTGTGTGGTTGGGGCATGGTAAGAGGAGGACCAGTGAAGAGAGAAGGCTTGGACTGTGCTCTCTTTGCTCAGCCTGAGCCTGGAGGGCTGTAATGACCCATTAGTCCTCATACCATCCTCCCAATGGCACCTCATGCTCCTGCCCTGATTACAAAGTCTTCCCATTTACCTCTAGGTCTGTATTGAGAGCAGGCTCGGGGATACCAGCGATCCCATGAGTGGTGATAGGAGAGCCTAAGCCTTGTTTTCCAGCCCCTCCTATGGGCTAAGTGGGATCTCTCAACTTCAAGTGACCCTGTGTCCTCAGCTATCAAATCGGTGTAGGTGCAAGGGTGGATGTTACTCTGGTGAGGAGGGCAGCTGAGATAATGGGAAGAGGCTTCTCAGGATGGGGGTGTGTGTCCAAGTAGCTTCCAGGAAGAGGCTGGGCTACCTTGGGGGCAACTTGGAGGCCCCCAGAGATACACTGGGGAAAAAGAAGTTTTGTTTCTGGGGGGGGAGGGGTAGGACTCTGGCAGAGAAAATGGGGTGGTCATAATGCCCTCCTCACTTCTACTCCTGGGTCAACACACTGAGTGAATCCAAACCAGCCGGTTCATCCCACTTAGCTTCTGCCTGAACTTGTCTCTGGCTTTTCTTTTCTGACTTTTCTGAACTTTTTCTTCCTGCCTCTCCAGTGAGAACCTGTGTGGTCATGGTGATACCCTTACCTTCCGATTCTCTGAGAATTTTTGCCTTAGTGAAGTAGGGTCAGTACCATACTCTAGAGTTGTGGTTCATAGACCTGAATTTTCCAGGAGATTTCTGATTGCCAATCCTTTGCTCTGAGGCAGAAAAATCTATAGGTTTCACACTTTTCTAAGATGTCCGCAGCCACCCTCCATCTTCCAAGTCCTGAGTGGACATGAGAGCCAGAGGCTGTGACTCCGGTCCTTGTATCTCAGTTGGATGAGGTCTGTGTTCTCAATTCAAAGAGACCCTGGCATTCTGTATCCCAGAATTTCTAAGAAAGTCTTGATTTCCAACAGCCTGCCATGTTGGAAGACCACATGTCAGGCCAGTGCCAGATGAATGTGTCCTGATTTTTGTTTCAGAAAATATGGTCAGCGTAAGTGGGGAAAGAGAAATTGGAAAGGACGGTAATTGGAGCCTTGTCCTGGGCATGAGATGGAAACCACAGAAAGGTTCCATTTCAGTTTGCAGAAGTAACAGTAGCTATCACAGCCTATCAGGTTGGAGGGGCCCTCAATGTCAAGGTTGTCTGGTTCAGCCTCAGTCTTTCCATGAACATGGCCTGGCAGTGTTGAGGGCTGGCTCAAAATCAGATCGATGCAAGTTTGAATCCTGGCTGTGCCACTTCCCAGTTGTAACCTTGGGCTTAACTTCGATCTCTAGTTTGTAAACCTGGAAGAATAATGGTACTTGTGTCCCCAGGTTGTTTTTAGAATTAAGTAAACAAATGAATGGAAACTAATTAGTCCACACTGGCTCTATTGTGGTCATCATTCTCCCAGTCCTCCTCACCATGTGTCTGGCAATGTGCTAGGCGTGGGGACACCAGGGTGAACAAGTTGTAGGTCCAGCCTGAGGTAGACACTGCTCGTTGCCTGCTCTTCATGCAATCAGTCTCCTTTCCTCCCTACCTCTCTCTCTTCCTTCTTCCGTTCTTCTTCTGTCCCTCCCTCCCTTCCTTCCATGATGAACCTTGGCTTATTCAGGGTGACAAAGTGTCTCTCTAAAAAATACCGTGTCCCAATTTTTTTTTTTCTTTTGGCTGATAGAGGTGGTCATGTGATATGATCTGAGCCAAAGAATTGTAGGTGAGAGTCATTGGTGGAATCCAGAAGGTTCTTTAAATGGAGATGAAGCTAGATGTGGAGTAGTCGTCATGACAGTATTGGGGCAAGCATGATGACAAAAGTCACATGCTAGATAGAGCAGGGCAGCAAGAGAGAGAAGGAATTAAGTCCTCAATAGCATGGTCAGCAAAGTAGGAGCCATTGGTTAAACACAGCCTGCCATCTGTTTTTGTCAATAAAGCTTTATTGGGGCACAACCATGTCCATTCCTTTATGCATTACCTGTGACACAGTGGAAGAATGGAGTAGTTGTGACAGAGACTGTGTCCATCAAAGCATAAACTATTTCTGGTCTGGCTTTTGCAGAAGAAATTTGACAACTCCTGCTTAATGGGATCAGTGTGTCCTATACCTACTCTGCAGTGCTTATCCACAAATGTCTTAGCAATGGTAGCATAAATGTGTAAATCATTTAATTCTGTGGGTGTTTTGCTTTCTGACTCTCTAATGCAATACTGAAACATGTATTGCCCTACAACATTATTGGTTCTGCCAAGATGTTGCAAACTTCTGCTGAAAGACTCAGGGAAGGGTGTATCTGTGAGGGGTCATAGGCTGCAAGCAACAGAAACTCCCTCAAAGTGATCAAAGGAGAAAGGAAAGTTTTGGATAGACCATGAAAGGTTTGAGAAGTGATCTGAGGTACTAGACAGTTTGAGGAGCATCAAAACTCAGTCTCTCCCAGATGGAGCTCTTGGCTATGGGAGAGCGGCACCTCCATGAATAGCTCCTTCAGACAGCCCTGTGGGATAGATGTTCATTCCCAAAAACGATCAGGGAACTATTGGAGTCAAAATGGTAAGGGTCCAGGCATCTGGGTGGCTCAGTGGGTTAAAGCCTCTGTCTTCGGCTCAGGTCATGTTCCCAGGGTCCTGGAATCGAGGCCTGCATCAGGCTCTCTGCTCAGCAGGGAGCCTGCTTCCTCCTCTCTGCCTGCTTCTTTGCCTACTTGTGATCTCTGTCTGTCAAATAAATAAATAAAATCTTTTAAAAAAATGGTAAGGGTCCATCTCTGAGGGAGAATTCCTACCTATCTTTTTAAAAGAACCGAGTCATCACTGTGCAGAGTGTGCTGGTTGCCCGTGCCCAGTATCAGTTCTCCCCTCCTCCACCCTGGTAATAGAACCTCCAATTTTTTTTTAACAGGTTGCAAATCCAGCCAGAATATCAATGAGTTTCCCAGTGTCCTTCGCAGCCAAGTGAGGGCATATCATCATGTTCTTGTCATTGGGGTGGGAAAAGAAGTGATGTATGTAATCTCTGGGATGTGAACTTATAGGCTGTGCCCCTACCCCTTCCTGCTCTGGGATGTGGATATGGTGTTTCTCTATCTTGGACCATATGAGTGAGAGTACCAACCTAGAGCAAGCAGTACCTCAAGGGAGAGGGAGCTTGGATCCAGGACATCACGGAATAGTCAGACTAGTGCTGGATGGTTCCCCTCCTCAGTGTATTTACCAAGACAGAAAAGACACTTCTCTCTTATTTAACCCACTGTTTTGGTCTCTGTTATTCCTAACTGATATAGTCACCACCTTCCAGGAAGCAATTACTCATACTAAGTTGAGTGTTGAATTCCAGTAGCTTCCACCCAGCAGATCTCCTCTTGGAACTGTATATAACATTTCTGAGGTCTCATCCAACAGGCAGTCCATCAAATATTTCCCCTAACCCCACCCAATCTCCACATAGCCACTGTCTTTTCAGCTCTAGTTTCTGCCCTGTTCTCTGTGGGACATGTCAGTCTCCTTTGGAAGTGTCCTGCTTTTCTGTATTCAATACACCTCACACCATAAATGCTCAGTCCAAGAAGGTAGACTCAGGAAGACTGTCTTTCAGACTCCATTTTCAGATTCTCCATGCCACAGTTTCTCAACCAGCTTTTATAAATGGCCAATGAATCAATATATACTCTGAATGCTGTCATTTTAATCTTTTTATTTAGCCCCAGTGAGTTATATAACATATTGTATTAGTCTGTTGTGGCTGCTGTAACAAACTGCCACAAAGACAAATTTAAAAGAACACACATTTATTATCTTAAATTTTTGAAGGTCTGAAGTTTGGGATGGGTTTCCCTGGGCTACAAACAAGGTGATGCGGGGCTGCGTTCCCTTCTGGAAGCTCTGGGGGAAAATCTATTCCTTGCCCCTCTGGCTTGGCCACATTCCCCGCTGTCCACTTCCCTTGGCTCACGGTCCTCTTCTTCCGTCTTCAAAGGCCAGCAGTATGGAGCCAAGTCTTTTCATGCTGCCGTCTCTCTGGTTCTGATTCTTCTTCTGCCTTCCTCCTCTACCTTGAAGGACACTTGGAATTACATAAGGAGCTGATCCAGGATAATCTCCCTGTTGTAAGGTCAGCTGATTAACAACTTTGATTCCATCTGCAATCTTCTTTTTGCCAGGCACCATAACGTGTTCACAGGTTCCATGGACCTCTTGAGGGAGCCGTTATTCTACCTACCACACATATCGATGGTGGAAACTGTGACTACCACTGATTGATGCTTCCTGTATGCCAGCTGTTGAAGTAAGTACTTCATAGACAGTGTCTTATTTAATCCCATATTAAATTTTGGTGGCAAAATTCTAAGATCGCTCCTAAGAGTTCTGCCCCTGTGTACATGTCCTATATAATCCCCTCCTCATGAGTGTGGGCAGGACCTGTGAATATGATGAATGTCACTCCCGTGATTAGGTTACATAATACGGGAAAGATTATGAAATCATTAATCACATAATTAGGTTATATAAGATTTCATTTTAGCAGACAGGGAGAGAGAGAGATTCTCCTGCTGGCCTTGACGAAGTGAGCTGCCATGTTGTGAACTGCCAATGGAGGGGGCCATGTGGCAAGGAGCCGAGGGCAGCCCCAAGGGGCCAAGAGCAGTCCTGTCCAACAGCCAGCAAAAGAATGAAGACCTCAATCATACAGCTGCTAGGAGCTGAATTCTGCCAACACTTGGACGAGCTTGGAAGCAGAATGTTCCCCAGAGCCTTCAGATGAGAAGGCAGACTGGGCTGACACCTTGGGAAACCCTAAAGAGAAGGCCTGCCTAGATTCCGACCTACAGAAACTGTGAGACAATGTCTGGGTTTGTTAAGAACTCTGTTTGTTGTAATTTGTTAGGCAGCAACAGAAAACAAATACATCTCAATGTGAGAGACTGGAGCTCAGAAAATCTAAGAAAACTGCCAAGGTCAGAGAGCTAGTAAGTGGCAGAGCTGAGATTCAAACTAAGGTCTAGCTCCAAATCTGAAATTTTAACCACTACTGCTTCCCAACTGACAAACACGCATAACGGATTTGGTGTTATTTTTTAATTGTTAGTACTTCATTTGTGTCTGGTTGGAAAACAATTTCCTTTCTAGTTTTGGGAAATGAACTTATGGCTTTTCTCTTATCTGCAATGAGGTACCTTATCTGTCCTATACCATTTGGGCATGTCAAAGCTTCTGCTGGGCTTCCCATTATAAAATGACGCCCTGGTTTTGAACACGAGGGCACCAAAATTTAAATTCTGAAATAAGTTTAAGGTAGAAATTTATTGTTTCTACAATCTACAGTCTGAAGGTAGAAATTTATTGTCTCAATAGAATTTCAAGTTGACAAAAGCTATAGAGCAGTGCCAGTGAGTTCATCAAATGAGCCCATGAAATAAGCAAGCCCATGTTTTAATCTAGATAAGAAAAATATGGATAGTGCTCCTATGTACACAATGGATGTAGGTCATGTTGTGAAGGGAATGAATGAAAATCAATTGAAAAGTGCTACTGAATTTTTAATAGTTTTTTTTATCTTTGGGAATGTTCTCTATCACAGATGTTAAAGACATCACTCCTATCAACAACTTCTACATTAAAAAGGGGCCCTCCTACTGGAAAGGGGGTCATGGAAACTCACCTCTCCCCACCACGGTCGGTAGCGGTGCAGCAAATTTGTTCTTGTTCTCCTGGGTGCTTCCCTCTGTGGCAGGTGGACTTTGTCAGAGGCCCTTTTGATATGAACACCATCTCACAATTTTCTAGAAGGGAACTTTGAGTGAAGGGATTGGGTCATCCTGAGTGATTTGTGGTTCATCCATTGGGGTGATTTAGAAGATTGTGGTAGAGCAAAACTCCTTAGCTGCTGACTTTTGAACCCTACTAGGCAATTAGCCTGTGCTCTGGGGAATGGTTAATTAGTAGTTTCCCTCTTAATCTTCTGGGCCCGAGAAAGGGCGGGCCTTGGACACAGGTAGTTTAGGCGAACTCTTCTGTTCTAGGGTGCAGTCAGCTGCACTACAGCTTAGAATGCTGCCTGCAGGCCGACCAGTATGGGAGCAGAAAATCCCTGTGGTCTCTCTCGGACAAGTCAATGTGCCTCACAAGCCCAGTTTTCTGGTGTACAATGTGGATTGCATTTTCCTTACAACTTGTGGGGAGGATCTCATAGAACTAAAGTGTTAAGTTTTCTATTACTGCACAAGTCACCACATACTCAGTGGCTTAGAAAAATCTTCTCCTTATCTCCATTTCTGTGGGCCAGGAGTCTGGGCATGTCTTAGCTGGATCCTCTGCTTCGGGTCTCGCAAGTTTGCGATGAAGGTGTCAGTTGGGGCTTAGTCTCATGAGAGGTTCGTCTGAGGAAGGATCGCTTTTGTTAGCAGAATTCAGGTCCTTGCAGCTTTAGGACTGAAGGTGTCACTTTCTTCCTAGAGTCTATCCTTGAGTTATTTGCCACATGGGCCTTCCAACAAAGGCAACCCCTGACATGGCGCCTTGCTTCTTCCAAGCCAGCAAGGGAGTGAGATATTCCACCAAGGTAGATGTTATGATTGTATAGAATCCTATTATCACATACATGTAATTTCACAAAATCTGTGACATTTTTCATATCCCACTGGTTAGAAGCAAGTCACAGGTCTCAAGTTCAAGGACTGGGGCTCACACAAGGACATGAACACCAGAAAGCCAGAATCACAAAGGATGCCTTGAAAGCCTCTGTGCCAGAGCTTCTAATCCGCTTCAAACCAAGAAGTTTGTTCAAACACTGAACACCCTTTCTTCCTGCTGAAATCATCAGGCCCCCCAAGGACACAATCAATAGTCACCATAGCCCATTCATTTGCTCATCCCCTCACTCCACAACTAGTTGAGAACATGCTTTAACTCCTTCTTCTTTCCTAAACTAAATGTTGGTTAGAACTGAGGTCAAAGAATTTGGGGACGAGATGAGAAAATGTATCTTCTTATGGCAATAGAAACTACGATATAACGTATGCAATTGTCTATTTTGAGAACAGCCTACCATTAGATATAAATTGAACATTGGGACAACCTGCAAATCTTGAAGGAAGACACAATCTAAAATATGACTATTATAAGATAAACCATAATTGATTGCATACTAAATGGACTCAAATGAAATGATGAATTTTTTAGAAATGATGAAAAATTACTCGCATTAGATGATCTTTTCGTTTCCCCTTATCTACTCCTTGCCTATAAGAGGACCGTATATCCCTGCCTTTTGCCATGGGATTCACAGTGCCCCCAAGAACATACTTTTTGCTCCTGCTGGGCATGGCCAGGCAACTTGCTTTGGTCAATGGAATGTGATTAGGAAGGAGTGTATATCATATCTGCTTGGAAGCTTTAAAAGCCATGGTGACTTTCCTTCTGCCACAAGAATGGCATGTTCCAGATTGGGGGCGGGTTCCCCTTCACTCTGGGCCCAGAATAAAGACACATGGATCAGAGTCACACCTGCAGGTGCATAATATGTGAGTGAGAAGTAACCCTTGTTGCTTTAAGCCACTGAGATTTGGGGTTGTTTCAACTACACATACCTCAGTGAAAAATGACAAAATGTAATGCTAAACCAGCTGTGTTTTCTGTACATGTAAGAGGGTGCTAGATGGTGCTGTCCCTGTTGTCTGAGTTTCTGCTGGGACCCTAAAGCAGAGGGGAGGAATGGAAGTTTGAACTAATGAAACACTGAAATTTTGATTTATATTCGCTGGACTGCCTAACCATTTCAATTGAGTCATTTTCAAATGAGACTGAGAGGGTGGAGGGATGGACCAAATAGGTAAAGGGGATTAAGAGGCACTCACTTAAGACACGGGGATGTTTTAAGTGGGGAATGTGACCAAGCATGGAGCAACTTCGTACGGTGACAGATGGTAACTAGACTCATTGTGGTGACCATTTCATAATGCATATAAATACCACGTGACTATGTGGTACACCTGAAACTAAGACAATATTGTATGTCGCGTATTCTTCAATGAAAGAAAAAGAAAATGAGGCTGTTACACTTGCTAAAGGGGGTAAAGAAAGCTGTCATCCAGTCTTGGAAAAGTCAGACCCAAGAGCCTATGATCGAAGGCAACAGTGGTGACTGGAATGGAGCTCTTGCCTGTTGGCACCCTGACAATGTCAGGTTGGCCCATTTTGTAAGTCTGCTACTTTATTTTATATGGATCTCTCTCCTGACAGAATCTGAGGCAGCTGTGGTACCCAGGAACAGGTATCTGGTTCTAGAGAGAAGCACTGTTTCCTTTTCTTTATCCTCTGCTCACTTAGACAATAGGGGTTTTACTTTCTAGAGTGGACCTCTAGATGACTATACCAGTTCCCCTGCCATGTAAAGGGCACACGGCATTCCCTTTCACCCTTCCTGTAAGTTAGTGACTATGCCTTGATTCCCCAGGTTCTGTGTGCCCCGAGTGTCCTGACAAAATCGAGGTGTGACCCTGACTGCACCCTCAGCTTGAGGCTCCCCCAGGAAGCAGCTGGCAACACACCAGGAGGAACGGGTCATGGTCCTTAATCCGTTTGGCTCCATTATGTCAGTCTTCCAGCTTCTCTGTTTTACTTCCCTAGAATGCTTGCTGTGCTTCCCATAAGGATGCTGGCATGGGAGAAGCAGTGCTGAGACCCAGGCCAGCCTAGGTAGATTTTTCTGGAGGACCCCGCTCAGATCTCATATGGCAGAGACATCAACGTCTGTGGGTCAGGGAGGACCTGTTGGAAGATTTCTGCCACCACACACAAGCACCCGCAGGAACAGCCACCCTCTGAAATGTCTGATGGTGTCCCCAGAGCCAGGGCTGTAATCATGGTCCTCCCCTCCCCACACCAGCACCACAATTTAGTTGGCTTGCCTGCGGGTTCCTCGATGACATTTCGGTCTCACCGGGACTGAGAATTAGAATGTCAGAGGTAGACAAGCCTTCAAAGAGCACGTCCTCCATTGCCTGATTTCACTCTCAACTGCTTGTTTTAAGCATTTTGGGGGTAAATTGACAGGAATGAAGACAATGTGTGGAAATTGTTGCCTTTGGTACCTTCTGTCTCTGCATCCGTGTGACTTATCTGTCACTCTTCTTTGCAGGGTGGGCTCATTTACTTTGAAGCTGTGCATGACTGAGTCCCTGGGCTAAGTCCCCGAGGGGAGGCCGGGGCAGGTTACCAAGGCAGGCCTGGCAGGAAGCTCTCCTGAATGCATGAGGCATGCAGTAAGTGCTCAATAACCCCCAGCCCGGGGTAGTAACAACAGAGTGGAAAACCCACATGAAGACAATAGGCCGCTCCTGCACTTATAATACGGGACGGACATGTTCCTTTGGGACTTCGGGATGCCAGCCATAATTAAGGGACCCAACCCAGCTGACTTCCCTTGACTTTTGGTTCCTCAGTTTAGAAATGCCATGTTTGTGGCTTCAGATACATCAAGAGAATTGAACCTGAAAGATAGGCAATTTGGCCTGGTTTCAAACCCACTGAAAGCTCCAGCTCTAAATTTAGATGTGATCTGGAAACTTGAGTTTTGAGTTCCCCTTGACTTGGACAAAGCCTGAATTTCAAACTACTAGGCATTTGAATGTATCCATTCTCATGTCAATTTCCACAAACTTCCTCTCTTTCCCCCAACTCATCTGGTGGTCCTATCTTTCCTTTGACCATTGGATGACTTCTCCTGCACGGTTGTCTTTCAACATGACTCAGACCTTACCGTGCATCTTGGTGCGGTCTTCTCTCCTAGGTCAGACTGTAGCCCCCCTGTGGCTTGGGGCCACTTGCACAGGGTCCAGCCTGTCACCAGTCCCAGCTGAAGCCTGAGGTTTGCTCGGTTGTAAAGACAGAAACTGGGCAAAGGTGAGTTCCAACCAGATTTTTCAGAGCCTTGGCTTTCTGATTTGGTTAATTATTCTTTGCAAGTGAACAAGTAAATAAACAGGCATGTTTCTGGAGAACAGTGTTTTGAATTCAGAAGCCTGCACAATTAAAGAAAAGTCTGGAGAAAACCAAGCCACATTACCTGGCAGAATTCAATCAATTGTGAATAGCTTTCCCTCATTCCCTCCATGTGGCTACTGCCTGACTTGTTTGTCTCCATTTTGTCGGAGGAATAAAGGAGTAAGAGGTTAGAACTTGGCACATGGGGCAGAACTAGAGTTCAGAGTACATGCATCTTTTCACACCTTCTCTCTTCTTTTTGCAGAAAGAGGCATTATTAGTTTCCAAGGGCTGCCAATGAAATACCACAAACTGGGTGGCTTCAACCACAGAAATTTATTGTCTCCCAGTTCTGGAGGCCAGAAGTCTGATCAAGGTGTTGGCAGTGTTGTTTCCTTCCGAAGCGTGTGAGGGGAAACCTATCCCAGGCCTCTCTCCCAGCTTCTGGTGCTCTGTCATCGCTGGTGTTTTCCTGCCCTCGTCCTCACATCGTGCTCACTGTTACATCTGCAGCAACCTTATTTCCAAATAAGGTCACATTCTGAGGTACTGGATGTTTGGACTTCACTGTCATTTTTTTGTTGAGGGGGTAGGGGACATGATTCAACTCATAACAGAGAACATATTCTTCTTGTTTGAACTTATTGTTCTCAAAATCTGGGTGTACCAATTTGATTCAGTCTGTGCCACACTTGTGAGTTTGGGTGAAAAACGTCTGGAAGAAGTTAGTGAATGGTTTTTTCTGTCTCCATACGGTGATACACACATCCGTGTATCCGTTTATCCATCCGTTGTTCACACACACACACACACACACACACACACACACTTTATAGAGAAAGGACTTTGGAATTTTGTAATTGAAGATCCCTGCCACACCAGGGGCGGTACTTGGAGTCCTATTTGCATGTGTCCTGTGAGCTACCTCAGAGGAGGAAGGAAGGCCTGGGTTCAAAACCCAGCCCTGTACCTACCAGTTCTGTGATCTCAGTGACTTCTTCCTCTTTAAGCCTTGGGTTCTTCATTTGTAAGGCAACAACCACTGGAGCAGAGCCTGCTGCCCCATAGATCCTGGAAAAATCTTGGTGGCCATTAACATTATTACTTCTGTGTGGAGAGAGAGTGGAAGCATGGCCCCCCATTTTCCAGGAGCTCAGCATAAGACATTCCCCCAGATGGATTCCCAGGGCTCTGTAACAGACACCCCCTTGTCTGGTTTGTCCTTACAACAATCCCAGAGCTGTGGTTCTTAACTATTTTGAGACCTGGATCCCTCTGAGACTTGGGCACTCTCTCCCCCACAGAGCAGGTGTATGTGGGCTTTCTACACAGATCGTGTAGAAAGTGTGCTTGTGATTTCAGATAGTATATGGCTCCTCTCCAGCCCACCCACGGAGGCTAAGAACCTTCCCGTAGGAGGTAGCAACCTTAGAAATTCATCTGTTCATTCAGACACTGACTGTGTGGCTCCACCTCTGGGTGCCGCGAGAGGGGGTCAGGGAGTAAGGGAAGGTAGGATGGGAGAACTTGCCCTGGGTGCTCACAACCACAGAGAACCATAATCAGAAGCAGAAATGATTCAATCTCATAGGAGAAATCTCATAGGAGAAGTGGAGCAATACTTACATGAGAGTTTAGAGGAGGGATATTGTTTCTACTCCGAAATCATGTGGTTTGGTGGAGGGCAGGACATGGGAGTTGGAAAATGAAGGATGAATGGAAGTCTGGCTTCATGTGATACGTTGCCACAGGGGCCCTCCCTGCCAGTCCATACAGGTGTGGAGATGTCAGTCTGTGGGCATTTGCCTTGTTCTGAGTGGAGCCCATGGGTAGATTCCTAAAAGGCAACCCTCTGCTAAGAAGCCCCATAGAATTCACATTGTGCTCATCATTTACAGTCTTCCTAACTCAATACCACCTCCGTAACACAAGTACTTGTACAAAACACACAAGACGTCGACATTCTGCCTTCTTCAATCTTCATCTTTGTCAGGGGGTCTCTGGGCCTCAAGGGGGTCATTGTCGTTGAGGCGGGGGAGGACATGGCTCAGGTTTCTGTCTAACCCCATACACATGAGTCTCAAATGCCCTGATGGGGCTTCCAACAGGGAAGGGCCCATCCAGGGGTAATTGACCGCTAACTTCTACTTTCTCTCTACCAGGAGAGAGTTTCTTTCTACCCATACTCCCTCTCTTCTTTGTCCACACCGCACTAATGGCCAAGAGCTGAAACTTCTAGAGGTCAGAGAACATTGTGAGATGCCAGGTTCTGTTCTGCCTCGGCTGCTTTGAAAGCATATCCGTTTGGTTCTGGTTCATACCGCTTCACTAGGAATTTTTCTGCAAGACTTCAGTTCCTTTTGTGGTTCAGTGAAAAGACTGGTGTTTGGGTTGGGTGCAGCATAGGGCTAGGCCAGGGCTGAGGCTCATTCCGGTTGGGGTTTTGTGGGGTGGTCGTTTGCGAGAGACCCTTACCTCAAGCTTTCCCAGCTGGAGTGGGCTGGGAACCTACTTCTGACAGAAGGTTCACGAACTGCCCTGAGAACACAGCATGCTCCTGGCTGAGTGCCGGCTTTGAAGAGAAGCTTTAGTTTCCCGCCATCAGACTGTGTCTGGGGTAGCAAGAAGTTGGGAAAGTGATTTCTGGTTCAGGCGTGGGCACAAACTTGCAATGTGATCCCAGGTCAATTAATTCCCCTCTCTGGCACCTGCTTTCCTTATGGGTAAAATAAGGAAATCGGACTAGAAACTAGATGAGGGATAAAGTACCTTTCAGAGCTCCAATGTTAGGATGCTGTAAAAATACCTTGATTTTAAATTAACTGCGTCTAAGAGGAAAAGATGTGATATGTCCCTTCCTCTGTGACCTGCCCACTTCTGCCCTCATCACAGCCTTTCCCTCCCGGGTTCCACTTCCTTAACACTATGCTTGGGACAGAGCTCACTTAAGGGCATTAGCAGCCTTCCTGAAACCATTAACGGGCTCCCAGAGGCCTTTGACATCATTGCAGGAGGCTCCCCTGGTAGCTGGATCTGGGTGGCAGCCCTTGGGGCCCGCAGGTCCAGGACTTCCCTCCCCACCTCGCCCCTTCTTGACTTGCGGTAGACCTGGTGTGGAGTGCTTCTCCTGCACCAAACCTCGTGTTGGGGCAGTTTGGGGGCACCCTCCACGCAGTCGGGAACACACCTCTTTGGGGTGCTTGGGGCACTCCTAGCACACCGAACATGTAATTCCTCAGATCCTCGCCATCCAGCACTACAAGGAGTCCACGTGGGCATTTTCTACGCTTGAAAATCACCTTTAAATAGTCAAAGACTCTCATTCGTGTTGGATACTCTGTAGGAATATGTCTGCTTTTGGATTCTTGCTTCTGGTTTCTTTCTAGCAGCGTGTTATGAACATAATCAAACCTTCATCCTAATGGATGTCCGTTGACCTCCCGCGGCTTTTCACAGGTACAATGAGCAAAAGATACTCTCTCCCATGGCCCATTTGAGACCCAGTGAGTTTGGAAGTAAAGTGCTCGCCTGGAGATGGCTAAATGCTTTAGCTCAGAGTAACTATTATTGTAGCGGCCAATGATTAGGTGGTGATAGAGTCAAGGAGATCGATTTCTGCAGAGCAGTTTGCCCTTCCAGGAAGTGGCTCCTAAACTGGCAGCGCTTCCAATTCTTGCATGTGAATGACATGGTTTCTCTTCCTCTCCCTCATTTCCAGTCCTGTGGCTTGCACCTGCCTGGGGGCGCCTTCTCTCCCTGCCCCCCAACCTTCCTTTTCTTTCTCTCTCCCTTCCTCTTTTCTTGTTTCTCTCTCTCAAAGTTCATCGGGAGTTGGTCATTATTGGAGGACTGCACTCTCATTACAGAAAAATTGGAAAAAGGCAAGAAACCCCACAAATGTAGTAAGAAAGAGCATGTCCCCGGGATCAGAGAAAAACCGTGTTTTGATCTCTTCCTACTTTATCTCTTTTTTTCATAGTTTTGAGTCCTGTTTGCTTATTTTACATGTAAAGTCATACCATAGATAGAATTTTGTGCCTTGCTTATTTTTAGCTGTCATTATAACATAAGCATTTCCCTATGTTAATTTTATTTATTCATTTTTCTGATGTTAATTTTAAATTCATCGCCAACCTCCTCTACACCGTCCGCTGTAATATGCTGGTGTGGGATGCTCCCTGTAGGGCTGATATTCCCTTCTTTCCAATTAATTGTTCCTAATATACTGTGGCTGGAAAAACACCTACCAAGCCTGTTAGAACTGTGAGTAAAGTAGAAATTACTTGGTCCTGTGATCTTACAGGAAGGCATGAGGAACTTTCCTCAGGAGACTTTGGGTTTGAATTTTGTAACATATTCTTTAGTCCCTCAAAGACCTCCTTTACTTACATTTTCAGTTCTCAATTGAGGCCTGAATGGTTGAGATTGTAAAATATTGACCTCTTTATTTTTTATTTATTATTATTATTTTGAGAGAGAGAAGGAGGGAGCATGTGTGTGGGTGGGAAAGGGAGAGGGACAGAGAGAGAATCTTAAGCAGGTTCTGTGCTGAGCCTGGAGCCTGATGCTGGGTTTGATCCCAGGACCTGAGCCAAAATCAAGAGTTGGGATGCTTAACTGATTGAGCCACGAGGCGCCCCTGACTTTTACATATACTTTTACTAGTACATTAGTAATTTTACTCTACTCTTCGCCCATTAGAGACAATTTCATATTAAAAAGGTAGAATAATGCAATTGTTAGGAGCTGCCTGTGTTCGAATCCCAGCCCTCCCCCATCCTTGCTGGGTGACACCAGGCAGTCTCTCTGTGCTTCAGTCCCCCACATAATGGGGGGACGATGGTACCCACCTCACAGGGTTGTTGTGAACGGTAAATGAATGAATCCATGCAAGGGGCTTAGGATAGTGGCCGGCATTTGGTAAGCTCTAGTGAGAGTTTGCTGTTGTTTGCTGTTGTTGTGGTCTATGTATGTATATTTAAAAATTTCTCTTAAACATTTTGACTACTCTTTAGGCTTTTTTTTTTTTTTTTTTTTTTTTTGGTTTTTAAAATTTATCTGTTTGACAGAGAGGTAGACAGAGGCAGAAAACACAAATGAGGGGAATGGCAGAGGGAGAGGGAGAAGCAGACTCCCCCGAGCAGGGAGCCCCATGTGGGACTTGATCCTAGGATGCTTGGGATCATGACCTGAGGGGAAGATAGGAGTTTAACTGACTGAGCCACTGAGGCACCCTAGGCTTTTTTTTTTCCCCCCAACTGGATCAAAACATAAAATGTTAGATTAGTTTCAGGAGTACAACATACTGACTTGACAATTGTACATGTTACTCAATGTTCATCATGTAGTTACCGCCTGTCACCATCCACTGTTAGAATATTACTGACTATATTCCCTATGCTGTACTTTCCATCTCTGTGCTCTATTTATTTTAAACTGAAAGTTTGTACCTTTTAATCCTTCTCACCTATTTCATCCATCCCCTCACCCATCTTCCCTCTGGCAACCGTCAATTTGCTCTATGTATGTAAGAGTCTGTTTCTGTTTGTTTGTTTGTGATGAAGGGATAAAGAAGATGTGAGACACATACACTGTGGACTATTACACAGCCATAAAAAGAGCGAGATCTTTTTTTTTTTTTTTTTGCTATAACATGGATGGACCTGGAGGGTATTATACTAAATGAAAAGAGTTCGATAAAGACAAGTATCATATGATTTCACTTAAGCAGGGAGGCTTTTTGTTTTTCTAAAGAGGTTCAGGAGTGGAAGGAGGAGGCAGATCAGAGGGCAGGGTGTGGACAGAGGAAGAACAAGGAGGAGGAGGAGGCCTGGGGTACAGGGGAACCAGGCTGACCTCTGGGTGCCTCTGCCCCTAGAGCTGGGGAGTGTTCCCCAGTCTCAGGGCCCCTGGGGTGTTGCTCAGACTGGGCCAGGAAGTGAGAGTTAGGGCCCAGCAAGGGACGCGGCAGGAGCTGAAAGTCAGAACCTAAAGGAGGAGAGGGACTGGGGTTTGCCCTCCCCGGGGCCACAGCCTTGGAGGCAGGGCAACGCAGAGTCTGCAGATAGAGTGTGGAGTCTGGCGGGAGGGGGAGAATCTAACTACAGAATCTGCAGTTTTCCTTACAAGGGCTACAACGCAGTTGTATTCTGGTAACGGAAGTGAAATTAAAAATATGAGCAGGAAATAAAATTAATTTAAAAATATCTGAAAACATGTATTCTGTGACTCGTCCAACTGGCTGAGCGTGGCTGGCTTGTTTTCCCTCAGACTGACTGATTAATAGGACAGAAATGAGGAGGTGTGAATTTATTTTGGACCCAGGTGGGGAGCCAGGGGGGTTGGCATTAATCCACTTAGGCTAAATCTGTGTTTTAAAGTCCAGGAGAGGTGCCCACATACTGGATGTCCCGGGGGGAGGGGGTGGAGGAGTTGGACGAAAAGCATTTCAGACTGAGCTCCTTCTCAGCAAGCTTCTAGAAGCAGTTTGCTTTCTTCCATCTTTTGAAGGTATAGCCGGGCAGGCCCAGAGGCAGCCCTGTGACTAGTGGACTTGGGGGCCTGTCCCCGGCCAGGCTGAGACACGGAGCTGCCCCAGGAGAGGAAAGGATGGTGCAGACATCCAGCCCAAAACGCTCTCTGGGACCAGGCGGGAGGACAGGTCGGCATTCAGGGACATAAAATAAAACCCCGCTGGGCTATGTTCCTCACGGAGCATGGAGAATCATTTAACAGCATGAAAGGTGGTTGAGAAGCAATAAATAATCTTCAAATGAGGAAAGGCCACCATCTGGGAGGTAGAGAAAAGGAGAGAAGCTGATTTCACTGCTGCTCAAGACACACATAATTAAAAACAAAGACATCCTTAAGACAGATCTAAGTCGGCCTCCCCGGTCGGCTCCCTCACCCTACAAATCCCCCATGTCCACCCCCACCGTCTCCTTTTCCCGGAAAAGCCTGGGAACACCCTCAGGGGGAAAAAAAATCATCCTAACGAGAGAAGACACGTTCTTGAAGAAATTTTAACTTACATGTTACAGCTTTGTAAGTATTTCTGTAGAAAGATGTCTCACACTCAGGCACTAAGTCAAGGGCACATGGATGCCACGCTCTTCTGTGGGATGATTTTTACAACATCTGCAATTAAGTGCAGATTTTCTGCTGCCTGAATCTGACTGGCCGAGGGGCTCTGATGCTTCTGGATCTCAGCACACACGCTCAGGCACATGGAGCTGCATGAGGGCACACGCTCAAGCAGGACATCGCCCCACCCGCCACTCGCACAGATGGAAGCCGCCCCGACGCATACTTCCCCGGGGGAAAAGCTGCCTTTCCCCAAAACTTCTTCATTAGAAACAGATCTGCTCGCTCTCTGTTGCTTCATCTTGATAATTGGCATTTTCCTCCAAAGTGTAGGGATAATGACCCTTTAAAAAAAGAAAGATTACTTATTTGAGAGAGAGAGAGAGAGAGAGAGAAAGAGAGAGAGTGAGTGCAGGGGAGGGGCAGAGGGAGAGGGAGAAAGAGAGAGAGAGAGAGTCCCAAACAGACTCCCTGCTGAGCAGAGCCTGGGGCTTGATCTCACCACCCTGTGATCATGACCTGAGCTGAAACCAAGAGTCGATGCTTAACTGAGCCCCCCACGTGCCCCAACTTTTTTTTTTTTTTGCAATACTCCAGAAATCTAGAAGATAACATGATTATATAAATGCATATATTTTGATCTTGAGAGAAAGTGGTTGTTGTATGTGTGCTTAAGTGTGCATATGTGTGTATGTTTGCATGTGTCTGTCTTGGGAGGGTGGGAGTCCAGGGAAGAAGAGGGCAGGAAGAGCTCTGCAGAGACAAGGAGAAGCATGGCAGGTCTGGCGGAAGGTATGAGGAAGTGTTGGTTGCCATCCCTGAAGGAGGCATGGCAGGAGAAATGTGAAAATCTGGTGGGCTCTAACAAGCAAGCCCTGTGAACTGACCACTTTGTGGACTTCCTGAAAGTTCCATATTACCTACCTTCTGGGATGGCCAATGCTGCCCAGCACTGATTGGGAGCATTGTGCAGGAAGAGAAAAGACTGATGTTTAGTCCTGCAACTACCAGCCCCTGCCCAAGCCTGCAGAGTGTGGGCTCCAGCAAAGGGAGCGGTTCTGTGCTTCCCCAGGTCAGTTTAAGAGGCAGTGAAGGAAGTCAGAGCCCCCCTCGCATAGGCAGCCAAGCAGGGTAGGAAACAAGCCAGGCCTTGAGCGGCAAGAAGAAGTGGCAAGTCCCACTGGCTAGTTTAAGAGAAGTGTGATTTTGAGACCGTTCCTTGACCTCTCTCAGTTTCCACATCTACACATTGGGGCTGACGGTCTCCATGATGTGCAGTTCTTGTGAGGCTGTGAGATTACGTGAGCACAGTGGCTGGTCAGAGGTAGGTGTTCAGGGCTGAGAGGCCCATGCTGCCCTCTCCCACCGAGTCCTCCAGGCTTCTCTTGTAATGGACTTGGCCGAATGAAGGCTGTACTTCCTTTTAGGAAGCTGCCCCCCACTCCTACACCTTGACTGCCTCCCTGGCCTTTCCCTCAGCACTTGGAGCTGGAGCCTATTGCTCGGCTCCAGGAAGGATCTGGAGAAGGTTTTCTGAAAGGGGAAGGAGGAGGAGCGATAGCTCCATCCAGGCAGGGCACGGAGACCAGAGGAGGTGGACCTGGCTTAGGAGACAAACTCTCGCCTGCTCCCAGTTTTGCCCGTCTCCAAAACAGCTGGCCCAGATGTCTCCACATTCTTCTGGAAAGCTTCCTCTGGTTAACTCTGAGACTATCTTTGACAACACTAAGCAGTCACCATGGGAATGGTTTTGATGCTGTCCCTTACCAGTTGGCTTTTTTTCTTTTTAAAATTTATTTATTTATTTTGAGAGAGAGAGAGAGAACACACAGGGAGGAGGGGCAGAGGGAGAAGGCGAGAAAATCTCAGGCAGACTCCGCACTGAGTAGTGGAACCTGACATGGGGCTTGGCCCCACGACCCTGAGATCATGTCCTGAGCCGAAATCAAGAGTCAGACACTTAACTGCCTGAACCACCCAGGCGCTCCACCAGTTGGCATTTTCAGATGGGGTCATTTGTTTGTTGCTGGGGTCTCTTAGCATCTTGCCTGATTACTCCTGGAGCCCCTGGGGGATCCACACGCATACACGGTTGTGGCAGCCCTGTGAGATGGAAGCCAGCAGTAAGAGTCACCACCCTGTAAGCAGGGAGGAAAGTTACACACAGGTATTCAGGTGAGGTCTGTGGGGTTGAGGTCATTGATTTGGAAGCAGAAAACTGGACTTTCAGACACAGACATTTAATCTGTTGTCAGTTTTAAAAAATTCATCTTTTTCCACAGAAAAATAATTGAATATAAATCATCCATCCCACACTTCACCCAGACTTCTCTGAAGTTGGGCCTTGGACATTGATTTTCCTAGCTCAGTATCAAGTATAGCATCACTGAAGATCACCAAATTGCTGTTTAGACATTTTAAAGATGCAATTTGAGTTCCAGGCGGGGGAGAGGGGTGGATAAAAGAGATTAGACGATAATGATATGGCTGTGGAATCCTGTCAAATAAAGTGTATTTTCTCTGGTGGGAAGGCTATTTCTGGAGCTGTGCATGAGTTGTTACAATGAGGGATGTGTTTATCCTAATGGGAAGCAGGACCGAGCTAGGCCACCGCACCCGGCACAGTTTTTAGAGTCTCAAGATACCACAAAGACATTTGTGGTGTCCAGAAGATGCATTTAGTCTGCCCTGGCCCTTTCAGTGTGTGCTGACTTGGCTCTGACAGGCACAAGAGGAAGGCAAGGAGAAGTCTAACAGCTAAAGTGGGGGAAAGTGTGTCTGTCCAGACCTGCCCAGTAGGATGCTTCTGGATATAAGAAAGAGAAAAGGTAATGCAAACTGACTAAAACAATAGGAAGTTTACTATATGAACTAACAAGAATCGAGAATCAGGGGATTCAGGTAGGGTATGATCAGGGTGATAACTCTGTTTTCCTGTAATTCTGTCTCTCTGCCCTCTTCTTTCTTTTCCTTAAGCTGACTTCTTTGTGGCTAAAAGATGGCTGCCACCAGCATCTCTGTCACTTGCTTCTTTGGTCATGTCCAGGGAGAAAGTGAGGGGATGTTTTTGCCCTTTGGTCTGAACTGGTCAACTTTAGCCACCACATGGATTAATAGCAGTCAAGAGGCTGACATCCTGGGATGATGGGTCTACACTAGAGTTCTGAACTCAACAAAAGCAAGGAGATTTAAGTCACCCTAACTGTTGGGATCAGGTTCCCCTGAGACACAGGTATTACAGAGTGGGGGGCAGACTTTGCAAGGAAGGCAAGGGAGGGTTAGAAATGAAAGCAGTTCAGCAACCAACAGTGTTCCCAGCCAGAAATGCAGGAGCCCTGTTTTAGCAGAGCTCTGCTATGGGCTGAGAAACCATCACTCTGTTCTGTCTCAAAGAGCCTTTTGGGGACAAGAAAAATAACAGGAAAATAAAATTGTGAAATAAGTATCAGAAGTATATCAATATATAGTATACAATGTAAAGTATAAAATATATGTATATGAGTGCTATTCCTACAGGAACCACGAACTTCACAGATGAACAACCTTATGGTTCAGTTTCCTCTCCTGTAAAATGGACACAATAATACTGCCTTATCATCCTTTGCAAAGTGTACCTAAGTTTCAAGTATTAATTCCAGTGCTCTAAGAGATCTGTTCGGTGGACCATATTGGGGCTTGATTTCCCCCAGAGTGGAATAGTGACAACCCAGCCCCCTGGTAGTCTCTCCCTGTTACCCCATCCACCCCAGTCCTGGCTGGTCTTGGCAACATTCCCTCTGGAAAGCATAAAAAACAAACTTCCCCAGAGTTGTAGGTCACTGCCCTGCTTACCACACTGGTGACAGGCCCTCCTAGATCAAAAGTTTGATGGTATCTGATCGCAAGTGGGAGTCCACCTCTTTCTAGTAACCTAGGCATGGCTGGTCAGAGCCAGTCCCAGGGATTAAGGCTCGCTGTGCGCCTGTGGGTGTGGACAGGGACGGGGATGGGGCCTGCTGGCTGGGCCCCACACACAGCGACACTGGAGACAGGGATTGAAGAGGGGTATTCCAGGGAGTGAGGAGCGTGGTCTGTTGTGGGGTCCCTGAAGACACAGGTGGTCTTCCATGCTCAGACTACGACCCTCTGCCACCGTTGTCATAGGTGGTTCAAGTCTCACCGAGAGCTGAAGTCACAGGAGCAAAGGCTGTGGCGCCTAGTCTTAGGGCAGCCCCTGGGAAATTGGATTGGATCCTTCCTGCGCGCCCAGCCTTGATTTTCATGGAACAGAAGCCAGCATTTCTCTCCCCCCAAATGTCAGCAGATCAGGATGCTTCTCTGTGTCTCTCCCTCTTCCTCCAGGTCGTGTCTTCTCACAGGAGACAGACACTGACAAGCGGATCACAAGCGTAAGTAGACACGTAGGCATGCACGCACACATGCACGCATGCGTGCACAGACATGCACGGAGGTGCACGCATGCTCACACAGACAAGCACGGACACGCACGGATGCGCACATTCCCTCCATGGCCTCTCCGTCCTCTTCTGTTCTCTTAGGCCACTGTAATTGAGAGATTGTATTCCACCTTTGGGCATGGAGGGCAAGCGCAGGAAAGACCCTTCCTTACTGAGAGAAACTGCCTGTGGGAACATCTCAAAGGAAGAGCGGCGGGGCCCTGACCGCCTCAGGCCCCTGAGGGGTGCAGTCTCCTCAGCCCTCATGTGGTGATTTGAGGGGAGAAGCCGCTCGCGTAGCTTTCCGGGTTTCCCACAGTGCCTTGCGCAAACAGCGACTGCCTCAGTGGCCCCACAGGGGCTTGTGCTCCAGGACAAGCTGAGATTTCACGGAGGGCAATCTCGGGCCCAGAAAGGAGCTTCCTCCAGCTGCACTGCCGGTCTCCAGGGGAACCCAGTCCAGGGCCCTCACTCTGCAGGCTGTGTTGGGCAGCTGAAGCCTGAGGGAGGGACTGCCTTTCCAGAAACATGTGGGAGCTCCCCTAGGAGCTTGTAAGTTGTGAAACGCCTGGCGAAGTCCGGGAGGCTTCGAGGCCCACCTCTGCTCACCACAAGATGGCAACAGAGCTTTGTGCCAGCTCTAGCGTTGGGGTGGTGTCCAGCACTCTCTGAGGACTGGACCTCTCATTTCTAACCCCGATGGTCTGAGTATTCCTTCAGTATCTTCAGGGCAGGCTGAGAATTTGTTGTTTTATTGCCTTGAACTCCGTTGTGGCTGGCATCCTTTGACGAGCTCTGATCCCCGTCCCTTTCAGCCCTTCTGTAAGCTCTGTGACAGTGTGGGGGGCAGGACACAGTTCTACTCACAGGACTCTAAGGCTAGTGGGAAGACCAGTCAAAGGTTGAAAACCCATTAAACAATACGCAAATATGCATCATTTAGTGCCGTGTGTAGTGCTGAATTTACATTTTTTCATTCTAGGAGAAACGTTTCAAGTGGTTCTTCCACCTGGAAGCAATGATGTTTGAATCATGCACCCACTTTCCAGTAGTGCCGGCAGACTCCCTTTTGCCTCTGTGCTCCTTAGTGCTCCTTCCCATGGGGCTGGAGCAGTGTCTGGCTGCAGTGGGTCCACTGGGGTGGCTTCTCTGGGAGGAGGTTGGGAGGCTGGTGTGGGAGAGTGGGGAGCTCACAACACCCCCACCTGGGATCCTGTTCATGCTCCCTTCACTACCAGGGGACTCTCATGAGGTAGCCAACCAGGATGTCTGTGGAGGAGCTCATTCCTGACATGCTGGTTAAATAGTGGTTTTTAACACTCCAGCTGGGTCCTGGAAAGCTGGGATGCCAAGCGAGGAAAGAACAAAACACAGCAAGAAGCTGTGCCTTTCAGCTCTGCCCTGGATAAAGGTGCATGGAGTGAATGCTAGGAGGGCAGAAATGTGTCTACTTTATGCAAGAATGGGGTGAGTAAATGAATGAATGGCGAAATGGAAGTCAAGGTGAGGAGAGGCAAACTCTTTACCACAGGCCTCTGGCAGCCTGACTGTGCTGCCACCATTCCTGGGCATTGACGATGGCCTTGTGGTCCCCAAAAAGCTGTTCGTGGATCCCTAAGAAGTCAGTTCTTTAACAAAAGGAAATAGCTATAAAATAGCAAACTTATTCTCTGCTTTGTGCTGCCTCTACTCAGTTGGGGGTGAAAGTTGGGGGTGAAAGCTTGGCTTACTTATGTAAAAATGAGCATCTCTACCCATCGCAGGCATGGTCAGAGACTGTCTGCTTGCTGCCTGAAAGATAGACTTGGGGGCAACTCTGTGGTCAAGGGCAAACATCAAACATATGTATTTTTTTAATGTTATGTTAGTCACTATACAGTACATCATTATCAAACATGTTTTTTATTAAGTACCAAAATAATATATTTGTGTATATATCTTTGATCATCATTATTCACCAATTCCATATTTGTGAATTTGTCTGCTCATGAACATTTATTTGTAGTCCACAAATCAATATAGCTGGTGCTTTCACAGCCATTTGTGGACATGGGCAGGGGGGCAAAAATTTGGGATCACCCAAAGGGCATATTCCCCCTCAAGGTCAATGCTTGTTTCAGCTCTCGGACTATAAACAAGAATCCTTGTCCCGATCTATTTAGCACCATGTTTTGCTTTTTTTGTTGTTGGTAGTGATTTTATTGTTTAAAATGTCCCCCAGGTGTAGTGCTGAAAAGCTGTGTGTGTGCCTAAGCCAAAGAAGGCTGTGCTGTGCCTTGCAGAAAAAGTACGTGTGTTAGATGAGATTCACTGGGTATGAGTTGTGGGGCTGTTGGCTGTGAGGCCAAAGTTACAAATCAATGATACATATTAAATGAGGTGTCTTTAAACAGAAACACATATAAACCAAGTCTAGATATCCATGGCTTGATGAAAATATGACCAAAGGCTCAAAGGAACCTAACTTTGTGTTTCCGCTGGAAGCAATGGTACAGTGTTGGCTAATTCAGTGTTTGTGGTGACTTTATAGAACATAACTGCTGCAAATAACAAGAATATGCCTTATATGGATATATACATATATTCAGTAAAAAAATTAAATACAGGATGAGTAATAAATCATATAATATCTCTTTATCCATCCTTCTTTCTCCAGTCCTGCTCCTCTTGCTTAGGGTCAGCAAACTTGGCCTGTCAAAGGCCAGATAATAGTTTTGGTTCTGTGAACCATATGGTCTCTGCGACCATTCTATCAAGAAAGAAGCCACAAGTGATACATAAATGAGTGGGCATGGCTATGTTCCAATCAAACTTTATTTGTAAACACTGAAATTTGAATTTTCTCTAATTTTCATGCATCCCCAAATTTTACTCTTCTTTTGATTTTATTTCAACCATTTAAAAATGTAAAAACTATTCTTAGCTTGGAGGCATGACAAACACAGACAGGAGGTTGTTTTGGCTTATGGGATTCAGTTTGCCAAAGCCTGACGTAGATTATATGTTGGAGGTCTCTTCCTGTTAATACATGAGATCTACCTCATTGTTTTAATGGCTGCTCAGTATTCTATTACATGAATTTACCTCAACTTATAGAACTATTTCTTTATTGATGGACTTGAAGATTATTCCCAATATAACAATATACATATCATAGAATATCCTTGTACATAAGTCATGCACACACATGAATATTTCTAGGGAGTAGAATTCTAGAACTGGAATTGCTGGGTGAAAGGACTCAAGGCTATGTGTGCTTTGAATGTTGATGCATTCTGACAAGGCAACTGAATAATGAGGGAGGATTTCTGGGGCAGGCTGGGACCTTTTTTCTCAGTCTACTCTCTGTCCATAGAGCTGGGGTGCCTTGGAAAAAGGAAGCAGTCCTTACTCTGTCCCAGATACTCCTAAATACCACTCAAAGAAGTCCCTCTCACATATTGCTCCATGGTTCCCTCATCACAGAGCCAAGCCAGAAGAGCAGCCACAGCATCTAGTCTGATGGAGATGAGTTAGAAGAATGGAAATGGGCCTGCTTTGCTAAATTGGGATCTGAGGAGTCCTTGGTGGGAGAAGTCACAGGGCCCACTCTCAGGGTTGAGCAGCCCGGAGGAGCCTGCTTCCAGGGCTGCACCAACTGTCAGCCTCCTGGGGAGGGTGGTGGTGGTGGTGGTGTTTGCTACAGGGCCCTGGAAGGCAGAGGAAGACTGTATCAGGAATTCTTGCCCAGGTTCAAGAGTAAGGTGAGGTCCCAAGCGGCAAGAAAGCTCAGCCAGCGAAGCTGAGGAGATGGGAAGTAAAGTAGGATGTCAGGACCGAGGCTGGGGACCAAGGGAGGACGTTGTAAGCCATGCCCAACAGGGCTTCAGCTGAACACAAGATAGAGGGCAGACAGTCATGAATGGATCATGACGGAAAGCACACAATACAGGGGTAACCCCCTGAGATCGTCACCTGTGTGATGGCAAGGAAATTCGGCAATAAATACAAAGGACACCAGAGCAAGAGATCTCTTTTGACTGTGTATGGGCTGAAGGGACCAGAGCATCAGAGATGGAGAACAGAAACTTCCAGGAGGGAGATCATCAATAGTACTGAGTCATCCAACTAATGTATGAAGATACAAGGAGCCAAAAAGTGCACTGGGCTCTGCGAAAACAGGAATGAATGAGATGTGATTCCCGGTGTCTGGGCCTCTCGTGGAGTGGGAGCAGCTGGGCATAGGAACCAGAGGCTCCACAGACAAGGGGAGGGGCTGGGGAAGCAGATAAGATAAGGGCAAGCTCTCTGGGAGGAAGTGGCACAGATGTGTGGAGAAAGCCTTGTTGTCTTTCTGTCTTTCTTTCTTTCTTTCTTTCTTTCTTTCTTTCTTTCTTTCTTTTTTTTTTTTGATAGACTCTTCTAGACCAGTGTTTAGTTCACAACAAAACTGAAAGGAAGGTACAGAGGTTTTCCATAGATCCCCAGCCCCACACACGCACAGCCTCTTCAATCTTCCTGCACCAGAGGGACACGGTGGTTACAATGAATGAAGCTGCATTGACAAATCAAGTAGCACCCAGAGACCTGAGTTCACATGAGTGGGGTCACTTTCAGTGTTGTACCTTCTACAGGTTTTGACAAATGTGCAATGACACATTTCTGCCATTACAGTGTGCCATGCATGATAGCATGGCTGCCCTGAAACCCCTCTGTGCTCCATCTGTTCAGCCCTCTCCTCCCTGCAACCCCTGACAACCACTGATCTTCTTTTTCTTCTCCTTTTTTTTTTTTAAAAAAAAAAAAAAGATTATTTATTTATTTATTTGACAGAGATCACAAGTAGGCAGACAGGCAGGCAGAGAGAGAGAGAATGAGAGAGGAGGAAGCAGGCTCTCTGCTGAGCAGAGAGCCCGATGTGGGGCTCGATCCCAGGACCCTGAGATCATGACTTGAGCTGAAGGCAGAGGCTTAACCCACTGAGCCACCCAGGTGCCCCCAGCATGATCATTTTAAGTAGGAAATAAAACCACCAAAGGACCATCTTAGATGAATAAAAGTATCATATTACCTGCCTTGCCTTGGTTTTAAATGAGGAGGCATGATAAGTTGTTAGGTTACTAAAGAATATACAAAAACAAAAATAAAAATTTGGAACTTTTAACGAATCCCATTACCCCCAAGGTTGCAAGGTTAAGATATTGTCTTTTATTGCAGCACACTACTGCTGTTAAAGTTACAACACTTTCAAAGGCAGTTGTGTAGCTGGCCAATTAACTACTGTGGGAAATTGACCTTTCACCAGTTATGCTGAGAATTAATATTATGACATATAATTTTGCCCAAAAGAATATCAGAACCACTGATCTTTTTACTGACTCTACCGTTTTGCCTTTTCCAGAATGTCATAACAGTTGGAATCTTACAGTCTGTGGCCTTTTCCAGATTGGTTTCCTTCACTTAGTAACATGCAGTTAGGTTTCCTCCCTATCTTTTCATGGCTTGATAGGTCATTTTTATTTCATTTAATTTTTAAAAGATTATTTATTTATTTATATCCAAAGATAGATTTATTTATTTATTTATTTATTTATTTATTTATTTATATGAGGGAGAGAGAGTGCCAGCAAGAGAGCATGAGTAGAGAAGGGGCAGAGGTAGAGGGAAAAGCAGACTCCTCACTGAGCGGGGAGCCCGACCACGGACATGAGGCTCCATCCCAGGACCCTGGGATATTGACCTGAGCCAAAGGCAGATGCTTAACCGACTGAGCCACCCAGGCATCCCTTGATATCTCATTTTTAAAGTACTGAGTAATATTTTCCATTGTCTGGATGTATCACAATTTATTCATTCATCTCTTGAAGGACATCTTGCTTGCTTCCAAGTTTTAACAATTATGAATAAAGTTGCTGTAAGTAGCTTTTTCAGTGTGTTTTGTGTGTGGACATTAAGTGTTCAAGTCCTTTGGAGAGAGAAAAAGGTTTTATCAGGAGCTGCACCTGAAAGGAGCACTGTCTCTTGGCCACCGGGATGAGGGGGATGGGAAAACCCTACAGGCCAAGGAGACAGTGTGAGCCAAGGCATGGGTGGCAGGCAGCTGGGCGCCTGTGACCAGCATGCACAACGGAGTGCAGGGTTACGGGGAACTCTGTCGTTAGAGGTGCAGGTGGGCCGCAGGCCATGGAAGGCCTTGTTTAACCAGTAAGGGATTTGGACCCTGTCTTTACCCCATGAGGAGGCATTGAAGGATTCAGGGTAACCAACAGTCCTGGCTTGCCTGGGGTCTTTCTCGCAACAGTGAAATCCTGCATCCCAGAAACTGCCCCCATCCTGGGCAGACTAGGATAGCTGGTCACCCTAGTTTTGAGCAGGAGAGTGACATGGTCAGATCTGCTTTGAAAAATATTCATACCTTTTTTGTTGTAAGAATAATTTCAGATTCAGAGAAAAATTGTCGAGATCATAGAGTGAGTGCAGTATACCCTTCACCCAGCTTCCCTTGGTGCGAATATCTTTACATACATATGGTAACATTTGTCGACACTGTGAGATTAACATTGATACATTACTATTCACTGGATTTAAGACTCTCTTTGGATTTCCGCAGGTTTCCTACTCATATCCTTTCTCTGTCCCAGGGTCTATCTGGGACCCCACATTTAGCAGCTTTGTGTTTAGAAAGCTAGACCATGGCTGTGGTATGCAGAGTGGACTGGAGAGGCAGGGTCTGGAGCCCAGGGGATCTGAGGGAGCCCGGTGGCAGGTGCTGAGGTCAGGAATTCCAGCTGTGGCAGGTGGAGGGGGTGGCTAGGTCCTTGAAGTTTAATGGCGTAGATTCAGTGGGACTCGGGATTCACATTTGCTAAAGAATCCCTCTAAGAGAGGGAAGTGGAATGGTACTAGGTATTGCTTGCTCCTAAAATTGCCCAGTCGCCTACGCAGCAGGGAATCAGGGAGCACCTACCAGGAGCTGGTCACTGATGTCCTCTGGACACATGACTGTGGGTTCCACCTGCCACACTCCCACATCTCCAGCTCCAGCCTGGCTTTCCCATTTCACAGCGTCCCCCTCTCCTGACTTCCGCTGTCTGTGTGTGCTAAACCCGAACCCTTCTTAAAAGAAAAAGTCCGACTGAAAGAATTTTCACAGCCTGTCCTTATTGCTGCCAAGAATATATATTACCAATTTTTCAGTGGAAGCTCAAACGTCCCTTTGTAATAACCTGGTCTCTGAGCACTAAGTTTGAGGGTCATACAAGCTGGGACTATGCCTCTGGGACCAATGCTGCCCAGTGAGAGGTATGTGCGTGTTGGGGGAAGGGGAGGCAGGCATGAGGTGGTGATGGCGTTTGAGACCCAGGGGATCTGGGTACATACTGCCTTGGGTCACAGCCCAGGGTTAAAAAAATCTGGAGAAATCCTGGTTGGCATGTTTCTACTCCAGATGGAAGAGAAATAGGACAAACTGCAAAAGGTGCCAAAACCAACACACAAGAAGCCCCCGCTGCCAGCAAATTCGAGGTATGTTGGCACACGCAGCAGAAGAGAAATGTATTCACTCTGTTGGAAAGGGGAAGACAAGAAGACGGACGGCTGTTGAGAGAAAGCAGGTGCTCCTTGCCAACTGCAAAACTCCAGCTCAGGGAAGAACGGCGGCTTCCAAACGACCAAGCAGGATTGGAGCAAGCCAGGGGAAAGGGGCGCAGACAGCCAGGCGACAGGCATCTGGAGAAGCAGGGTTCGTGGCTCGTCAGCCTGGCTCCCCCTGAGCAATGCCCTGGGCCACTCAGCCTGCCTTTCCGCACCAGCGGGAAGCATCCCATCCCCACATTCTTTCTTGCCCTGGTCCCTCCCTCAGACTGCTCCCTCCTCCATCTTCTGCTTATTCACACTCTTCCCATCTTTGGCGGGGGGTGGGGGGCAGTTGTCACCTCGGGGCACATCTCCGCACACTCTCCCTACGTCCGCCGTGAGTCCCGAATGAGAAATTCTGCGTCATGAAGGGTGATGCTAGGAAGCTCACATCTCCAGCTCCCGTGGGGTGTTCTGTATGTGAAGTGTTTGCAGAAGACGTGGTTGGAGGCAGCACACCCACCGGAGGAACAACAGAGAGGGAGTCACAGAGACTTGATTCCCGAGGTTATAGAAGGGGTGGAGCTTCTGGCTTCCAGTACAGAGGATCCTATGTGCCTAGTGGCTATGGGGTGTTCTCTAGGAAACTCCTTTGTGTGGTTGGGCCCTTTATGGCTAATGGCTTCAGAGTCTGGCTCTCCTGGACATTTGTGTACTCTCCAATAGTCTTGACTAAACTCCCTTCCCCGTGCCTTGAATGAACAAGAATGGGTTCTGTTGTTTGCAACTAAGAATTGAAACTAGGTGATGGGGATTAAGGAAGGCATGTGATGTGATGAGCACTGGGTGTTACATGCAATTAATGAATCATGGGACACTACATCAAAAACCAAAGATGTACTACTATATGTTGGCTAATTGAATTTAAATAATAAAAAAGAAGAATTGTGACTGTCACACTATCTATCTTAGTCGTCTGGGGCTGCTCTAAGAGGATGCTATCAGCTGAGTGGCTTAACCAACAGGTCCTTACTTCTTAGTTCTGGAGGCTGGGAAGTCTAAGAGCGGGTGCCTGTAGGTCCAGTCTTGGGAAGCACCCTCTTCCTGGTTTGCAGATGACCATCTTCTTATATCCTCCCATGATGGAGAGAGATCACCTCTGTTCTTACCAGAGTACCAATGCCATTTGTGATGGTTCCATCCCCATGACATAATCACCTGCCAGTGACCTCACCTCCTAACACCATGACAATGGGGATTAGGCTTCAACATACAACTTTGTGGGGCATACAAGCATTCAGTCCATAGCATTGTCCTTCAAGAGCAGCTGAAGAAATGACTTCTCTACCACCCTCTCTGGGCCCTTGGATTCTGTGCCTGTCTTTATTGCATCACCCCCTTTAGCTCTGAATTGCCTGTCGTCCTCTAGCATTTGCTGTGGTGGGGTCTGCTTCTTCACTGAGTTGGAAACATCAGTAGGCAGTGAGCCTACCTTTTCTTCTTTTGTTTTGCTTGCTGCATCCCACAGCTGGAAAAGGATAGGGAGCATCTTGGCCAAGCCCATTTTCCACACAAGGTGGTGCTCATGTCAGAGGCTGGTCATGTGACCACCCAAGTACTGGAGGGGGCAGGAACAGGAGGCCTATGTCACCTCCCACCATGGGGGCTGTTTATGTGGCAGATGCATCAGGACAACAGTGAATTTAAATAGGGCCTTCTGAGGAGTTCAAAAGGCTTCACCAGGGTGCCTGGATGGCTCAGTTGGTTGAGCGGCTGCCTTTGGCTTGGGCCATGATCCTGGAGTCCCCGGATGGAGTCCCACATCAGACTCCATGGTCACTGAGGGGTAGGTTTCTCCCTCTGACCTCCCCACTCTCATGCTCATTCTGTCTCATTCTCTCTCTCTCTTTCTCAAATAAATAAATAAAATATTAAAAAAAAAAAACCGCCTTCACCAACCTCCAGCTTGTATCATTTATACTTCTGGGAAGTCCACAGATAGAAGGAAGGCTTTTCTATTTACAGGAGGTGACACTGGGGTCGCGAGGAGCTGAAGTGACTTGCCCAGGATCAGCATCCAAGTTTGAAGCCTCAAGCTCCTTGGATTCAAGAGTCTGTTTTCAGGAAAACCATAGCACATGGTTCTGGTAATGGAACCACTTCCCAAAATGTATTTGGGGCTGCCCCTTGACTGACGCTGAGTCTTCAGGGGTTCCTTGGAGGGGAGGGGATGGAAAGTGCCTGGATGAGGTATCTATTGCTCTTAACATTTTGACCCAAATCGTAGTGGCTTAAAATGATACAGGTCATTTATTACCTCTCACAGTTTCTGTGCATCAGGAATGTGGGAGGGGCTCAGCTGGGCGGTTATGGCTCCGTGCCCCCCATAATGTGGCCATCATGGGATGTCTGTGACCAGGGTCCTCTTGAAGGCTCCTTCACTGACCTGTCTGGTACTGGGCTGGAAAACTGGAATGATAGGCAGCTCTCTATTTCTCTGTCTCTTTGTGGTCTCTCCAGTAAGGTGGCCTCAGGGTAGCTCAGGGCTTCCAAAGTGTGTGTCCTGAGAGAGAAGCAGGCTTAGTCTCAGAAGCCATGCAACATCACCTCCACCACGCTTCGTGCTTCAGTGAGTTAGAAGTGGGTCATTGAGCTGGCTGTGTTCAAACAGAGCAGAACTGGGCATCGCCTCTTCACAGGAAGAATGTAAAGAATTTGCACACATATTTAAAAAATGCCCCAGGTTATATGGCTAATGGCTTAGCATGACCAGGATTGTAAGAAGACCTCCAATAACTCATTGTCTTCTTAACAACCAACACTCAAACATTAAGGAAGAGCCAGTTTAGGGGGTCTGATTTGGGGGGTTTTCCTCAGGGTGCTACCTCATGTTTAAGCTGTTGTAAATCCTTGGGGAAATGAGATACCTGAGAGTAGCTAAACAAAGAAACAAGAAGACAGACAAACCCACCCTTACTGAATCACTACTAGTAATAATTCATGACGCCCCTTCTGTTTGCACAATACTTGGTCCAGATCCACACTGAATGACTTGTCGAAGATCAAGTAACAGGTGAGATCAGAAGCAGAAGCAGAACCCAGGTGTCCGTATTCCTGTTTTCCCTTTGCTCTGCCTCATTGGCAGAACTCCCTGGATAACCTGTCTACCACTTTAGGAGAATATTCTCATTTCATCTCTCCTCAAAGTAGCAGCGACTGTATCCATTACTGACTCATGGACAGGCTAACTACGGGGCAGCATGGCTCTGGCTGTCACTGGGCAGGGCAAGGCTTTGCACAGTTAGCCAAAGTGCAGAGGACTATGGGGATAGTCCCTGATCTCACAGACCCAGAAACTGACACGGGCAGGTGGGTGGGATATTGCTTGGGTTCTTTGACGACTCATGACGAGGCTGCCATTTACATCCAGGTCTCTTAATGTAAAATCAAGTTTGTTCCCAACCCCCCAACCTTGGGTTCCTGTGTGTTTCTGAAATGAAAAGAAAACTGGTTTTGAAAAAGTTTCTTGGGATTAATTACCCATTGGTGTGCTCCTTACAGATACCCAGATACTTCAGGAAGCTTACCATTTAATGTGCAATTATCAAGGACTCTGTTTACCCAGCATTGTGCTGGGATGTCACTCAATGTAAAATCTCGGTGCTTATTTACCAAGTTTACAGGGGTGGTTCCTGGCATCAAATAACTTTATGAGCCAAACCCCCACAGGACACGCTATTTAACCAAGTATCGATCACCTAGACAACACAAAAAAGTATGAATTCACAGAAATTGCACCTTAACCCATACTTTCTAGGAAAAACAAATAATTAATAGTAGTGTGATTTTATTAAAAAAAAACGCACATACATATGACGGCAGAGAACTTAAGCACTATTGGAAAATCTGAGATGTGTGGCAGCCTTCTAATTAAAAAGATTATTTCCTGCAAACTCAGATGGAATAACCTTCCCCTGCTTCTATTTTTTTCCCATAAAACAAACTCTCTGCGAGCAATGTGAAATTTATTATGAGAGGGAACATGCTCACTTTCCAAACATCCCAGTCAGTCTGAGGAAACAAGGCAGCGGTGACTTGGAAGGCACCTTCCTTTACGCACAACCCCTTGGCAGGCTTGGACTGCAGGGGGCATGTCCGGTGAATCAGAGAAATGCCGATTGAAATCACCTACTGGGTCTCCCGCTCCCACCACCAGACTAATCCAAATTCCAGCTTTGTCTTTTGTATGTCCTCCACGACTTTTCCCAGCCAAGGCTTCAATGACTCAAGTTCCACCATGTTCCCTGGAGGGGCGATACTACAGCCAAATAGAACGAATTCACCATTTGGAATTTTTCCCCTTTTATTGGCTCTAATTTTTCCTTCCCTTGTTTTCCTACTGTCATGTTCTTGCTGGATCCCTTTGGACCACCCACGGTGCCTGCTCTTCAAACGTGTGGACTGGAATTTCCCATCATTATTTGCTCTATGACACATTTTTGAATTGTCCAGCGGTCATGGCTGTGGCACTGGGGTCCCGTCCCTTAGATTCGGACACGCTGTGGGTCTAGCCTCTGGGCTAACCACACTGTTGATTCTCTCTTTTGTACACATACAAGCATCACCTCTTTGTGCCAGGGTCCCATCATCCCTGCGCTCAACCTCCTGAGTCAAATTTAGCACAAGGCAGCAAGAAAATCCAGGATGTGGCAAAAGAGGGAAAGTATCTTTGAGAAGAAGGTTATCCTGGCCCAGAGATCCCTGTCAAATAGAAATCTAAAGAAAATGAAACTCTAACCCACTTTCCTTTCTGCCTTAGGCATTTTTACTCTTTCTTATGACATTCTTACTACTTTAATGTGAATTTCTACAGTTTCCAAAATCCTTTTTCAAAGCGTTAAGCCAAAAGTAGCCGTGTCTGATTACAGGCAAATAGAATCCTTTGGCTGTTTAATTCAGTCATAATATGGGAATACCAGAAATAAGTCTGATAATAATAGTAACCATTATTGATAAGTGTACCCAAACAGAGACCTTCTCCTTACAGTCCACGAGGTGGCACAGAGCCCATCTTTCGGGTGAGAAAACAGAGGCATAGAGATTTTAATTAACTTGTGTCAGTCACAGGCCTGGAATCAGAGCTCGGAGGAGTAGGATCACAGACCCACTTTCCACACTGCCTTCCACTTGCCAAACGCACTCATCTTGGAATTACTGAGGAGGAGGCAGAGGTGGAGGGGGTGGGAACCGGACACACACACCCTCCATTTGGCAACAAAGGCTTCTGCCTGCTGTTCCTCATCCCACGTAGAACATGATGAGTCAGACCCATTTGCAGTTCCCAGTGACAGCTGTTATGTCCCTATCCACTCTTCTGTGTGTCACTCCCACCGATGTCATGGCGCAGCCTCAGCCAGGTCTAAGTTATCAGATATAGATGGTCATGGGTGATTAGGACCTTGCTTGAGGGCAAGGCATTGAGGCCCAGGAGAGGCTATTGCACAACAATGTCCTTCTGTGGTTTGCTTTTACTTTTGAAAGTCTCCTCACAGCTGACAGTGATGCCCAAGGTTCCAACCATTGCCAAGGCAGATATGCGAAACACCAGGGGAACCAGAGGATCTGTGTCAGTTACCCAGAGACACCTGCCTCCTTCCCTTACCCCATGGGATCAACAGCAAGAGCTCCAATCCCAGTGCTGCCACTTAATTTCTTTTAGAACTGTTCTCTGTGCCTTGATTCTCTAATCCATATAATGGGCACATACTATCTCTTCTCTCCCTTTCTCAGAAGGATATTGCTCCCAAATGTCAAAGCAGAACTATCCTGCTGTTCTTGTTACTTCATCCACAAACAAGGAATGTGTTCCATTGATCTTGACCAGGAGGACAGGCATAGCTCAGTGCTTCTCATATGCCTCATCTCTGAGCATCCAAATTCCATCTTTTCTATGGTCATGACTCAGCTCAAATTCTGAATCGGCTTGGCGTCAGTCAAAAGTTTCTGGGTTATTCTCAAAAGTTTCTGTGATACCTTCAGATTGCCTCTGCTCCATTTCCTCTTCCCTCAGCTTTTGAAACTCAGATTAGACAGCTCTTGGACCCTTTCATTCTATCCTGTATGACTTTTAATCTATTTTATATTTTCTACCTTTTTAGCTCTCAGGGCTACATCCTGGATAATTTCTCCAGTTCTAGCCTTCAATTCCCAAAGTATCTCTTTCCATGGTATATGGCTTCTATCAAATGTATCCACTGAGTTTTTAAATTTCTGTTTTATTTCCTTATTTTCTAGAAGTTCTGTTTTATTCTTTTACAACCCTACTTATCCTCTACTCATATTTTAAAGATCCTTTTCCGTTCATTGATTCTGCTGTCATTTCTGCTGGCACTTACTCTTGGTGCCTTGTTTCCTTAGATCTGTGGGGATTTCCAGCTGTGAGCTTCTCATTTTTCTTAGAAATTGCTGGAAATTCTTCAAGGCCTTGGGAAAGGTGAATTCTTTCAGAGAATTTTTGCTTCTTTGGGTCCCTGTTAAGTCCTCTAGTCTGGGATCACTTTAATCTTCCTGTCTGGTTTTTTTCAGATGACCCATGTAGACTGAATTTGGGCTATAAACACACAAGATGTCAGGCTTACAATTCTTAGGAGAGATATTCCCCTCTTGTCTCCAGTGCCAAGATTCAAAGTAAGCAATTTTCCTTGCAAGTGTTACTGGCTCCCCAAATCTGGGAAGGAGGGTTGGCTTTATTTTCAGTCCTTCCTTACACTGAGGGTGTGACCCTTGGAGGTTCTAATTTTATGGGACATCTCCTGTGGGACTGTGCACCTTGGACAGACCTGGGTTCATTCTGCTGCCCACAAACCCTCATAAGGCTCCAAACATGTCCGTTCTCAAGTTCACAAGATCCAGAAAATTCCTTGAAGGAATTCCTTCAAATGCCAGCTTGAGTTATCTTCTCACTTGAGTTCTGCTTTCATTTATTTTTTTGGTCGGTATATTCCCTAATTTTCTTGCTAACTCATGGAAGTATTTAAAGATGATAAAAATATTTCCCCTGCATTTTTAGTTGTTTTGAGCAGGCTGGCAGGTGTGGACATCTAGTTTACCACATTGCTAGAAGCAGACACCTCAGTTTAAATCTTAACTTTTCCACAGCCTCTGCAGCTGACAGAGATTCTTCCTTCTCAGAGCCTCAACACAATGTAACCAAGTTAGTCATTCAGCATTGGAGACATTTTGATGACTCCCCATCAAAAACTGGGATCCCATCAGAGCTTGGATTCTTTCCACTTTCTAGCTCATTGACAACTCAGAGCTGACCAGTTGAATGCGATGGTAGGCCTCTCGCTCTCCTTTTTGTTTCCTGTGTGCTATATTTTACTTCCCTGCCCCTGTGGTTCCTCCCTGTTTGCTTTCCTCTTAAGTGAGTGACCGACACAATGACTGTCACCAGGCTAACATCAACCCCTCTACTCTATTTGGGTCTCAATGAAATATGAGCCTGAGGAGAGCAGAAGCTCATTTTTCTTAACTGCAGGGAACAGTCTCGGGTAGTATATTTAGATACTCACACGATTATAACTCAGGTCAGTGTGAAGACCTCTGCGTTAAAGTACAATGGATGTTTCAAGTTGTAAATGCAAAGAAAGAATAGTTACTTTGACAAATATTAGTCTATGTGACGTGAATCACTGTCTATGTAAAAAGTTGTCATTGGATTAGGAAAATGTAATAACCTTGCCTGAGATCTTTTCAAGATGGTTAACATTTCTTCATTAAAAAAAAAAATCGGGGGCACCTGGGTGGCTCAGTGGGTTAAGCCTCTGCCTTCAGCTCAGGTCAAGGTCTCAGGGTCCTGGGATCGAGTCCCGCATCGGGCTCTCTGCTTGGCGGGGAGCCTGCTTCCTCCCTCTCACTCTGCCTGCCTCTCTGCCTACTTGTGATCTCTCTCTGTCAAATAAATAAATAAAATATTAAAAAAAAAATCCATCACGCAGCTACTACAGGCCAGACCCTATGTGAGACACGGCGTCCAGTGGTGAGTGAGACAGGCAAGGTCTTCACATTTGTAGGGTACTCAGAGCATGGGAGTTGAGGCATAAGGCTGGACCTGGATGGTTGGGCAGGTGGTGAGGTGGAGTGTACTGTAGCTGAGCCATCAGCAAGAGAAGTGGGCAGCTAATGCTTTCTCAGAAACCTACATCAAGGGGCACCTGGGTGGTTCAGTGGGTTAAAGCCTCTGCCTTCGGCTCAGATCATGATCCCACGGTCCTGGAATTGAGCCTTGTGTTGTTGGGCTCTCTGCTCCGTAGGGAGCCGGCTTCCCCCTCTCTCTCTCTGCCTGCCTCTCTGCCTACTTGTGATCTGTCTGTCAAATAAATAAATACAATCTTAAAAAGAAAGGAAGAAAGAAAGAAAGAAAGAAACCTACACCAAGCCCCACACCCAGACAGGTTGGATGGCCTGGGAAGAGATTGTCTGGTTGGTTGGTTGGTTGGTCTCATTTTTTATTTTTTTAGATTTTATTTGTTTATTTGATAGGGTAGAGTGGTGAGCACAAGCAGGCGAAGAATCCAAATCCCATCCTTTCTATGGGACCCCAATGTGGGGATCATGACCCGAGCCGAAGGCAGATGCTTAACGGACTGAATCACCTGGGTGCCCCATGTCTGTTTTTCTTTTAAAGCTCCCAGGTGATTCTAATGACTAGCCAAAATGGGAAACTACTGCTCTAATCAATAATTTGGGATGGAATTTCCAAAAAGGTGTTCTCAGGCTGGGTCACACAGTGCAGAGGTCTTGGTCCACCCATCACTCCCTGCTGCGCAGGTGTGGGCGGCAGGCAGGGTGCCAGGGCCTGTTCCTACCCTGACAAGCAACCTCGTCTGTCTGCTGCTTGGGCCATATGAACATGCTACTTCCCATGTGTGCCATTATGTGGGAGATCCTGAATTGGAATATCTGCACCATAGGATTTGGAGGGAATTGGCAGTGTGATTTAGTTAAAAAAAAAAAAAAAATCAAGGATTCAGAGTCAGATAAACTGAGGTTCGTATCCCGGCTTGGCCACGAATTTACTGTGTGAGCCTCAACAAGTTATTCAGCCTCTTTTGACTTCACTTTTCACATGTGTAAAGTGGAAATACCAACTACTTTTCCTGGTTCTTATGTGGATTAGACATAATGCCTGTAAAGCACTTAGACCTGGAGTCAGTTCCTACAGGCAGGTGTTTAATAAGTAGTGGCCATGATCATTGATGCGATTGCCATTGTTAGAGAGTTCTGCCCAAATAGCCCTCAGGCCCAGAGCCAAAAAATTAAGACAGAAAGAGAAAAAGATGGAATTGAGCAGAAACATGGGATATGGTTCCCTAAGGTCTCAGTCTTAGATTGTCTCCTGTCTCTCTTGAGGGCCTTTGTGGGTTCCAAGACTGATGCAGCAACATCCAATCAAACCCACTGGGAAGTGTTGGTGGAGACATTTCTGCCCACACCTGTTGCTCCCTGCTCTTCCTGGGGCCTCCAAGACTCCTGCATGTTCCTGTTTCCAAGACGCTGGAGGAATCTCTGGGCTGAGTCTGGGCCTGTCCTAGAGTCACCTTGGGTCTTCCAGGCTAGGCTTCTCGGGGTCAGCAGATAATGCACGAGAAACTGGGCAGGAGCTGCAGACCTTGAACAGGGCTTGCTTCTCCTCCCCAGAACATGACAGAAGGAAAGAGACACAGCACAGCCCCTGCTCCAGGCCTACTGACAAACTGAGCCTCAGGGTGACTTCCTGAGGAATGACAGCAGAGGGCCTGCAGACTTCCCTGGCAAGCAGGTCTCCCACCCTGACGCTGACCACAAGTGTCCTCAGGGTGACGATAGCCTGAAAAGTAGAGGTGAGCGTGAACACCAGGACACCTGGCCTGAGCATGAAGGGACTAGATTGTTGTGTCCCAAGAGAGCGACGTCTGCAGAAGGACTCTCTCCCATCACAATCAGATTGGTTTCGGTGCAGCCCATTGAGAAAATTATTCATGGGTTGTTTTTGTCCTTCTTCCATCTTTCATGTCCCTCCAATCTCCAAGACCCTCAGTTATCCTCCTGATACATCCTTTACCTATCCCTTGGTCTGTTGCTTAATCTGTAATGGGAGGAAGACCACCCCATGCAGATGCTAACGCACACCCCATTAATGGCCCAGCTGGGACTCCAGTCCACACTGATGGACCCTGCGACCGTGTTCTACCCAGGCCAGACCTTTCTCTTCAAAAAGATGGTCAGATCCTTGAGGGCAGAGACCGTGTCGCCCGTATCCTGTGCAGTTCTGGGACAGTCTCCTGTTGGAAACAGAATCAGCTGCAGATATTTCCTACGAGCCTGCTCTTGGCAGGATGCCAAGACGGCATTCGGCCCTTCCCACCTTCACTGAAACCCAAGACTCTTCCTGCCCCTTCTCACAATAAGATTTTTGCTGGGCAGAGGAAGCCCCTTGGGCTGGGGGTGGCCAGGTCGGGTTCCTTCTGTGGAGCACTACTCAAGAAAGGGAGCCACACTTGCTGAGTCAAGTTCAGCTCTCCACCACCCCCGCGCCCCCTCCCCTCCACCCCCCCCGCACTCAGAAGTATCTTCCTATTTCCACGTCAGCACCTTGGTGGTTTCCAGGAGCTGATCTATGGACAGTGTGTTTGCATCATGGCCTCTTCCTGGCCTATCTCATCCCTCCTCGTCTTCCTCTTTGATGGGCTGAGTCCCAGGATCCACATATGGTTCATTTTGGTATTTAAAAAAAAATTTCCTGGCCGGAGGGTTCTGGCTTCCAGGAAGGCTCTCCCATAGCGTGTGGGAGTCGGAAGCTGACCCAGGGGGCCTGGCTGTGGTCAGGCTGTCTGCACTCCCTCCTCCTGGAGGCTGTTTCTCTTTGACTCACCTCTTCTTCCATTGTGACTTATTCTTGCCTTGACCAGCCAGATCACATGGGTAGAAGTCCTGGAGAAGCCCATGGCTTCCATTTGGCTGGAATGGATCCTCAAGAGGACTTGGATGTGACCTTGGATAAGACTCCCTCCATACCAGGTCTGTCCCCTCACCTACCCAAACCTGAGGGTTGGATGAGGTCTAAGCTTCCACGTTGGGTTTGTAAACCATTTTGCCTTCTGATAAGTATTGAAATCCCATGACTTCTGCCATCAAAGGATACTCTGAATGGCTTCACTTAAGAATGATACTTATCTTACATTCTTTTAACTCGCTAGGTAGGGTCTATCTAGACACCAGGACCACTACCCAAGAAGATTTTGGAGAGCTGGTCTTTCTGTCCCCTAATTTGTGAAAACAATAGATAATGTTTCATTCTTCCAGTAAGATATCTAATGAGTATGGGTGAAAGGACAGCTGCCCCTCCCTCCCCCTGGAGCCCAGCTTCCTGGAGAAACACTCAGAAGGAGGCCAGGGGAATGGAAGGGAACTGGGAAATGTGACTCTGGGCAGAGAAGAGCTCCATAAGAGAAGCTTATGCCTCCAGGAGATATGCTGGGAGAGGCCAGCTTGATGGTGAAAAGTCTGGCTGTCCAGGAGGTCAGCTCATAGGCTCTGAGGCCTGTTAGCCTCTTTTCCCCGCTCCCATTCTGGGACTAATAGGGTCAGAATGAGCAGAGGAGGGCCTGAGCCCCGTGTGGGAGGCCAAGAGAAGAAAGAGGCATCCGGGACCCTGGGTGAGAGAGCTAAAGGCTAATGGCAGCAGGAAGCCGCAGAGGGAGAAAAGAGGGCCTCCCATAGCCCTGTGGACTCCTGGGAAAGAGGATAAGGCTCAAGCTTGATGTCAAGACTTGGGTACGTTTGGGACTCCCTGCTCAAGCTTACTAACAGGAACAAGGCTGATACACACCTACTTTATGTCAGAGTTTGTGATTATATCTTCTCACAACACATTTTGTTCTCTATCCCTCACACGGGGGATTTTAGCATGCCTGTGTCCACCTTCCCCCATACTACACAAAGTCTATAGTCCCAACAGTCTTCGTTCAACTACCTTAGAGAAAGTCCTGGGTCTCCACAGCGTCATTCTTTCAACCACATCACAGTCTTGTTCTCCCCCAAGATACATGCATCTAATTCTCCTTGTCTGCCTCCATCACCCCAGAAGTACACCCCCAACCCCCACCTTCTGCATGGGCAGCAGCCTTTGACGCAATCACATGGCCTCTGTTCTTTCTGCTTCCCATGAGCCATGGCCTTCGTGCAGACCAAACAAAACCAAGCCCCAAGCTGGCTCTGTAACTCATGGTTCACCTTCCTGTTGATGCCCAGGATCCACAATCAGCACCCACCCGCCCCCTCCCCCCCTCCCCAGTCCAGGGTGTCTCCACTGAGGAAAATGAACCGAGTATTTGAGCAACAAAATAAACAACATGGTATTGAATTATAAACCAAACTCTAAAATAAATATCCATGAGTCCATACTTGTATAAATAAATGACCGAATAAATAAATCCAAGAAGGAGAAGAGACAAATATTCCTACAGAAAGACTCCAAATTATATGTAGGTACTCAGTCCTCCGGGAGGAGGAGCTCAGGCTCTCCCCTCCAGGGTTCAGGACTACACATGGCAACTTGCTTCCAGGGAGTAGGGCATGGAATGGGGCAGCACTTGACCATGGAGAAACCTTGGCCAGGTGATCAAAGTTGGCCACTAGCGATGGCTCGTGTTGGCAGCACATGCCCCCAGCATGGCACATGGAGGATTTGACCTTTGTGGATTCCTTCCAAGCCCAGAGCCCCAGTCTAGCCATGTGAAAATGTCAGACTCGAATTAAGCGGCATTTTGCAAAATACCTGGCCAGCACCCTTCACAAGTGTGAAGGTCATAGAACAAAGGACTGAGGGACTGTCACAGCCAGGAGGAGTCTACGGAGACAGGAGGACTAAGTAAATGTGCTTCAGTCTCTTGGCTGGCATCTTGGAACAGAATAAAGGACTTTAGGGAAAAAAATATCTGGTGAAATCTCCATGAAGTCTGGAGTTTAGTTAATCTGAATGAACCAGTGTTTCTTGGTCTGGACCATCGTCCCATGGAAATGTAAGATGATAACATTTGGGGAAACATGCTGGGTGGGAGGTGTAAGGGAACACTCTGGACTGTTTTGTAACTTTTTCGGGTGAATCTGTAATTATTCCAAAAGAAAAAGCTTCTTTAAAAAGAGGAGGTGGGCTAAACCAGAGCGTTCTTTCTTTGTATCTCTGTGTTTTAATTCACAGTTAATATATAAGTACAATCTCATTATACAGAATTCTTACAGGCAGAAGCTTACAAAACAAAACCTGAAAGTCTCTGTTCTGGCCCCTATCGCAGCCTTCGATCGCCCTCTCCCAGCCCATAGTGTCAAGTGATGGCTCAAGACTGGGAACTGCTTTACAGCCCCTGCCCAAATCTACTCTCTCCACTGAGCCATCGAACTTAATCTCCCTAGCGATCCATTGAGTCAGGCCCTGCCAGTCCTGCTTTAAAGACAGAGAAACTGAGGCACATGGAAATGAAAGTTGCTGGGCCAGGGTAGGGGAATGGCTGGAGCCAGGTAAGCCAGTACCAAGCCAGTACCAGCATCCACGCTGCAGCCGCTTAGAAAGGTGGCGTCACTCCCACTGTTCGCACACAACCCTCATATGCGCGCACACACACGCACACCCCTGTTTGTTGGGACTAACACCCATGCTGTTGGCAACTTACTTTTTTATTCTACACAAACTCAGTGTGGCTTCTGAGTCAGTTGTAGGCCTATCACCCCCTTCCCTAACTGCTCTGTGCTGCTGGTTTTCTATTGGGGCAGTTTTGTCCCTGGGGGGCATCTGGAAAAGTCTGCAGACATTGCAAGTTGTCACAAATGGACGCGGTGCTGCTGGCCAATAGTGGGTGGAGGCCAGGGAGGCTGCTAAATATCCTGCATTACGTAAGACAGCCCCCAAATTATAATTACTCTGGCCCAGAATTGTCTGGCCCCAAATATCCAGGGTACTGAGGTTGACAAACCGGGCTGTATGGCTTTCTGTGGCAAAGCCAGAAGATCCTCAGGGGCCCCCAGCTCCCATATGCCTGATGGATGGAACTGCTGTCCGGTCCGGCACTTCCCAGCTCTCTCTGTTCGCTCCTGGACCATCCCTTCCTGCCTGGGGTCCCCCCTCGGCTCTCCTCACAGAACGGGGACATGTCCCCAAACCACACTGTGTGGCTGCTCCCGCGAGACACCTCACTTTTTCCTCCATGGAATTGCCCGCTCTGACAGAGCAGTAAAGGGGTCCATGGGGCCCTGCGCTCAATGTCTAGAAGGGAAGGTCAGACAATTGTGTCTCTCCCGTTCCCAGGGAAGTCTAACTCTTCAAGGCAATATCTCATCCCACGACCTCCTAGCCCCGACCACACAGTAGAACTAGCTGGGAGCTCTAAGTCAATACTAATGTTCGAGCCCCTTCCCAGATGCCAGCTGAATCACAGTGTCTTGGGATGGTCCCCCCACATCTGCATTTTTGAAAAGTTTCCTCGGCGATTCTAATGCACAGCCCAGGAAGAGAGCCCCTGGGCTGGCGAGGGAGCCCTGGGGACTGACTTATCACCAACATCTGAGCCGGCTTCTTGCAGTCCTTAAGATAACGCCTGGTGATAAATTCGTGTCAAAGAAGGGGTCACGTCAAGTTTCTGTTCTCTAATCCAGGGCTTTGCAAACAGTTTTGTGCCCATGAATCACCTGGGATCGGGCGAAGGGCAGCCTTGGATTCTGTAGGTCTGGGGTACGTTTCTAGCAAGTTCCCAGGGATGCTGATGCCGCTAATCCAAGGACCACACTTGGAGTAGTGAGGCTTCACATGTAGTTTCAGCAGCTAGGGGTCTTCAGGCTGCCCCTCTCCCTCCCAGACTTAGGCTCTGAAATCTTTGCTTGTTCCTGGGTCAATCACTCAGTTGCCCTTTCAGAAAACTCCAGTGGAATGGAAACAAAAACTCTGAGGAGGAATGGCAAATGTTTACTGGGAGTTAGAAAATAAAAGCAAGGAGAAAGTGGGAATGTGGCAACTTCCAAAGCTTAAAAAAACAAAAACAAAAACAAACAAAAAGCCCCAACCCACACTCAGAGCAACTCCACCAGAAACTTCGGGCCTCTTCCTGCTTTAACAGTCCTGACCAGCGTCCATTAGAATGTCAGCTAAGATCCATCAGGAGTGCAATTTCCTCCCGCAGACCAGGGACCTTGCTTTTTGCTGTTCTAGCTGCACTCTGTTCTCCATCAGTGGGATTTACGCATATGGAACCGAGTGTGGAATTGGGCCCATTACATTTAACTTCCTATATCTGACATATTTAATACCTACTTTTCAAATAAATGAAATCCCTGTTTAGTGCTGGCTGGGAAAGGATTAGCTGGCTGAGGGGTTTCTCAGGGGCAGTTCTGTCTGTATGAGGTGGTTCTGTCGGACCCAGCAGCCTCTTGAAGAGCGTACCTAGGGTCTCCTAGAAATTGGGGGACAGAGTTATAAAATAATGAAACAACATTTGTAAGAGATATGCAAATGTGTTTTTTACAAGTCTCTCTAAAAGAAGAGCTGCTATATGTCAGAATTACAATCACTTACACTTAGAAATGCATGCCTCAGAATTGGGATGAGACAAGCCTCCAAAAGGCACCAGATCTATGCACCTACTTTTATTGTGTGCCATTCCAGAGAGGTTCACGGGTCCTGAGTTTGTGAAGTGTGATAGTGGGGTCACAAGTTGGCCCAGTTTTGACTGATTTTTCGGTGCCCACGAATGTTCTGAGCTGACCATGAGTGACTTAGGTCAGGGGACTGGGAAGTGGGCAGCCGAGGCTAGAGGTCAGCACCCACCTACACTCCGCCCTTACCAACTGGCTGCCTGGCCAGCATCAAGGGCGTCGAGGCTGACATACCACAGGGGATCTGGGCTGGGCCCCTGCTGGTGCTCCAGAAACTGGAGCTTCTGGAGAGAAGAGTAAGGCAGCCCCATTCTCTGCCCACGCCCCCTCCCCAGCAAAGACCTCATGGTAAGAGTTCATTTGCATGGGATCTCTTGGTTAGGGGCTGATGGGAAAGTGGCATGTGTACCAGTCAAGGGTTATCCAAGTGGAGAGAAAAATAAGAGAATGAAGGGGATGTTGTGTTTTTCCTAGTCTTGATGGAGAGAAGATGAGAAGCTCTGTTCCAGACCTGTTCTGGGAGCGTGCAGGGTCCAAGCACTGCTGCTTTTCAACACGGGGACAGGATGGTGGGGGCAGGGTCAGCCATTCTCCCCTTTCATTTACAAAACCCGACCTTCCTGCCAGTTTTCATCCTGCTGTTGCAGAAAGTATGTTAAGGCACAGACTGTCTTTACACCCAGCCTTGGGGTTTGAGGTCCTAGAAGGGGCCCAGTGGGCGTGTGGACTGGCTGGTGTGCCAGCAGGGGGCACTGTGTTTGCCCAGTTCTGTTCTTGGCTTTCTAGTATTCCCTTTCAGCCACTGACCTCAGCCTGGCACAGAAGAGGTCCCAAGAGAACACGGAGAAAATCCACAAAGAGAACCCGGAGAAAAATCCATCCTTGTAGATGTTGCTGCTATAAATGTCCTCAAGGCTCAGGTCAAGTTCAGGGGTCCGCCCACTTGTCCTCCAGGCTGGTTCTCCTATCCTCCCACAAGGTTCCAGCATGCCAGACCACCTGCATGTCAATAGTAAGGCCACGTTGGTTCTGTCCCTGTTCCTTGTGTTGCTGTTACTGCAGGAGCCATCTGAGCCGCTCCTGACAGAAGACAGATGGATGCCGCGCTCCTCTCTGCCCCCAGCCCTGCCCCCATCTCAGCCGACACAATAACAAACAGCCCTGTAAAAAGCACTTACATTTATGAACTGTTTATAAATTTACCGACATTGATTTATGACCCTTGGCTGGACCCGACTTTAAACTCTTTAGGGGTATTTCTTTCTTTCTTCCTTTCTTTTTGGGATTTTTTTTAAAAAAAAGTGTTAATGTTATGGTTCACATTCTTAATATAGCCACACGCCAGGAACGATGCGGAAGACAGCTGGGAGCCCAACCAATGACCCATGGGCAGGAGCTGAGACTTGATTTATGCCGAAGACTGGGGCTGGTGGAGAAAAGCCCTGCTGATTGGTTCGGGGATGGGCTGTTGCTCCCAATGAGCCCCAAGAGGCCAGCTAGGCTGTGAGGGGCAGTTTGAAGAAGGAGGAGGAAGATACAGTGGATTGAGGGCTGTGTGGACCTCTCCACTTTCTAGATGCGTGACCTTAGGCAAGTGATTGATCTCCCTGAGCCCCAGTTTCCTCATCTATGCAATGGGGACAGTAATATTGACCTCAAAGTATTGGTTCAAGCGTGCATGAAGTAACACTTGTCACTGCACCTGGCTATGCCTCAGCGATAGGGATTATGATGTATAAACAGATTGGTTTGGGGGCACACTGGGATCTGGAGAACCTTCCAGATGAAGTTTAGTCAGCAGTGACTTGCCTTATTACATATGAACCCGTTTGGCGGAAAGTTTGGAGGGAAGTCTGTCACCGGTCTCTTCAAGGATGGTGTGACCAGGTCTCTGCGCACCTCCTCCCAGCCACGCACAGACTCCGGAGGGGTTGGGAGGAAAGTGAGAACACAGGAGGTCCCTCTGCCCCTCCACTGCTTTGCCCATCCTTACACATGCCAGGAAAAACAAATACCAGTCTCCCTGCATCGTTACACCTTAATTACTACCTGTATCATTATGTACGTCTTCCTAGTCTGCTAAGAAAACAAGGCACTAACAGGTATTGACACTTTGAGTTGTCACGATCGCGGCAGGACGTCTCTCCCTGCTCATCTCACACCACCTGCTGCGGTGGGGGTTGTTCTCTCTTTTACAGATAAACTGAGGTTCAGAGAGGTGACAGTAAGTTACTCATGATCACACACCGAGTAAGTAGCTAAGACTCCTAAACTATCCATTATCTCCAAATCTTTCTTTCTCTCTCTCTCTATTGAAAACAAAACAAAATACTGACTGAGCGTCTGTGAGCGCTCCTTGGGACCTGTGAAAACCAGCCCAGAGCACAGCATGTCCCTCAGACCAGGGACCGTCCCGAGTTAGCTTGTGTCCGCCCAGTTGCTGTAATGGACACAGACCCCTCCTTTCACCACTGAGCCTTTCTGGGCCTAAAAAAGATCAGGAAAAACAAAGGCAAAAGCGAAAGAAAACCTGCGTTCTTTCCATTAGGCCAGACCCTCTTCCACTGGCAGTGACCCTCTTGGACACCAGGTGGCGCCCGAGTAAGGCCAAATGGAGATTGTCAGGCTGGGCGGATTTCGGAGGGGAACGGAGTCCGCAAACTGTCAAAGAGAGTAGCTAAAGGGGACTGCCAGAGAAAAGAGAGGTGTTCCGGCTCCAGCTCTGGCAGGGTAGCATTCTGGTGAGAGACTACATGAGGACGTCCTGTCTCAACGCTGAGCCACCCTGGCCGGAGCTCCTGCTGTGGTCCAGGCAGTGATGAGCAGACTGGCTGCAGGGCCCGCCAGGAAGGCTAGAGGGACAGGACTTGGAAGGTGTGGGTGGGAGGACTCCTGTTTATCTGAGAGGTCCTCCTCCCAGTGTCCTCTCAAAGAGACGTCCCCTGCCCCTGCCCAGCTCTGCGGGGTACACCGTGGTTACCCTAGGTGGACAACAGCTGATGTCAGTAGTTGCATTGAAGAAGTCCTCCACAGACCCCAAGCTTCTAGTCGCCGTTGAGAGAGGAAAGGAGAACTCTCTGAGGCAGCAGGTTCCCCTCAGATGCGAGGCGCTTCTGGAGCATCTGGGTGGCTCATTTTGTTAAGCATCTCCCTTCCACTAGGGTCATGATCTCAGGGTCCTGGGATTGAGCTCCGCTAAGGGCTCCCTGCTCAGCGGGGTGTCTGCTTCTCCCTCTCCCTCTGCTGGCTGCTCCCCCTGCTTGTGTTCCCTCTCTCTTTTTCTCTGTCACATAAATAAATAAGATCTTAAAAACAAAAAACGGGTCCTTCTATCCATGACCTTGTCCCCTCTATCATTGCCCACGGAGCCTTGATATTTGATTTCAGGGTGGTACAATGCGAGAGTAAAAATATGGACATTCGGAGTCCAGGGAACATGAATAAGCCAGAAACCTTAGCAGCGTGGCCAAGTGGACAAAGGATGACTTGGTATGTCAATGTCACTCCACAAACCTTCCTAAAGCTACTGAGACGCTCTCAGTCCTTCTAGACATCCCAGTTTTCTCATAAATCATTGAAAATGGCTTAGAAAACCCAATATTCAACACGGTATTACCCAAATAGCTTGTCTAAGCCAGATGTGGGTCAGAACTCTGTCAGGCTACTTGTTTTGGGGATTGGTTTGGAAGATAAGGTCACCCATGTGCATCTTATCTCCCTAAGGGCTCGGGGCTGTTGGGAAGGAGAGATGGTTCTCTTCTGCTCTTGGAGTGCCCACACGGACAGGCCCCCTGCCATGCAGGCTTCCAGCCTGGAGACCCCTGTATTCTTCTCCATCTCTGTGTTGGATTCCAAAGTCCAAATCTCCTAGTTCCATAGAGACTGAGCTCACTCAGCAATTCATTAATTACGTGCCAAGGGAAGGAAAGGAAGAAAAAGCTGACAAAATGTTCATTCAAAGTTAATTGCGGCCCGTAGTCTTCCTAATTGAAGTAGCTCGGTTGGTTTGCCCTTTTGTACCTGTGTTGTGTTTAAAATGGGATATTGCACAGTGTAAACTAAGCCACATCCCAACCTAACGATCTGGAAAATCTTGGTGTAATAAACAAAGCTGGCTTTGAGTTACTCAGGAGAAATGTACATCCGCCTGTGCCCCCTGACACATGCACGCGCACAAAAGTGCGTGTGCCCGTGCACACACGCACTTGCAGGCGTGCATGAGCCCACACACACGTACGCCTACACACACACATGCACCCAAAGCATCAGGATCTCAGACCTTCTGTTCGTGTCTTTTCCTTCCTAGTTCAAATTAAACACAGTCTCAGTCTCTTGCTCTCTCTCTTCCTCTCTCTTTCTCTTATTAAATTTATTTTTAACAGCACCTTAAAAAAAATAAACACACCCCTCCGTGCCACTCTTATGCCAGGTGCAGCCAGGGGCAAATTTTTACAGCTGAATTACATGACCTGAAAAATACAGAGTACATAATGAGGACATTGAGAGACACCCATCCATAGCGCCGGGCCAGCGCTGGTGTAATAACATTCCTGGAGAGACCAGTAGCCCGAGCAGCAGCAGAGTCAAGGCTGGGGCCCTGACTCAGCATGAGGAATTATATATATCTTGGAACACTTTCCCGAACCTAAACATTATTGCTAAGGAAGGGATAACCGTGCGAGCGGCTATGGCCCTCCAGCCCGGGCTCACCCACCGCTGCGAGTGAGTCTCCCCCAGATCCTGCTCTGCCCAGGTCCTGGATGCAGCTGAAGGCCCGGGAAGTTTGGACGCAACAGTGGGGTAGAGCCACGGAAGGACTCCCTTCTCTGGAACCGCTGACTGGCCTCACGCCAAAAACCCCACCTCTCTGGAGCTCAGACTAGAGCCCCCTCAAACTCAGCCAGTGGGGGCCACAGCAAGAACCAGGAGAAGTGGCTCATCCTAGATAAATTTTTCTTTTCGAGGTAAAATTCACACCGAGTAAAATGAACCATTAACCATTTTGAAGTGTACGATTCCGAGGCAATTAACACATCCACAATGTTGGGCAACCACCACCTCCGGCTGGTTCTAAAACATTTTCATCACCCAGAAAGGAGCCTTCTTTGCCATTAAGTGGTCACTCTCTGCACTTCACCAGCCCTGCCCCACCACCCCCAGCTCCTGGCCACTTCCAGTCCATTTTCCGTCTCTTTGGATGTACCCATTCTGGATGTTTCATACAAACAGAATCATAGACTAAGCAGCTTTTTATGTAAGATAGAGATTTTTAAACTGTTCATATCAATATGCATTTGAACTGTATAGCTTGACCAGCTTTCACAAGCAGACCACATCAGTAACCACCGGCCGAATGAAGCCCCAGAACATGGCTGACTCTTGCGAGCCCCCATACCACCTCCCAGTCCGGCTCCTCACAGAAAGCCACTCTCCTGACTTTGGGGTCCTGAATGCCTTTTACTTGTTTTCGTCCTGTTGTGTGGGGTTGTAGTTTGTCCATCTTCATTGCTGTGTCGTACTCCCTTGTGTGACTCTACCACAACTTATGTGTCCACTCAGCTGTTGAGGGACGTTTGAAAAGTTGCTGGCTCCCAAGTTATGTAGTTTGAATTAACATTCAAGTTACACACGTGTTGTGTGGGTTTCTTAGACGAGAGCAGATTCAAGTTCAGACGAGAACATTCAAGTTCAACACACATGTTGTGTGGGTTTCTTAGACAAGAGCAGATTAAAAGCATCAAAATAGAAGAAATGAGTCCTATTGCGTAGAGGGGGGTCAGAAACAGCCGCTGAGGTTTTCGTGGCTCAGACATCCTGTGACTTTAGGCACAGTGAGGGAGGGCAGAGCAGAAGCTAACCACCTCTGCATGTACTCTTCCTGAATAACGTGGGGCCCTTTCGGGGTGAAGGGTCATGGATTCAGAAAAGCTCTGGCCAGTTTTTAAGATTCAGAGTCACCTGTTCTTCGTTCCCCATGTTGGACCCCAGATGAAGAGCTGCTCCATCTGCACACAAGGACATGCTTCAAGGCCAACCTGACTGTCCCTTCCTCTGGAATTTGTGTTGTGCAAAGGGAGAAGTTCTGTCTGGAGAGTCGGCCATCTGGCGGCTGCCCCAGCCGGTTTGCTAGGAATCCAGGCTCGCCCAGGGCTCACGGTTCAGGAACTTGGTAAGCTCCAGCTTGCCCCAAAACCTGGCCACTGTGGAGAGATGACACATCTTGAGCCCCAGTGTCCTACTGACCTGGGCCAGACCTAGGAGAAAGATACAGGAAACCTCCAATACACTGCCTTTATGGTTTGGCTGAGGCCAATTCTCTAATTACGCCTCTTAAGAAGTCAGTAACACATTAAAATGTATTTCCTCTTCCAAATGTTGAATTGTACCTTTTCCTGTTACACTGTCTATCCCCCTTTTCACATAGCCAAGGCAGGCTTTGTCACCTGGAGAATTGGCCTTGGGTGGTCCCATGTATTTCTGGAATGAAAGTCTGGGGTGACCACTTTGAAAACAAAAGATTCAGGTAAAAGAAATGCAATCATGCGGGCATCCAGACATCTTACCTCCTGCTTTCACACAGCTAAGCTCAGGGCATTCCTGATGTTTTCACTTCCATCCTCTGTGTTAAGTACAACCTGTGTTGGGGAATGGATCAAACCACTCCCTCACCAGGAAACTTCCAGATATCCCTTTGGTGAGGAGAAAAGATGTCTTTGAATGTAGATTTCTCCAGCTTCATTTCCTTTCCCATCGTGGATGCTGTGAGAACCCTCACTGTCTAACCTCCCTGTGGACATTCCATCACTGGGGAGCTGGTTTAGGAATGGGGATGTGCTTGGCAAAGAAAATGGTGGAGAGGAATAAGGGGTTCACTTATCAACTCTGTGAGCAGAGAGAGAGAGAGTCCAGAGCAGGGCCCTGGTTGTTGGGTGTGCTTTTCTCTTCTTGCTGTTTTGTTTACTCTGCTCATTCTCCAAGGTTCAACTCAAGTCTCCCCTTGCTGTGGAAACCTGTTCCGACCAGCCCCCTTCCTCCATGTCACCCCTACCTCCAGCTCCTGAAGCCCCGCTGTCTGCCATCACCGACCTGGCCCTTGGTGTTGCTCTGTGGTTGGTCCTTCCTCTGTAACTTCCCCTCCCTACCAAACCATAAGCACCTAAACCATGGGAGGAGAGGGTTTCATGGCCCACGCCTTCTGCCTTTACCCCAGCCACCACCAGCCCTCAGCCATCAGCAGGGTCTCCATAACGTTTGGTTGCTAATAACAATGGTACGAAGTACTTTCTTTACCTTTGTCTTTCTCTGTTGATGTGTTCTGGAGCAGGCCTTTTTTTTTTTAAACTCAGAATTCTGGGAAATGGAAGACGAGAGGTGATAAGTATGTTTGAGGCAAGCATCCGCTCCCTCTGATGGACTGTGGGTGCCCGGGATCCCCTGCGGAGTGTACCAGGAGGGGCTGGGTGCTCGGATCAATTAGCAGTGTCTGTTGTGGGCAGAGAGTGGCAAGGAGTAGCAAGTGGGCCACAGATTTGCCATGCTTGATCTCCTCCAACTGCTTCGTCTTACAGTGGAGGAGACTGAGGTGCGGAGAGGGGAAGTGATTGTATCCAAGGAAAATCAATTTCCTAAAAGGACTCTGCGCTCCGGGCGATGAGCTAACACGTTGGCACGGTTAGCATGCGGCTGTCTTGAACACGGTCTCCATAAGACCATCTTCCGCTTCCTTTGAGGTGGTGGAGTCTGACACGGGAAGACATATTAGGGAAAGGCATGAGTCAGATCTTCTGAAGCCGCTAAAGAGCATATTAAGCCATCGACAGCTTTTTCTGATTTTCGGTTTCTTACAGTAGTGGAACTGATTTTTTTTTTCTTTTTAATGTAAACAGACTTTCCCCTCTGGAGCCAGCCAAGTCCCCCCTGGTGCATCTGTTAGAGTATGGTGACTTTTATGACTTCACGATGGAGAGAGTTGAAAAAAGCAACTGGATGTCATAAGAATTTGTGCTGCTTTTTCTGAGATCAGTCCCCAAGGTTTCAGCGGGGACTTTGCTCTCTTCTTTCCTCAAAATTGGCCATGCCCTGTCGCGTCGCTTAGAGTCAACTTAGCATTGACTTCGTTCTGAATTAGTTTCCCATCAGCTGTTGAACGTCTCTTGCCCTTGTAGACAGTGAACTTCACAAGGGCAAGGACCATGACTTAATATCACCACAGCCCACCCGCCTCCAGCCTAGCAGACTACCTTGAACATGGCCTACTCGTTAGTTCCTTCATTCCTGTATGCCCACCCACAAAAACCATTTGTCTTCCCAGAACTCATTATGGAAGGCACTGCTTGGGCAAGCTGGGTCATGCAGTCTTGAGTATTAAAACTCTCATGGAGCAAGGACTCATCCCAATATGACTTTTCTTTGCCTTCTAGGGTGGTGAACACACTGACACAGGGTTCCAGAAGGGTCTGATGAAAGGGCAGGCTTGAGCGAGCTTGGGAGAAGTTGACAGCAGTCCCCCCAGGAGGAAAAAAAATATCTCCAGCTTCAGAATCTTACTATTTCTCTTGTATTCCTTCTCTTTCCTTTTACATATTTTTTATGTGAAAAATTTCAAGCATAGGCAGAAGGGCATAATGAACTCTGTGACCTTTACCTTTAACTCAGGCCCAGTCTTGTTCCATCTTTGTTTCTTCCCTGTCCCTGATTACTTTGAAGCAAAGCCCAGAATCCTATGTTTCATTCATATGTCACAACACGTATGGCCCAAAGATAAGGAATTTTTCAAAAGATACTCATAATGCCATCACACGTCTAAAAATGAGAACAACTCCTTAATAACATCCAATATACAGCTCCGGAACTATCTCATCCATGTTCCTTTTTTGTTTTTAAATGGTTACAAATTTACTTGTCTGATTCAGTAGCCAAATAAAGTCCGTGTGTTATGCCTGCTTGCTTCCCAAGCCTCTGTTAATTTCCAGCGGAAATTCTCATCTCTAGGGCAGTTGTGTTTTTGTGTGTGTGTGTGTTTTTTTTTTTAAAGATTTTATTTATTTATTTGACTGAGAGAAGACAGTGAGGACAGGAACACAAGCAGGGGGAGTGGGAGAATGAGAACCAGGCTTCTTGCCAAGCAGGGAGCCTAATGTGGGGCTTGATCCCAGGACCCTGGGATTATGACCTGAGCCAAAGGCTGACGCTTAAAGACTGAGCAACCCAGGCACCCCAGTGGGGCAGTTTTGCTCCCCAGGGGCACTCGGCAAGGTCTGGAGACATTTTTGGAATTGTTGCATGTGGGATGGGTGCTGCTGGCATCGAGGGGGCGGAGGCCAGGGACACTGCAGAACATCCCACAGTACCCAGGGCTGTCCCCATGACAAAGACTAATCTACCCTTCATATCAAAAGATTGACATTGAGAGACCGAGACCTGGAGGTGCCCCCCTCTCTGTTGTTCTTACATGTTTTGTGTCGAGGATATCAGAGTGACAATGTCACTGCAGAAATCCCTAGCTCTAGATTTTGCTCTTTATGGCCCTCTGCATGCTGGACTTCCTGCAGTGTGAAGCTTCCATTTGCCCACATTTCCCCGAGATCTCTCCGATGCCTGGCTGTCCCACATGTACGGGCATTTTCCTCAGTGGGTACACCCTCTGCCTTTAGCTGGGTCCTCATGTCGCCGGCCCACCTCCCTCGCAGACAGTGTGTGCCTGCGGGAAATGCAGCGGGAGCCCTGCTGTCACAGGAGAGGTGTTTCTGGAAGGCACGGACTCTCCTGGGGGCCCCAGTTGGCCTCCCTGGGCAACCTTTCCCCAAGAGGGCTAGTCATCCTCCAACTCAGGAAAAATAGCTATCCTTCCGTGGTTTTGAAGCTGATGCTAAGAAACTCGACATTTACACAGATGCGAGCTTTCAAAGCAGGTTCCAGGAATTAAAGTTATTCTTAATCAAATTAGCCCTTAAAAGGATCCGGAAGCTCTGGTTTCGAGCAGCTGGCATGTGGTCTGTCCACATTCCCAAATTTGCACAAGGTATTTCACACACACTCCACATAGTGTCCCCCATCACTTACCCAAAAGCCAGATTCCTGCCTCCCCAGTGGTTCAGGATGAAGCCACAGGCAAAGGTAGGGCACAGGACTCCTGCGTGGTGAGGAAAACAGCTCAGGGCTCTGCAATTTAATTTGTAGGACAGGTGAACCCTTGCCCAATAATTGTTCATAAACTGAAACACGCAGTCAACAACGAGAGGTGAGACTAGCAAAAGAACAAACAGAAGAACTATTTAAAATAGGGTGGAGAGAAATAGCTTTACTCATGTAGCTCTAGGGTTTTAGTTATTGCTGCCATCCTCAGTCTTGCGGATAGGAAGGCATCATTTCAAGAAAGGAAGGAAACTGGAGCCTCCCTGATGCGGGGCTGACTGCTCATTGGTGGGTGCTCTGGGTGCCAGGGAGCCAGAGGGAAAAGGTACCCAGAGCTCCAGAGGTTCACGGGGCACACAGATGGGGTTTGGGGGTGTGAGGTGGATTCCACGAATGAGGGAACCCAGGGCCGGTCAGGGGTGGACGTGGGAGGCAGGGCTGGCCGAGAGGCTCTGTGTGTTCACAACTGTTCTAGAGCAAGCCGGGGAGAGACATAGTGTGATGTAAATTTTGGAAAGGTTGTTCTGGCCAAAAACCTCAGGAAGAGGAAAAGAGAGGGGCAAAACCAGGTTTCCTTAGTGGTTGGCACTGACCCAGGCAAGCGAGGGAGCGTGTGCCTGAAGGCAGTGGAGACGGAAGGGGATGACAGGATTATCTCATTTAATCTTCCCCACACCCCCTGAGGTCAGAATCATCTCTCTTTGCGAGGCGGCCGACTCCTGGCACTGTCAAGGTCACAGTAAGTAATGCGCCTGGATCTGAACCCCGCTCTGACTTCCAGCTCCCAGCCTGTTCCAGGCCACCAGAGTCATCCTTTAGTTTCTGTCTTCAAGTTAAATGACGTTCAACACAATATGCAGGAAATAGGGCGGGAAAGCCCAATATGCTTTGGAAGGATTTCCATAGAACAATGAAAACATCAAAGAGTGCATTGTCTGGGGAGAAGCTAGTAGCTCAAGAAGCCGGTGTTCCTATGCTAAGTGGAGACTGCAAAAAGCCCAGGGTTAGACACTGGGAACATAGGTTCCCAGAGAGGCCCCCTCCTTCCTGGGGGGAGTCCAGGGCAATGGGGTGGCCCCCCACAAGGTCACGGCTGACTTAGAGACTCATAGAAAGGTGAAGAGCCTTTGAGCGAGGATGGTGTGGGTGGCCTTTGTGGAGAGCACAGACCCAGAACTGCTCCCTTGGGCAAAGGGCACCTACTCACATCAGACCCACCTACAGTCTCCAGGGGAAGAGAAGAATGGAATATTTCAGGCCCCCTCTCTTTCTCTCTCTCTCTCTCTCTCTCCCTTTTGCTTGCTAGCACTCACACACACAATTTTTTAAAATGTAAAGAGCGAGGGGAAAAATGTCTATTTGCACCATCTGGCTTGTTCTTTAAATAGCTCATTCCAAGAAAGAAATATGTTCTCCTTGCCTTAATTTATGTTTCTACCTTTTTCTTCCAATAAGCCTTCAGAAGGAAATGGGGGGTGGGGGTGTGTGTGTGGGGGGGTGATGCAGTTTGGATACCTTGCAAGGATTCGGCCACGACTCCGGTATGCTGCTGCCTACACAGCAGTATTTAACCCAATTACAGGATAATAGGGGCTCAGACAAATTATCTGCAAACAGATATGTCTATATGTAAACCCTTGTATTTGGAACATGCATCTGGAGCCAAAGAAAGTTAAGCGCTTCGCCAGAGAGGGACTGAGCTCACAGCTCTTTTCTTTTCTTTTCTTTTTTTTTCCCTAGCCCTGTGCTTGGAGATCCTTGAGTTAAATAAATAAGAAATCCCAGGTACGGACTAGATGGTCCTGCTATGCAGCTGTCCAGATGGAGGGCGTGGAACTGGGACTGTGCCCATCTAGGGTCTGTGCTTGCCCAGTGACCCAGGGGACACTGAGGAGGCTCTGCCTGGTTGGGCAAGGGTGGGCCTCATGCGACTGCCGTCCCCTAGGGGCGTGGGCGGCCACCCTCCTCCTACTCCCTCCCAAAACAGCAAGGATTGAGCTCTCTGGAAGAATGCTCACAGGTTGGTCCAAACTGCTTCAAGCCTCATCAGCAAGGCAGGAGGCTGGGCGGGGAGGACAAGAGGGCACAACGGGAAATGACCAAAGGACCAAAGCTTGCATTTTATGATTCTAAACCACCCAATGCTGACAGGGCTGGTTCACTTTACAGCAGAGGAGGAAACTGAGGCCCAGGGAGAAGGGACTTGCTAAGGCCACCCTGCTGGCTAGTGGGGAAAGCTAAGACAGAATCCAGGTGCCCTACCTCCTGGCCCAAGCCCCTCTGAAAGGCCAGCGCTATACTCATAACCAGGCTGGTGAAGGAAACGATTCTTGGCCACAGGACTCTTCTCTGAGAATACAGTTTTTTTTTTTTTAAACACTTTATTTATTTATTTGACAGACAGAGATCACAAGCAGACAGAGAGTCAAGCAGAGAGAGAGAGGGGGAAGCAGGCTCCCCGCTGAGCAGAGAGCCTGATGCAGTGTTCAATCCCAGGATTTTCTGATCATGACCTGAGCAGAAGGCAGAGGATTAACCCACTGAACCACCCAGGCGCCCCTCTGAGAATACAGTTTTAAAAGAGAAACTGGAATTCATTTTCTTTTTTTCCCTTGGAGTTTATACCTTGAGGGGGAAAAAAAAACACCTTTAAAATATGAGGTCTATAATGTGTGCAATGAAAGTAGAGATCGTGTGATGCAAAATTCCTTTGTTGCCAGTGTGGGGGTGCACACGTGGGCATGCATTCGTGTGTGTGTGTGTGTGTGCGCGCGCTCACACGGGAGTGTGATGGGGACCAGCTCTGGGGGTGGGGAGGTGTCCTTCTCTGGCGCAGCACAATAACGTGTTAACCATTCTGGTGACTCAACAGCCACACTGGGAGCACTCCATCTGCCCCACCAAGGCTGCCATCCACGGCTGTCCTCTCTCTGTTGTGAGGCCCCGCCACATTGCACAGCAGCTTTCTTTACAAAAGGTGCTTGCTGTTCTGTTTAGGACAACGGACACCAGCCCGCGTCTAGGCCTCAGAAAATAATTTTGGTTCCCGGGGGCAGGGAGGTGGTTCAACTGCAATTGCTCTCCCAGTGGCTGGGGCAGAGGGGGGTCTCCTGTGAGGCCGGCTGAAGCACCTTTAAAGGCAGTCCACCAGCACCCCCACCATCATTGCCAGGAATGTCTTACATCAGATTGAACATCTGCTGGGCTCTGAGCACTGCCAAGGCAGGGTCCGAGAGAGCCTGTTGGAGGTAAAGGAGGGGACGAGGAGGGAGAGGGGTGGGGAACAAGGCCCAGGGCCCCGGCTGCAAAGCTCCCTTTTGCAAGATGCCCGTGGTCTGCCCAGGGCTGCTTCTGTCTGCTGCTTCCACCTGTTTTGAGTACCAGGCCTTTCAATCCCTTTCCGTTGCCATGGAGCAGGGGGCAGGGCAGGGAATGGTAGAAAGACCAGGGTGTTGTTTTTGTAGACAGGAGGCCTGGTTTTTGTCGGGCGTGAGGAGATACCCAGGTGTTTTTCTGTAGCCCCTAGTGCAGGGCCTGGCCTGCTGGAGTGGATTTCAATTCTCCTCTGCCAAACTACACTTTCAAGAGGTGTCAGATATCGAAAACCTCTCCCCGGAGCCAAAGCAAGCATTTGGGGAAGGGGAGGGGGAGGAGAGGTCCAGAAGGGGCGAGGGACGGTCTGAGAAGATGCTGGTTAAAAACGGCAAAACAGAAGCAGTAAGAAAAGTTCCTTCACATGGTGTTCCAAGTTGGCTGTTTCTTTTTCAAATAATTGGTTAAAAACCCGTGCGTCAAGCCAGGTAATTCTGTTCTGCATTGCAAAGGAGCCTGGGCAGAGGCCATTCTTGGCGCAGGTGGGATTTTGGGGGAACAGAGCTTGGTGAGGTGAGGGAAGGGGCTGTGTCCGGTGACCCAAAGTGACCTGTCCCTTAAGGGACACCAGGGAAGAGCAGAAGCGACAAGAAAAGATGTGAGGGGAGTATGGGGAGGAAGGGGAGAGAGGGGAAGACAAAGGAGCAGGGGGAAGTCTAGCATGGGGCAGGGCTCCTCATTCCGGCTCTGGCCGGGGGAGCTCAGGGCCCCACTGGTGTTGTCTCGCGTGGGTCTCCTGTCCCAAAGTATCAACAGCTGTCTTGACCTCTGCCCCTTCCAGAGGGTTCAGAATTCTCCTCTCTAATGACTCATGAAAGCATAAAATTAAGATATTCTGGGAAGCCAAAGGAATCTGGTTGAAAATGTGTGTTTGGGGAATGGAAGGCATTAGAAGAATGTTCATGTCTGGACGATTCTGTTGTTTTCGTCCCCTGTTTTCTCTTCAAATTAATGAATGAGTCACGGTCGTCTTTAGGCCTGTACAGTGCTCCAGAAGGGGAGGCGGGGAAGGCCGGGGAATCTGACAATCTCATTTTCTCTGGCTTTTTGGACTGTTCAGACTTGTTGGTGTTTTTCTCTTCCTCTTTCTGTCTCCAGAGAAAGGCTCTTTCGCATCAATAAGGACCACAACTTGAGTCCCTTTCTCCTTCCTCCCTCCTCCCACCCAAAGGCAGAGACCGCCCACCTTGAATAAAATCCAGCCCCATTAGGGGGATGTGCAGGCCAGTTTCCCCCAGACCTTCTCCAGCAGTACCTGGAGCAGGTCAAGTAGGGGCTCTGCCTTCTCATTTCAGATTGCAGACTCCAGTGTCTGCCTTGGGTCAGTTCCCAGCCCACGGGCACACCCTCGGCTGGAGGAAAATAAGCCCAACCATCAGAGGGTTAAAGAATAATCCTTTCGCTTCCAGAAAGCATAGAAGACCCCCATTTTGTTTCTGGTGCCTTCCCTCCAGTACTCAGTGGACTCAATCTGGAGTCATTGTCTAGTCCCTTCTCCAAGTCTGACCCCTGGCCCGTGGAATTCCAGAAGTGACCCACGTTCCATAATATTTCTTGAGGGAACCCTTTCTTTCCTCTACCCGGACAAATCACCTCTTCCCTTAGTCCTGTTATGAGGAATTACTCTGGTAGCAGAAGGAGGGGAAGGAGGAGAGTCTGACATTTGAACAACTCCACAGAGGACGCTCCAGTGGAGCTTTCCCAAAGCCCTGGGCAGTCACTGCTGCCTGATGGAGAAATGATAGCCTGCACCTGCCACCCTGTCTGGTGCCCCTGACCTTGCTTATGGACTTGGATGGCTTCCTAGCTTCCCAGAGGTAGAGAGGAGACAGGGGACCCCAGACTTGTTTCACTGAGTACCTACTATGCGCCAGGGGTGGTACACCTCTGCCCCACAGACCCTGTGACAGCCTCATGGAGGTCCGCTGAGATTGCAGGAGGTTCATAAACGGCCCAAGGTCCCAGGCCAGGTCAGCACCTCGACTCGTCAGCCTACAGGGCAGAGGCCACCTGCCTCCGGGGGCCCCAGAAGCATCTTCCCAAGCCTGGGCTCATTTTTCTTCCCCCAGACGACAGATCTGGCAGCGTCTATGGCCCACTGTCCTCAGATCCCCGGCTTGGCATCAAGAGTGCCTCTTGGCTGAAGGCCGGGCAGCCTCCTGTGCCCAGACCTATTGGGAGGGATGTTGGAGTGGGGAGGATTGGGGCCCCAAACCCGCACCCATTCCTCCTCTCTCTCCATCCCAGCCGATGCCCAACATGTTTGACGTTGTCTTGCCAAAATTAGGTGAGGAACACGCGTGCCTTATTACCAAGCCACATGGCAACAACTATATAAATGATTAAATATGTATCAGATTCACTTCGCTCTAAGTTTGATTTAATTACAACGCTAAAATTCTACATACATATGTTCTGTTTTTATAGGTTTTTGCTTATTGAGTATGGTCATTTGCTCAAAATAAATTGAGGGAACACTGTTTATATATGCCAGTTTCAGAGCCAGGAGAGAAAAGCTGATGTTTATGCACGATGTGATTATAAAATAATGACTGTGTTTTTTCAGCAAACAGACTAGGACTCCAAAGACATTCCACTGGAAAGCTCTGTCCTCTTCCAGGGAAGCTGCTGTTGCTCAAGGACCTGTGGCTTCTCTTTTGAATTGCCTTCAGAGTCCGTTTGTGTGGGCCACATGGAAACTAAATAAACCACTCCACCCCACCTCGTTATTGACCGAAAAATCCTATTACCCAGTTTGATTACTCACCTAATTCCCTGGGATTGGCCTCAAATGGCTTTCAAATGCTTCTAAATATCAGATCAACCTCCAATGATGAGAACTAGAAACCTCTGAAGAACATTTCCAAGAATGCTGAGCAGACTCTGGGAGCAATTCCAAAAGAACTGAGATCCAGGGGGGTTGGTGGCTGAGGTGTGTGAAGCGGAGCCTTGAAGGACAGGAAAGCTCAGAGTGATGATATCGAACAACCTACACACTGACCACGGCTTCTCCCACCTAGTCTGTCTTTGGAGTCTCCCAACAGGGCAGGCACAATAGAATCTGAAGCCCAGGAGAAAATCATGATGTCCTTGTCACACAGCTAGCAAATAGGTAACAGTGTGAGGACTCAAAGTCAAGGCATTGTACCCCTGGGTGCACAGTGCCCACTGTCCTCCTCCTATGTCCCATAGTATTTCCGAAGGTAGAAGCCAGTCACTGGGCTGCCTGGAGAAGAGGATTCCTATACAGGAGAGGTGAAAGCCAGGCTGAGTGAGTAGGTTGGGTTGGCTTCTGGGAGACCTTTGGAACAGATAAAGGAGTATGGAGGAGATGATGCTGGGGCTACTGGCCATACTCTGTCACCTGAACCAGCACCTCGGCTGCTTGATGGCTTGCTAAACCCATGCCTCAACTCTCCTTTCTGAGGGCTGACCACTGGTAGCTGGAGACCTGATGATGGCCTGGCTATACCAAGTGGTGATCCTATGTGACATGTGGAATATGAGTGAGCAATGTGAGGTGATGACCAGGTATGGGGGGACGTCAGATCCCCTGTGGGAGGCATTTGTTGACTCTGCAACCATCCTGACTGGTCCCCAAGATCACAGCTGTGGAGTCGCTGCTGAAATTGTCTTGTGGCTTGGATAGGAGTTTCTCCAAGCTGCATTGTTCCTGGCGTGGTTCCCTGGTCTTCCAAGAAATTTTACAAACTCCCCAGTAGTCTCTAATAATCACTTTTCATGTAAATTAGTTAAAGTGGATTCTGTTGTCTGCAACTAAGTCCAACTACACATTCTGGTCAACTCTCCTCCCATCTGTTGCACAGACATTTTCTTCAAACAGTGTATTTGGTGTCAGAACGTGTCAGAATTTGTGCTGTGATGTGCATTTTTCTTATGTCCTATGACAACTGCCTTGTGACAGAATTATACCCACTTAGTGAGAGGTTAAGAAACAACTCGGGTCACACATTTAGAATTCGGGAACATTTTTAATTTTCCCACCACTCCCTGACCTAACACTTTCAGGACATTTCTGCAAGGAAGATGACCTGGAGAAGGGACAAAGGGCATGTGGGTTTTCTAGAGAGAGGAAGCTCGGCATGCTGGTCTGGGGGTATTTTGAGGGGCCCTGGCTCCCTAACTTTTAGAAGGATTAGATGCCAAGGCACTAAGGGAGGCCCCGGAGACAGGCTGATTCAGTTCATTCTCCCAGGGAAATCCTCTGAAGATTTCCTGTCCTTGGCTGTGCCTTGCTTTCCAGCAGTGATGGCTTTTGTAACATGGGGACCAGAGTCCTGTCAACTGACCCCTGGTTTGGAACTTCTTTTTTGTCACGGAAAAAGCCTTTTGCAATTGCACCATTCCCCCACTCTTGGGAATTCCAGATTTTTATAGATGGAGTTTGGGGAAGGTGGGGCCACGTCCCTCCGCTGGACCCTTACCAAATCTCTTCCCAGCACTCTTTGGACAAGAGGCTGAGGCAAGAGAAGTGGGAGCATTTTAATCCTCCAATTTCCCTTCTCCTTGAAGCAGGTGAATTCTGCGGTGTAGTTCTCTGGAACCAGGATCTAGAAAACCCAGGGCTTGCTTCCTCTAATTAAGCGACAAGGAAGTGAAAACATGGAAGGCAAAGATTTACGTCAACAGGAGCAGTGTTCTCAGCCAGGGACCCCTGCCCCAGAGCAGGCAAGGGGTTGGCCAGCAGCCAGAGGGGCACTGCTGGCAGCCAGCTGGCCTTGGACAGCCCTTAGGTGGGTGCCTCCCTCATTCCTCCGCTCCCTCCCTTCCTTACCTGCTTCGGTTCCTCAGCCCCTTCCCTCCCCTGCCCCCTCACCTCCCTAGCCCTGCCCTCTCTCGTCCCCTTCTTCATTGCTTTACCTTTCTTTCATCCTCCTCCTCCCCCGCCTCCACATCCCTACTCTCCTTATGTCTCCTATCCCCTCACTCTTCGGACCATTCACTTATTCACCCCCCTCACCCCTCACTCTTCACCTGTTCACAGCCTGCTCCCTATGCTACCCTAAACCTTGGGCCCCCCCATACAGCTCCTTCTCTATTCCAGCTACAATCTTCTATTAGAAGCAGTTGGATTTGGAGAAAACAAACCCAGGCCAACTTCATAGGAGATTCTGCCGTTTCTACGGCAATTCATAAAAAATCCAGCTCAAAAATGACCTGGGCACTAAGGAAGTACTACGTTAGGAAATGGAATTGGAAATCTAGGACTGCTTCAACCTTCAGGAGTGGTTTGATCAGAGCTGTATCTTCATTTCTTTGTGATGTTCTCAGCTCTGCCAGTTTGGGTTGGTGGCCTGGCTTCCTTGCAGCCTGCAGTCCCAGAGAGTAATCTGCTGCAGAACAGCAGCAACAGTTTCAGGCCTCACATCAACATACCGTGCCTCCGAGAGCAAGAGTGAGAGAGCTCTCCTGCCTTTCTCCCACCACGACCGTGTTCTACAGGAGCTCTCTGCTTCACTCTGATTGGGCTAGCCTGAGCCAATCACCATGGTCAGGAGAAGGCTGCTCACTGATTGGCTAACTGGGCTCGTTCCTATCCCAGAAAAAATCACTGTGGCGAGGAGGATGAGACTGTGTTGATTGGATCTGGGGGAGGGATTAATTTCCCTAAACCAGCACTGGTGCTTCACTGTGGGATGGGACTGGAAGGGAGGCTGGAAGGCTGTCGCGTTGTCCGCTTCCCCAGGGAGCCGGTCTTTGGTCTTGGATACAGTCTGAGCCCTGGGTCATCTTAGCAGGAGGATGGGCTTCAGGTCCTGAGAGACGCAGTTTGGACCTGTGGTTAGCCACTCTCAGGTCGGAAGCTGTAACAGATTACTTAACCTCCATGAGGCTCAGTTTTCTCAGCTGTAAACTTAGCATAATTCTACGGGTCTTTCAGAGGAGTAATATATGCAGAAGAGTCTGCATGATGTCTGGACACCGCAGACAGCTGATGGATGGTAGCAAGAGCTGTGATGTGAGAAGTTTTAACCCGCTAGCGCAGGAGCAGGCTCTCTGTCCCCCATCCACCCACCGGTGCCCCCTACTGGGAGGAGGAAACCCTTTGCACTGCATCTGAGCCGAGGACAATACAAAGGTCTCAGGTGACTGGAGGAGCCTCTTCCTGGACTCTGTGGCAGTAGGTGAGTCAGGGGCCATGGAGATGCTGCTTATCGCCTCATCCACTGCCCCAGGGAGAGATTATTCCAGATGATATACTAAGGACTGGCAGGCACCAGGCTTTGAAAACCTTGTTTGCTTCCAGAGTACCAAGCAAGATTCTGGGGACAGTACGACAGTGTTGACTGACCCTGGTCATCGGTGTGGAGCTTTAGGGAGTGAGAAGGGCTTTGGAGTCAGACAGCTCTGGTTCGGAGTGCTCCCACTTAGGAGCTGTGTGGTTTGCCCCTCTGAGGAATGATTTCCTCACTGGTAATAAGAAAATGATAATGGGACTAACTTCAAGAGTTTGTTGTGAGGATTGAGTATAACAAACCCTGTACTCAACCTAAGACTGTTTCAGGGAATAGAGACTTATCAATAAATGTTATTGCCATTATGATCAAATGTCAACAAAATATTTGTATTTGAAGAATCTTTTTATTTCATTTCTAATATTCTGGGATTCTTTGATTGGCCCAGGGGTTTACTAAGATTAATAGGTTGCTCATGTTATCCTCTCAGTTAAAGTTGCATCAGCCTACTTCAGCCAATATTTACTGAGCACTTAAGTGCCAGGAGCTGCAAATGGGCTGCCGTGTGTGATTGTATAGGACTGCACTGCACAATTCCAGGTGTCCCGTAACATCCTAACCTTTGAAAATGAACCCCATGCCCTGGAATTATACAGTGCAGCTCCTGCATGACCACACAAAGTGCTCTACCTGCTCTCTACTCAAACCATCCCACTGTTACATAATTGAAAACTTGGATTTGTGTAATGTGGAATGTAGCATGGTGAGATTTTTATCAAAGGAGAGGCTGAAGCAAGGGCCAAACCATGCAGGACCTTCTTGGCTGGGTTGAAGATTTGGATTTTTATTCTTGAAGCAATGAGAAGCCATTGGAGGACTTTCAAAGGGGAGCAACACAGTCAGGTTTGCATTTTTAAAATATATACTCTGACTTCTCTGTTGAGAATAGATTATAGGGGGAAGTGTGGAAGCAGGGCATCCTCCATGTGGCTTTTATGGGAAAGGAATGGTCATGGCTTGGACTAGGGTGGCAGGAAGAACCAAAAGAGGAACAAATTCAAGAGTTAACAAGGGCTGAGGTGAGGAGAGGAAGGACTGAATGGCCACTGGTGAGTTTTCAGAGGGGAGGACGCTCCTGTTTGCTCAGACTTCGTAACAAAATCTGTAAGGCCTTTGTGGTGATTCTTCCATTTCCATGCATTTGGACTCTTAGAGTTTCCACAGCAGCCCCAAGAGTTGAGTTCTAAAGGGCAAGCAGACAAGTCGAGGTGGAGAAAAAGGTTCGGGTGCAGAACCCCAACTCAACAGTCCTGCTTGGAAAGATGCTACAATCTCAGTGAGATGAAAGCCATGTTTTTGTTGCGAGCTGTGCTGGGAGCCTCAAAACAGAGCAGTGAGCCTCACCCACAGGGGACAGCAAACCCAGCATTTGAATTCCCCAAAGGAATGAGCCTTTATGGAAACCTGCCAGAGACACTGGAATGATGAGTCAATCTCAGGCACCAGAAGTCTGGACGGATTGAACCAGCCTCAGAAGTGTACCTGTTGGAACACCTATTATTAGACTTCTCAACTGCCTTAATCCAACCCACAGAGGTGCGCCCTACCTGTATGTGAATCTTCTTTCCACCCTTAGTCACCCTTGTCTCCTGGCCCTGGAGACCCGTGTCTCCAGTCGTAGTCTGCTGCATGGAAATTACCAGGGCAGGCTTGGCACCTCCATGGGCAAAAGTCCCACACAGCCCCAACTGTTTTGCTTCTTTACCACAAGATTTGACGGTGGCCACTGCCCTGGACCTCCTTCTTCTGGAGGACTGCTAGGCCTCAGAGTCCCTGTCTTTCCAAAGTTTCATTATGAAAACCTAGACCCAAGCCTAAGAGTTGGGCTGAGGGGTGGGGGACACACTGAGGGCTAGATAACTCAAAGGATGATATTTCCAAAAGGGCCTGCCCTCTGACAGCTCTGGAAAAACAAACCACAAACAGCTCCAATAGGTCAAAGCCAGTTTGATCAAGTTCGGGCTCTCAGACAGAATGACAGTGAGATGGAGGCTTTCCACTTAAAGATTCCAAAGGACTTGTCTTTCATTGTGTGCAGCCTCACAGCATGCTCATCCAGAAAGTGTGGGCTGGGCACCAAGTATGTGCCAGGTGCTGTATTGGACCTGGGGGAGGAGATGTGTGCAGGGGTGGAGGGGGGTGGTCTAAGAGAGCATGAGCGACACCCACAGGGAGTTTACGGTCTAGTACGCTGGGAACAACTAGTCCGTCTCTGACCAAGATCTGAGAACATGTGCCCGCTGTCTGGCTACGTCCCTGATGCTGTTCCCTTCCATGAGAAAAGGTGTATTTTTCTGTTTTAAATAACCAGCACTGCCCCCTGAATATGACAGGGGCACCCTGACATACTCACCCTGACATGACAGCCACCCAGCAGGAACATGGGATATTCTCATCATACCAGACAAAGAAGAGAACAACCATGATCTCAAGCTCCCATGGCCAGGGTTCTAGAAGCATTCTTAAGGTGAGGGCTTTGCCAATGCCTGGAGAAGCAAGTCATAATGAAAATAGCCAGCAGCTGAGCTTCACTGGTTCCTTCAGTCTCATAACCATTGCATGAAATGGGTGCCATGATGAGTCCAACTCTACAACTCCTCTACAGATGAGGGTGTTGAAACAGAAAATGGGTGGCTTGCCTCCCGAGAGCCACACAGCCAGCGGTTCCTGAGGGCCCAGCTCCAGGGTCCATGCCCTGACCCCCCCACGCCACAAGTCTTCTCCAGGGAGTGCCTCCTGGAGAGGAGCCTGGTTCACTTGGAGAAAGTATGTTGCTCTGTCCATGTTACCGTCCCTGAAGGGGTTCTAGGATGGGTACACAAAGGAAAGACAGGGAAACTGTTTGGCCAGGACTGAGGACTCTCTGCCCACGGGCCGGCACAATCGGGCAGGAGGCTGACTGAATAAACAACTGTATCCAAGGGGTGCCGTGACTGGCTGGGTGGGTATCATCCTGGAGGGCACTTTCTAGAGGAGAACCACATTTTCAGAATGTTGGAATCAAACATTCTGGCAAAGTTTCCCTTGAGCTTGTCCTGTTGAGCGTTTTTGTGGGTAACTTGGATGGATGGTGAGCAGCTTGCTGGCAGAGGTGGGCTGGCAGGCCATTGGGGGCATGCAGAGCTCTGTCTTTTAAGGTGGTGGTCTCCCTGGAGAAGGAGGAGAGGAGGTAGTTAGAGCTCTGACGGGATGACTTCTAGGAAACAAAAACAATCACCACTTAGCAGAAGGAGGAGCTTGCTGGCAGGACAGCCCAGACTGGATCGGGTGGAGATGTTGGTTTGGGGTCTCCTGTCCCAGTTCTACACACCCTGGAGCCCTGGGTTCAAATCCCATAAGCCCCTGGCTGAGTCAGCACAAAGGGGTCCCTCACTCAGGCTGCTGGCAATTTCCTGGGACTGGATCCCTCAGAAGTGACATCATTTGTGAAAGGTACAAGCAGAGGCAGAGGAAGGGACAGGAGTCAAGTCTCTTGGCCTGGCCTGCACTGTCACCCCGGGATACTGTGAGTGTCTGGGGTCTCCTATTCAGTCCTTTCCAGGACCTCAGCTAGAAGACATCCCCATCACTGCCACTCACACAGGAGCGGGGATTAGTTCCTTGGTTTCCAAGCCAAGGACCAAGAGGAATAGAACAGAGATCAGATAGCATTTTCTTCCTATGCGGGAGAGGATAAGGAATGAGCTGGGACCCAAGATGCCACGCAGGGCCCTGCAAATCCAGGAGGGAGAATGCATCAGTTCCCATTGCTGCTGTAACAAACCAGAGCCGACCCCAGCCACCCCTCGTCTGTACTACACATGACTCACTGTTTCAGAGAGATGGGGTAAGACAGATACCCTCAGTCTCCTGTGAGCTGGCAGAGTTCCCCTGGCCCAGCCTCCTCCTGGCTTCTTCTCTTGCCTCCATTCCCCTAAGCAGAGGTGAAGGCTCCATCCAGTTCCAGCCCCTACCTATCCAGAGTGGCCCTTCATGCAAACCAGGCATCAAGATGAAGGCTATTCTAAGCAATGAAGTCATTTGATTCTACTTAATGGGATGTGTTGGTTATGAATGGTCATGGCTCTACATTATAAGTTCATCTGAATTTTAAAAAGCTTTACTCATAAAGAAAATTAGCTTATAGAACAAGAAGCCCAGATAGGCAGTCTGAGGGCGTAGTGGCCCAGTGATGTCCTTGAGACTGCTGCTTTTCCCAGCATCGCATTCTGCCCTTCTGAAGCTGACTGCACTGGGTTTTCTCCACCTTGTCACAGGATGGCAGCCATAGCTCCAGACATCACATCCTCACACAAAGCATTCAAGCCAGATAGGAGGATGTGATATATGGACCTTCTTTTCACATGGATTCTGTTTCAGATCTGAGTCTGCTTCAGTCTAAGATCTCCCACCAAGCCCAAACAACCAAAACTGTTTGCTACACAGTACACAGCCTACGATTCCTTGGGCTCTTTGTTCCTATGTAAAGAGGTTCAGAGCCAAGTTTGGATAAGCCCAACTTATCTGCCAAGGAACATCAGTGTTCTCTGTCCTATCTGTTCTCATCAGCCACTCCTGTCCCTTTGCCTCTCACATGCCTATTCCCATGATTCCTCTCTGCGCACATCTCTATTTGGCACTCCTGAAAGTCTACTAATGTCATGCAATGGGTCGGCAGTCCCAGAGTCACACAGGACAGAGGTGGGAGTCAAAGTGACCCTGTTGAATATAAAAAGGATATTTGTGGTTCCTCTGTTTCTTCATTCACTTGTGCCTTTATTCAGTAGTTGCACAGTGGTACTGCCTTTGGAACAGACACAATCCTGTCTTCCTGAAGCTTATCATCTGGCAGGGAGGCCGACGGTAACAAAACACCACCAGTGTATCATCCTGCTTCGTGATAGATGCTCTGCAGGACAGTCCCAGAGTTGCGGGGGCTCTGAGAGCCTCTGACCTGGTCTGGGGTGCGGCGGGGGAGTGGTGGAAACAGGCCAGGGTTGGAACAGAGGTAGGAGTGAGACAGGCAAATGGGAAGACCACAGGCAGCGGCGTGCTGCATCTGACCCACTAGAGCCTCTTGTGCTCGTCTTGTTCCAGCTCTGCTCAGTGGTTGCATATCGGTGGCTTTAAATAAGCCATAGTGGGTATATTTACAGTGTAGAAATTGGCAAGCACTACAAATTAGGGCTTCCTTCCCTGGAGAGCCAGGGACATTCGCCAGCATGCCACTGGGAAGAAGGGTAACTTCTGAGAATCCGCAGAGATCAGGTGCCCACAGTCATCATCTAGAGCCATTTTTCCCACGCTCCCGCATGCTTGTGCCAGCAAGGTACACATTCTCTCCTAGTGGATGCACCACTGAACCATTCTGGGTCCCACCACATTTAGGGCTGTGGGGCTGAGAAAGAGTGAGTCAGCATTTAATACTGATAGGCATGATGATGGTAACAACCCTCCCGGGAGGGTCTTGGACCCACAAGGCACCTTGCTGGTCTCCCCACAACTCTACTCCAAATCCCATCACATAGTCTCTCCAAGCACATCTCAGGCCATTCTTTTCTTTAGGCCATCTGCTCGAAGTAAAGCAAACCCAATTCCTTCCCTGCTCGACCCTCACCCCCATACCTGTTCCCCTGCTTCCTCCTTTTGAGACTGGTTCACATCTTCCCAGAATATAGAGTTCTCATGTCTCCGACAACTGGGTATATCGCATCCTCTAATAGTTCCTTGAAAACCTACCTCCTCTGGGAAGCCTTCCCTGATTGCCCCAGCTCCATCTGGATGCCCTATTGTTTGGTGTACCATAGCAGCTGGGCTTTCATTTTCTATCTGTGGGGTTGTTTGCTCTGTAACCAGCCTCTAGCAGACTCGTAGATGTGCCATCAGACTTGCCAATAGAGAATAAACTCATCAAGGTCTCAGTGTTGCTGTTGTTATTATTATTATTATTATTAAATTTATAACTCCTAAAAAAGACTAAAAAGAGGCTGGGCCCTTGGAGAAATGACCCAACTGGGTGGTCAATTACTGTAAAGAGGTAACAGTGAGTTCTAGAAAGGACGTAGGAGGGCGGGTGGTGAGAGCTTGCTTGTTACCTTGTCCAGAGTGAGACAGGACACCGGGGACAGGGCTGTTAAACTAAGGTCAAGTACAGGCTTTCCAGCACCTCCAATGACAGCTGTGTGACCTTGGGCATATTATTCCGATCTCCTCTGAGCCTTGCTTTCTTCATCCCCAAACCGAGGACAGCGTGCCCACCTCTGGGCGGGGCCTGACAGTTCAGTCAGGAAGCACACAGGAGCCGCACGTGGCCGGGCACACAGCGTGGCAGACTGGCTGTGACTTTGTCCCTGATAGATGGGTCAGAAGGAGTCTGTTTCTTTGAAGCCATAGGATGCCTGGTTGTTTCTTCTTGGCCTTCCATCTGTTTTGCTCATTGTTATTTTCCCAGCCTCTAGACCAGACTCTGAACGTTTGCTCACAAGATCTGTTAAATAGAGAGGCCATTCGTGGCATTTCCCCAGTAGCTGTCGGGGATCCGTTATCTATTTTCACACGCCTGGGGAGGTTTTCTGGTAGCGGCCCCCACGCCCGCCCTCTGCCTGCGGTAGTCCATCCCGCCGGGGCCCATCGTCCGTCCTCCCCGTTCGCTCTGTCTCCCCACTAGCCAAGAGTGCAGTTACACCCCAGCCCCGCCGACTCCTTGCGCAACCCCACTGTGACAGGCCGCTCTTCTAAGGCTATGCAGATTCTTGACCCTGCTCTCTAACCCAGCCCTGTGCCTGCAGAGTCACCCTGCGGTTTGCTGAGGGTCAACCCTGATAACTCTAGATTTTCTCAAGCGGAACCCAAAAGTCATCAGCTGAGGGGGTCATGAAGACAGTGGCCGGTGGATCGCACTCAGAGCTCTGGCTCCTTGCTCCAGCTGGGGCTCACCCCCACCCCACAGATGGACTCATAGGCACGTAGGGTTGAGGGACCCCCCTCTCCTTGTATTTTTTGCTTCAGCTCGCGTGTGTATCAGCCCGTATCTAGATTGGGGAAGGCCGGTTGGGGCCAGCAGACCTGGGTTCATTTGCATCCCTTGTTTCCCCAGAAGGGAAAGGGGAGCCACTAGCAGAGGGGGATCCCTTCCTTACAAACTCTGGGACAACGTCCTCGGTGGTGTGCGCAGCTCTGCCCACCCTGAGGATACGCCTGCCGGGAGCTCCTTGGCCAGAAGCCAGTGACCTCCCATCCCCAGCCTCAGGATTCACTGTGGATCTCGGCTTCCCTGTCCATGGGACCGTGGTCACCCTTCTCTGGCCCTAAATAGCCGGCTCCAGGGAGAGAAGCCAGGGCACCGATCCCAGGCTCCGCCCAGGTTCCCGAGTGTCACTGCCGACACCTCCTTTGCTTTTTTGTTGTTCCTTCCCTTTCTCTCTCTTGCCGCCCTCACTCCTTCCTGCTCTCTGGCTTCGAGGCTGTCCTACAGCCATACGTCTGTGTGGGGACCTGATGACCACGTAACTGAGGTCACTCCGGGCAGTTGTGACACCACCCTTGTTCTAAAATCCGCTCTTTGGCTCCTCTGACAAATTCACATCCACTTCAGTGTTTGGCTCCAAAGCCACCGGTCTCCCTTACTCCGTATTACCGAGGAAGACCCTTTCACGCTCCCCAGTGCTCCTCAGCTGCTGAGGTTGATGGGGGTTTGGGTAACACGACCATCCCACTGTTCTGGGGGAAAGGACAGGGGCTCGTGATGCTTTTGGCTCCTTAGCGCCCCTCTGCGGAAATCCCTGCAGCCCCTGAGTGTTTCTCAAATCCCTTCTAAACATGTTCATATTTTCAAAATGTAGAAAGCAACAGTGACCTTCGGCTGCTCTCGCGCCACGTTGGGAGGAAAGAGGCAGAACTCATGCCGTGCCACTTACATCTCTCCTGTCAATGGGACCTGGTTTTCTGCCAGAAGAAGCTCATCATTCTTTAAGTAATAAGGTTCATGCTATCAGATTCTTGGATGCTGAAGTTTGATCCTTGTCTTCAGGGAAGGGGCCAGTAAGGCCACAGGAATAGGAACGAAACAGCATTCCTGCAGCTCAGAACTGGGACAACACTGCCCCAGACCCCTCTCCCAGCTTCTGCATCACGCATTGTCCCTCATCATCCTGGACACCCTGTGACATCTTCTTGTGTCGTGGCCACGTGGGTCTCTGGCTCCAAGACTGCTGCTCCAGAGGGAGACTGGTGGTGACTCAGTGGTACTTTCCCTGAGGCTTCTCCTCCTGACGTTGGCCTGTCGTTCCCAGATTGCCTCAGTTTCCAGCACACTCCCAGCCCTGTCTCTGAGTGCTCATGGACCAGAGAGCCAGTGAAACACCCTCACCACCCGCCTTCGACAGTCCCAAGGTGACCAGCCTTGATCCCATGACACAGTCATCTTTCTCTCCCAGTCTCCCTTCTTTGGAACTCTAGCCCAGGCCCAGGTAACCTGTGTCAGAGTACTTTGGCTAAGGGACTGTGCAGAAGGAGAGGGTGATCTGTGTTGTACACATTCAAGTTATTTGGAGACAATCCCTGCCCATCTAGAGATAACCCATTGTCCCTCATCAAGCAGAAGCATCTTTAACCTCTCTTACCTTCAAGAGGTGGCTCTCAAAGGTGGTCAGGTAGTAGGAGTACCTGGGGGGATTTCCAACCCTTCTACACACACACAGATTCTGACGCCTCCACGCTGCCATGGGTGGAGTAAACACTGCTGGTTGCCTCCTGTGCCGTACTGACAGTAGCTCCTTGCCCCTAGTCAGGCCCACATCTCTTTTGTAATACAGGGGATGAAAGCCTGGGAACTACATTTCCCAGAATCCATTGCCAGCAGGCTCTGATTTAGACTCCCCAGTGAGAACAGGGAGGAAGAAGGGACCCACAGGCCGTATCTTTCCTCCAGCTATGGTGGGCAGACACGTTGCTTTTGGCCGATGTGGGATTTTGCAGTCACCTCTGGTTTTTCCCTCTGTGAATAACCTGTCTCAGGACTATCAGTGGTTCTAGGACTAGCAGCTCTGGAAACAGTGGTGGTTTCCTGCAGTAGTGAGTTCCCAATGCCCTGAAATCTCGCAGTGAATCTCAGAGCTAGCACCAGCCTTCCCTTCTGTTGCCTCCCTTAGTGCTTTCTACGGTCTAGCAAGACTGAAGTCCCTCCTCCGAGACCCTTCCTACTGAAACTACATGAATTGGGTTCTGTTTTTCTGACAGATACACACGGACTACCCTTCATTCTTTCTTCCTTATGAATAGAATCTTGGTTTCAGAAGGCCAGCCATTGGCCCAGCTAAAACGTCCAGATGTTGTCACAGGGACTGACAAACCACTGCAGAAGTCTACCAGGGACTTGGAGGAAACATTTTGCTTTTCTGATAGCAGCATGGCCCCTTCTTTCTTGCTCTTAATTCCTCTTTTCTACTTTCTGGCTGGAATTTGGATGTTGTGGCTGGAAATGCAGCAGTCATATTGTGACCATGAGGGAAAGGCCAAGGAAACTGCAGAGACTTTGGCCTTGGAATTCTTAAACCCCTGAAGTAATAATAGGAACTTCCTCTCCTGGACTTCTTCGTTTATAAGGGAAAACATTCTTAATTTATGTTAAGTACCATTTAGTTATGATTTATGTTACTTTCAGCCAGGAGCAGTCCTAACTAATTCAGTATAGGTGCCCATCCGCCTCACCTCTTTGGGGAATCACTGTCGTACTGAGCCACATTACTGCAGGTGTGTTAAGATAGAAAACTGGTTGCAGAATTCTGCATGAAGGATTCCCTCCCGAGGCTCCTTGGCCTCTCATGAGAATACAGTCCACTCCAGCTGCTTCAATAGCTCCCAAACATGTCCAGGCATGTCTGCATCCACAAGATTTCAACAAGATTTAAACATCTTAGGCAAACTTTCCAGCATTAAAGCATGTATGGAATTTATCTAGAATCTCTTAATCAAACAAACTCAGTTCTAAAACATAAATTATCTCTCTCATCTCTATAAAGCCTCCCTAGCAATCACAATGTTATATGTAATGAGGGTCACAAATTCACACAAATAGGCCCCATTCCCTCAAAAAACAAAAAAACAAAAAACAAAAAACCTCTCAGGTCTCACAACTGGGCTCCACTGGAAAAAGTTGTAAGTGACTGAGGCCATGCTAGGAGTAACAGTGACAGAGAAGGGTGTCTGCTTAGGTGAAGTTAGTGGGTGGTGTTTTTGCTTATTAAGGAGGAAAAAAAAGTGAATTTTGTCCTAAAGTAAAGAGGTTGATTGTTTCAGATCTTGAAAGAAGACAGTGAGGGTTACAATCTCCATGAAGATAGGAAGCAGTAGAAGCTTTGTGGAAAGACTTTTATTTGCCTTGAATTATAACACTCGCAAATAATGAGTCTCAAAAAGGCAGTGAAATGTCAGATGTAAAATTTTCCGAAAGCTGGCTAAGGTTTTATGGGTTTATTAATAAGATTTTTAAAAAAGAAACCTATTTAACATTTACTGCCAAATATTATGTTAATGCAAAAGTCAGAATTTGTTTTCTTTCTACTGAAGGAACAAATTATTCAGTCTGCTCTTAACAAATGGTAGTAAAAGATTTTTCTTTATTAGATCACAGAGATTCTATATTTCAGAATGTCTTTCTGTGCTTTGTGCCATTTTTAAAAAAATTATTTTTAACATAGAAAATTACAAAACTTTCTTACTTTTAAAAAGGCTAAGATTCTATAAGAGAGTTTTTTCCACAGTCTTGAGACCATCTTTGAGTTTGCAACAAAACCTAAAGTGGGTTGTAATTGCAGCCAAGGTTTATACCAGAAAAAGTGTATAGAGCAAGACAGCAGGAAAAGGATTATTATTACAAATTTAAGATATTTTATGGATCCATAAAGATAGGCATAACATGTAGAAAACAGGGTAATGACTTTTGTCCAGTAACAATGTAAATACATTTTGTTCAGAGGAGATACAATTACCATTGACCCTTGAACAAGGGGGTTCAGGGTGTTGACCTCCCTACCCTCACGCTATATAATAGAAAATCTGCGTATAACTTGTGACTCCCCCCCAAACTTAACTACTCATAGCCTACTGTTGATGGGAATCCTCACATAATATAAACAGTGTGCATGGATATACATTTTTGAATGTTATGTGTGTTTTATACTGTATTCTGACAATAAAGTAGGACTGCAAGAAGAAAATATCAAGAAAATCATAAAGAAAATTCTTTTTTTAAAAAAGATTTTGTTTATTTATTTGACAGACAGAGATCACAAGTAGGCAGAGAGGCAGGCAGAGAGGCAGGCGGAGAGAGAGAGAGGAGGAAGCAGGCTCCCTGCTGAGCAGAGAGCCCCATGCAGGGCTTGATCCCAGGACCCTGGGATCATGACCTGGGGCGAAGGCAGAGGCTTTAACCCCCTGAACCACCCAGGCGCCCCAAGAAAATACTTTTATAGTATTCTCCTGGATTTATTGAAAAAAGTCTGCATCTAAATGGATCTGTGCCATTCTCACCCGTGTTGTTCAAGGGTTAACTATATTTGTCTAATAGAAAAGATAACTCCAAAGGTTACAGTGTTATCACTCTCTGGGATATTAACTGGTTCTATATGTAAATTAACAATCCTATAAATAGTTTGCTATTTATTTAATCAGTAGAGTTGGCGCATTCCAAGTTCCTTTGAATCAGTCTTGTCATTATGCTCCTTCCACCACTGATACGTGCTCAGTTAAAAACAAACAAAGCCCTGAACACTCAGAATGAAAAGAACATCATCGTTGAGATCAGTTTCTTAATGTTCCTTTTAAAATATCATGAATGTTAATCTTCTGACTTTGCAGAAAAACAAAGAAGAGATATGATATTAATCATCAACCGTAGCATGCAACATCTTCCAACACCATATGCAACAAACCCAGACAAAATGTCTTATGACTCGGGGGAAGTAATGGTACAATACAAAGCCCAAAATGTCTATTTCTGGAAAGGAAAACAATTTACAGATTGATAATTTCAACAAAAACATGGACGTGTGGGATGCCAACAGCGTTTAAAAACTCTGTCATTGAAATTCGAAGTGCCTGGGGGCGCCTGGGTGGCTCAGTGGGTTAAGCCGCTGCCTTCGGCTCAGGTCATGATCCCAGGGTCCTGGGATCGAGTCCCGCATCGGGCTCTCTGCTCAGCAGGGAGCCTGCTTCCCTCTCTCTCTCTCTGCCTGCCTCTCTGTCTACTTGTAATCTCTGTCTGTCAAATAAACAAATAAAATCTTAAAAAAAAAAAAAAAGAAATTCGAAGTGCCAAATACTTAAATATGTTATCTAAAAGGCAAGCCTGTTTTGGTGAAGTGCATGGTCCAGATAAAGAAAGTTTGCTATCGTCAGTGACTAAAAGATTATCAGGAGTTAAGTTTATATATAAACCAGCATTTGAAATCATTGGAATTTATGGGGCACCTGGGTGGCTCAGTCGTTAAGCGTCTGCCTTCAGCTCAGGTCATGATCCCAGCGTTCTGGGATCAAGCCCCGTATCAGGGTGCTTGCTCAGCAGGAAGCCTGCTTCTCCCTCTCCCACTCCTCCTGCTTGTGTTCCAGCTCTCACTGTGTCTCTCTCTGTCAAATAAATAAAATCTTTTTAAAAAGATGAAATCATCAGAATTTCTGAAAATATTGTTTATTAATGTCAATAAAGAAATTAAAAACAATCAGAGTACTATTAGATTTGTAACAATATCAAGTGGTTAGTTAAGAAAACAGTATTTTCAGATATGAAATATTTAGTATATTTCAAAAAACAATAATTTCAATATGGGCATATTATTATAGTCTAGATTTTGTTATAAAGCATTTATCTACTACAATGTGAAAATTGCTTTCTGGAAAACATACATCTGGGCTATAAAATGTGAACCATTAATAACAAAGCTTGAACTATTTCATATTGAAGTATTGTTAATAATTTACCTGTATGTAAAATTCAAGACTTTGAAGATAATTTAATAGATTTTTGTTTACCTCGTGGAATGAAGTAGTAACATTTGATGTAATCTATTTTAGTTTATCATCAATGCTTAAGAAAAATAATTTTTCACTGAGAAATGTTTACATGAAAATCTCATTGCACAGAGTACCAGGATAATAATATGGACAATATCGGAGATTTCAACCAAAATTTTAGAAAACCCTTCAGCTGTTTTAATTTGATGTAGTCTAAGCCATTGTGCTCAGTTGTCTTTGAAAGATGCAATGGAAAATGTAAACAAAGAAAATCACTTTAAATCTTTCTTCCAAAAATTTTGTATTTACCACCATTCTTCAAATAAAACAGTCTTGGGGATTAAATAATACATTTGAAGAGATCAGAATTTAAATAACACCTGGAAGAATATTGAGACCTCACGGGGCAGCCTTCAGTGTAACAGCTACAAAAGCAGGCTGGAAATTGTGTCAAGGTTTGGATATTTGTTTTAATAGAAATAATGAATAGTAATAGTGGAACAGTTTGAAAAATAACTTTTTTTTTTTTTTTAGAGGTTAGGCTTTAATAAATGATATCCTAACAAAAATATCAGTTTTTTCTTGTAAGAAAAAACATTCTATGAGTGTTAATTTGGGGGACGACGTACAAGACTAAGTCTGGGAAACTACGGAAGAGAAGCAGGAGATGTTATAGAGACAAAGAAATGAAATGTATCTTCGTATCTTCTGTTGGCCCCTGGGGGACCCTCTGTCCTCTTCTCCGTTCTACTCTCTGTCCTGTCGAGGCTGGCTTGTGTGGGCTCATCAAAGGACTCCCTGTACTTGGCCTGCCAAGTGGTTTTAGCGACTAGGAGGATCAGCAAAATGTCCCAGAAAGGAAGGACTCTGAGTTCAAAGTGATTATATCCAGGCTATAAGTCCCTGCTGGGAGTTACTGCCCACCTGCCTTGTGACCTAGGGCCTGCGAGGCTGCCTGCCCACAGCTCTCTCTCCAGATTTGGTAGAACTTGCTCCTTCTCGGCTAGGCTGAGTGTGGACTTCCTACTGTTCCTAGCCCTTGGGTGCTGCGCTGTCGCTGGCCAACCTTCCTCTCGTCAAATTACCTAATTTGAGTGTGCCATCTCTCTCCTGCTGAGACCTTGACTGATTCATATACCATTTGAAAGAACAAAAAATAGGATCTACTCAAAAAAAAAAAAACATAAAAAAACCAAAAAAAACCCCCAAACCAAAAACCCTACTAGCATTAAACAAAAATGTTTATTGACAATGCTAAAATGAAAAATATAATAAATGTTTATGTTCTTTTAATTTATTGAATCCTTTAGTAAGACAAACAATATTTGGGTTAAAGGTAAACAAAATTAATAAAGTTGGGCCAATTAATTAAATATGACATTTGAACAAATGATTTTGTATGACTTCTTCAATGATGGAGATGTGGGATATATAAAAGACAGTATTTTAATTTGTAATATATAACAAACGGGTGCGTATTTTTAATGGTGGCCACGACCTCTAGCATAACAGAGGGTGCTCCTAATGTGAATAATGAACAATAGATGGTAGAAACCCATTAAACTAAGGAGAACTTAAATTAAAATAACACAATCCAGACGTTATTATAATTTTTTTTAACAAAGCAACACTCAGATTTCTTTTGGTCATTGTTTGAGGTTGAATCATAACCACAGTTTTTCATAAAACTTAGAAAAGAGTCGAAGGAACAGGACCACTGATTTTTTGCCAACTTTCCTGGGCAGAGGCCAGGGGAGACAGAAGTGGGCTCCACACCTCAGCCGGGAGTGGAGGCAGACCCTGACTTCCAGACTGGTGCACTGCGGTAATGACAGCAGGTGTCCCTGGGTGGCAGAGAGACGACCCCAGGGAGAACACTTATGGCCTATTCCCTGGGCCTCTGGGAGAGAAAACTGCTCCACAATCAGTATGAATCTGCCTCCCCACCTCACTTCCCCCAAGAGACCCAGGCTGCAGGGCTGGGAGTGCAGGTTTTTCCTGAGGGGTCCTGTCTCTGGGGATGGGGGCTGTGCTTGGTCAGAGGCAGGCCGTCCTCCAGCTGTGGGGAGGTGGCCACCTCTCTGGAGGCAACTGTTTGTCTCCAGCTCCCAAGCTCTTGTCCACAGCCCCATCAGACTTGCCAGGGGGCCTTGTCAGCCTGGAGTGAGACCAGCAGGAACGCAGGTCTGCCCCCCTCTCCCTGGAGACAGGGAAATGTGTCTGCAGTGATCTCTGGAGGTTTGGCTACACCTGTTGGAGCCAAGAAAGTTCCAGAGCAAGAGAGGGGTTCTGACACCCGGAAGCTCCTAACACATGTCCAGCATGGGAGGAGCACAACAGGGGTGGAGGTGAGGCGTGGGAGGACCAGGGCCAGAAAGGAGGATTCTGGGCCAGTGGGCTAAGAGGGGAGGTAGGTACACCCCTGCCAGCTTGTCCCAGCTGTGCTGGCCTTCAGGCCGTGGTGGGCCTTCGAGGCTTGTCTCCAGATGTGCCTTTGCTAATGGCCTCTATTGGACTATGGATTCCTTCATGCTGGGGGATCATGGACAGGAGATTTTGAGAAAGAGAAAAAGTGCACCCTGGCCAGGCCCACGAAGTGGGCAGGAGCCTAAGGAGATTGTACTCCTTGCCTCAACCCTTTCTCCCACTCCCTGAAAACCCACTCTGGGAGGCAGGAGAGATATATTTGGTATATTCTTGGCTTAGAGTCACACACACACATGCACACACACACATCAGTCACGCTCCAGTTTTGAAAATGTCACAATTTTTTTTAATGCGGCTGCGATGATGACATCCTTACACACTGGGAAGGGATTCTCCGGGGGCAGAGGCAGCGGGAGGCGGTAACAGGATGGGGGCAGATGGTTATAATCCTCCTGTGACTCTCCAGAGTGCACAGAAGAATCTGTCAGCCATTTAGGAAGCACAGTGTCAGGCTGTGGCTGCCCCAAGAGGAGGCTCTGAGACAGTTCACACCATGGCGGCTGAAGCCCGCGGTTTGGAGATTGTCTCAGCTAAGCCAGCTGTCGGCACCCAGCCCTGAGCCTCAAACCGCCTCAAAGGTGGGACTGGGGCCACTTGGGATGTTCTTCTCAGGTTGCTAATCTCTGGAAAGAGAGTCAGGTGGGGGCAGCCCGAGGTGCAAGCTGCAGCTTCGTAGGTGTGGCTCTCCTGGCCACTCGGGGACTCCACCTCCGCAGGGCAGGGAGCTGGGTGGTGGGCAAGGCAGACAGACACCTCCACTTCTGGGAGACAGTGAAGAAAATGAACACAGCTGCCTTGTCTAGGGCATGTAGAGGACAAGCATGGAGCAAATAGAAACACCTTCTCTAGCCGTGTCCTCACCAGCCAGGAAAGCTGGCTTTCCTCCTGGTGGCTGTGATAAGTCATCTGTATGTTCTCCCAGGACCATCACATCCTTCCCCACAGTATAAGCCACCATCTTAGTGATGATCACAATTTCCACCAACCACACCGTGAACCACCAGTTCGTGTTTTTCTCCTCTGCCCGGTCTACTCTCACTCTGCCCATTCTATTTACTCAACACCTTTACGAGCTTCCACTATATATCACCCCCAGTGCTAAACCTGGAAAGCTCATGAATTCAGAAAGATGTAGGTCCAAATTCCGGTTTGGCCACTTACTAGTTGCATGACCTCAGGTGTCACTTAAACTTCCTGAGCCTCAGATCTTGTAAAAGGGGGACAATTTCACATGCCTTAGAATGCAACTGGCCAGATTTAAATGAGATGATACCTGTAAGGTGCTGAGCACAGTAGCAAGTACCCTAACTCTTCTTCTTAGTTCTGCTTCCCTTCCTTGAAGGTAGAGGTCTTGCTTGGTACTTCCCCAAATGCCCAGTAGCACCTAGCACACAGTGAGCACTCCAGAAAGACTGGTTGGGAGACTCCACGTGCTGTCTGGGGGTAAGCCGGGACAGGAGAATCGTCCATGTGCCTCACGCTGGACGATCCTGCCTATGCCCTTCAGCTCTGGTTTACAAGCCTTATGGCTGTAGTTGTCTTAGAGACACTACTCCTATCCCGACGGTTTCATTTATTTTTTTTCTCTCTTTTGTTAGCAAATGAGTGAACGAAGACATGAGAGGTGGCACCTTGCCAATAGGGAAGCTGAGCCGTGGAATGGGGGAGCATGCTGGATGGGGCCAAGAGATCTGGTTCAAATCAGAGCTATGTCATGAACCACATGTGTGCTGCTGTTAAGGCTCTTACGTTCGTAATGTTCAACTCTGCCTCCTCCAAAGTCATGTGGCTCATCCCTGCCCCATCTACTCTGTAAGGTTGCTGGCAGGGACTAGGGCCTCACATAGGCATGATTAAAAGGATATGGAGGATGAACAGAAATTGGGCAATGGGAGCTCTCACTGTTACTGCTCATTAAACCACATATACATTTGTGCTAAGTGAAATTACTGTCATGCTGGAAAGAACAGGTGATGGGATTGTTGGAATTTAGGTTTGAAATTTGGACTTAAGCTGCTAACTTGTTGTGTGACCTTGAGCATCTTGTTGCCCACTTGGCACATCCAGAGTCTGTGTGAGGTCATCTGTTACTTCCCTCCAGGATTTGAAGGTTGAGTACCATGATTAGACACTAATGACTTTGAAAAGTAGCAAGCCCCCTCCAGTTCTCGGTGCTTTGGAGAGTGACGATCTGTTGACAATGCACTAGTTGGCTGCTTGAGGCCAGACTCTCTTGGCGGTCATCCTGGGAAGCAGTACAGGGCGGCCCGGACCATCGCCGCAGCCCACGTGTAAGGCAGCTGTGAGGTTGCAAGCACATATTTGAGAGGAAAATAATTTTCCTTCAACAATAAATTGGGCAGCTGCAGGAGGTGTGGCTCCCCGGCACTGGGGTTTTCCAAGCCCTGTCAGACCAAGTGGGCTTTCACCTGAAAGATGCAGGGAGCGAAACCTTTGGATTCATCTACTCCCAGGCCCAGCACTTCTCTGTAACAGGGCTCTTGACACACAGCCAAGCTGAGCCCATCTTTCAGACCTCTTTCCACTGTTTTGTGCTGTTTTGTCTCTCCTCTCAGTAGTCCCACATAATATTCCAACCCCGTAGGGAAGAAATGGGGAACCACAGAGCCTCTGTATTGGAAGAATTTCAAGAAAACTTGAAACCACTTGATGGTCCTCAAATCTTTTCAGTAGTTTTGTCAAGAGAAAATGAAATCACCCAAAGTGGTGCTTTTTAAAGGTCAGTTAAAAAAAAATTGTATTTATTTATTTGACGGACACAGATCACAGGCAGGCAGAGAGGCAGGCAGAGAGAGTGGGTGGGGGGGAAGCAGGCTCCCTGTTGAGCAGAGAGCCCGATGTGGGGCTCGATCCCAGGATGCTGGGATCATGACCGGAGCTGAAGACAGAGGCTTAACCCACTGAGCCACCCAGGTGTCCCTAAAGTTCAGTTTTAAAACATTGTCTTATGATAGAGCCAGTAAATGAGCACAGAGATGCTAGTTTAGATGGACCTCAAAATTGGAAAATTCAGAATTAGGAGTGACAGTTATAATCACATTAACATCGGCAATTTATTTCTGCTTTTGTTGTTGTTGTGGGTCATTAAGAAAATGAATAGCTGCAAATGGTAATCCTTTTTAACTAGCTTGCAATCTTGGGAAATGTTTTAATTAAATAGAGATGGCTAAGAAACATCATTTGAGGTCTGTTTAAAAACAAGCTCACCTGCCCCTTTCTCTGGGAGTTAGGGTGCATTAGCAAGTTTAGAAACCACAGACAAGGTTAGTCAGTGTCACGGAACATGACTTCCGCATCTGTGCACCTCAGTGCCCGGCACAAACTTTGGCTCATAATAAGAACTTGAAAAGTGTTTGTTGAATAAATGAACAAATGGTCAGTTTACTTGATATTTTAATCTTGAGTCTGTCTTCCTGCCAACCCTCTACCATATTCTCAATGAAGATGGATGGATGGATGGATGGATAGGTAGATAGATGGGGATCTAGGAGTGTCTCAGAGTCATCATAAGAAGAAAGAATTCTCATCGTACAGTTCTCTGGATGGATGGCGGATATACCTATACGTATATCTGTATCTATCTGTATCTATCTATATCTATCTTTTTAAAAAGAAGGCTCCATGTCCAGCATGGAGCCCAACATGGGCTTGAACTTACAACCTGATATCAAGACCTGAACTGAGATCAAAGTGGGATACTTAACCAACTGAGCCACTCAGACACCCCCCACATTTACACTTTCATACAAAAACCTTAATTCCTGTGGTGGCAGACATTCACCTTGCTAATAACCACACTGCTCAGCCCCCCCAGCAGGTGGGGACAGCTACATAATTAAGTTCTCACTGGTGGAACGTAGGCAGAGCCCAAGTCTGTGATTTCTGCATCACTTACAGAAAATACATGAAAATAGACTGCCTCCATTTCTCCTCTACCTTGCTCTCTATGAGTAGGGATGCTGATATGGTAGTGACCCAGTCTTTAGAGAACACAACTCTCTAGAGGCCAACAGAGGAACAAAATGGAAGGATCTCAGGTGCCAAGTGAAGCAGAACTTCCCTGCAGACTGGGGACACTTACCTCCAGGCTATCACGTGACAGAGAAATATCCTTCAGCCTGATTGGGGTCTCCATTCCAGCTACTTATACAGTCTACATCCTAACCACTACACCAGTCTGGGATTTACTCCTTAATTATAATCACTTTTTGCAGAGGGTGTATTTGGCTGAAACTATAAAAAGTCCAAGGTCAGCACGTTTTATGTATGAGAATCCTCTCCCCCAGCACTCACCTCTTCAGGGACATGTGTAAAGGGACCAATGTGGTGAGACAGCAGCAAAAGAGGGAGAGGTTCTTAGAGATGTTGAGGCAAGACACCAAGGCGGTCTTCCATACCCTCTAGCTCTGACCACTCCTCCTCAGTCCCAACCAAGTTTTAACCTCAGAAGAGTAAGAACAGCCTTTCAAAGAAGCAGTCTTTAAGTCCTTATCATCTCAGGGCTCCTATCTGACCAACTTTTCCCTTTTTATGTGGAGTCTGTATGTGTGCACATGCACGTACACATGCATTTGAATCGTGAGGGCTAGAGAGTGTTGGAGCTGAGAATTTAAATAAGGTCCCCATCTAGAAAGCCCGCTCTAACTTCCGTCCTGCGTGTTGTGCCAACTGTCCAACTGGGATGGATCGTGACTCTCGTGCCAGGCTTGGCCTTTTCTCTAGACCTTACAGTACAACCATCGCTGGCTTGTGCCCTGTGGGGTGTGGGTCCCCCAGCCCAGGAAACAGCCCCTCCTCGGCCTAGGCTTTCCATCTCTGACTATAGAAAATGCAAGGAGCTAGTAGCTTGTCTCACTCACAGTTGCTTGTGGCTGTTCATTTCCAAGGGCCTCGTCTTTGTCTCTTTTGATCATTCGGAAGCTGACACAAAACCCCAGGACTGCACTAGGACTTTGATCCGAGTAATGGAATCAGGCAGAGGGAGAGACAGCAGCATATGCTGCAAAGCCTTTTCGGCTGGCTTTGGGCTTGGATGTTTAATGAGAGCAAATTCTGGGAAACCCGGGAAATAAAAACTGAAAGATGTAAATAGGGAGAGATTATCGCTGAATTCTTGTAATTGTCTTACAAGCCCCTCTGGAGGGGCAGACAGTGACTAAGAAGGGACTCCACCATGGGATGGCGATTAGGGCTTGGCAGGCAGAGGTGCGGTTTAGCGTTGGTCCTGAATGAAGCTAAATGTTCCAATCTGGGTTTTTCTATCACTGGTTTTGTCAGTCTTCCTCCTCCTTTCCCCACCCGGCAGACTTGTTAGGCATGAGTCAGGAAGAGGATGCCGAGGATCTAGGGAAGTGGATGGTTCCCCCTGGTTTAGTGGATCTCCACTTGGAAGGGCTCGATTGGCCCCAGCTCTGCCCTAACCAGTCACATGAAGGGACAAAATTGTCTTTCACTTCTCTAGGCCTCTGTCTCCTCACTGGAGGTGTGGCTCCAGGCACCTCTCACCACCTCTGTCAGCCTGTGCTTTCCTTTACCTGTGTATCCATTTCTTGTGCTGGTCCGCAGCTATGGGGCGCAGGGAAGGGGGTACCTCAAAAGGCCAAGCTTCCTGCTGAGGCTGTGAGGCTGAAAGTTGCAGGAGTTCACTTCTCCGGAGCTGGCCTGGCTTCAGCTAGCTGGATGAACTTGGACTTGTTACTGAGCTTGTGGTAGACATTGTGCTAGGTAGATAAGCTAGACAAAGACAAATACTGCATGGTATCACTTACATGTGGAATAGTAACAAAAGAAGAGGTCAAACTCCCAGAAATGGAGAGCAAAAAAGTGGTCACTAGGGGCAAGGGCTGGGGGAGACAGAGAGAGGTTGGTAAACAGGGACAAACTCCCAACTGTAAGATGAGCAAGCTCTGAGGAGCTAATGAATAACGTGGTGACGATAGTTGATGCTGCTGCATTGTAGACTTGAAATTTGCTAAAGGAGTAGAACCTAAATGTTCTCACAAAATATATGCAGATATACACACACACACACACATATATATATATATAAGGTGATGGGTGTGCTAATTAACTACACGGGAGGAACCCTTTCATAACGTACGCATATACGTACATATATGTGATGTACATTATAAATAGCTTACAATGTTATTTGTCAGTTAAACCTCAATAAACCTGAGCCAAAAAGAGAGCTGTGGGGGCTAAATCCAATGTTCCACGTAAAACGCTCTGCATAGCGCTGGGTTCAAAGTGAGTGCACACTTCGTATTTACTGCTACTACTATTATTTTCTGACTTCTCCTTGGGGCAGGACCTTCTTGCCGCAAAACTCGACTTGACCTCGAATTCTTCAGTGTCTCCTTGGCCTCAGACTCTGAAACGCAGAATCCTGACCTGGGTAAAGACGGTGTGACTCACCCATGGTGAGAGAAGCACATCCTTAAAAGATTTTCCTCCAATCAACAGCTACCAGGCACCGCAATACACGTTTTGTATACTCATTTCCGACTCTTTCAGCGTTCTTTGGTTTTCTTCATTTTACAGAAGAGACTGAGTCTCAGGGAAAGTAAGTGAATTGACCACAGTCACACACTTAGAAAGTGCTGGAGCCAGGATTGTACCAGTTGGGTCTTGTGCCAAAGACCACGAAACACCATCCCTGCCGTGGGTACCAGATGGGCCTTTCCAACTTCACCTTGTCTTCTTATGAGGCTGACTCGGGCCAAGTGAGCAGGAAAGGGGCTGAGGGTTTAAGTGTACACAGTAGGCCAAACACCTGATTCTGGCAGCTAGAGCATCACACTCCAGCCAATGAAGCCAGACTGCAGGCTGGAGCTCCCCTCCCAGGGAACACTTGAGAAAGAAAGAAAGTTCTGGTTGAAGATATCCAGCCATAGACTCACAGAAAGATAATGGAACCCCGCTGAGGCAGAATTTTATTTTATTTTCATTAAAAGATTTATTTGAGAGAGAGAATGAGTATGCACACACACACAAGTGGCAGGGTGTGAGGGGAGAGAGAATCCTAAGCAGACTCCCCACTGAGGGTGAGCCCAACATAGGGCTTGATCTCACGACCTTGAGATCATGACCTGAGCCAAAATCAGAAGTCAGACACTCAACTGTCTGAGCTATCCAGGCGCCTTGAGGTCAAATTTTACACTGGACAAGAGCTGGCAGTGATTGTGTCTCATTGCTATCTAGGAAGAAAGAACTTGCCAAGCAAATTAATAATGTAAACAGGATTTCCCAGAAGAATCTTTAATCCATGTAATCCTGTCTAATCCAATAAACACTTCCTAAGGGTGCCAAAGATACAGAACTGAATGACTCTTTCCCTTTCAGAAGAAGCTCCTAGGCTAGCCCAGAAACAAGCATCTAAGTGCTTATACAACAAACAATAAAATTTAAAAATGAAAAAAAAAAAGAAAGAAAGAAAGTTCAGCATGAGCACAATGATAAGAGGGAGGAACTGGGTTTGCCAAGGTCTAAGAAAGTTTAAGACTCAATCAACTATTTTGGAAACCTACTCCCTTCAGAAATACCTGTAGTTGGAAAGATTAATTTAGTAATTAGTCAATCCCATCAAGTTATTAAAGCAGGATATCAAAGGGCTGATATCACCTCAACTTTGGTAAGTCTAACTGAAACCACTGTATGAGTTTTCAAATAATAAGATTTCCCCCCTTCTAGAGACATTCTAGAATTTAGTTGTACATTTAGTTCAAGTGCATGTTCCTCTCAGTCTAGCTTCTTGGTCCAGTGGGCCATGTGTGGGCAGATTATGTTTTCTATTTCTTAGGGGGCCTCAGAGTGTTTTTGCAATGAGCATTTTCCAGAAAAATGTGCAGAATAAGGCAGAGTGGGATTCAGAGCCAAGATAAATGGAGAGCACAAAGGATGGTACCAAAGGGATGGGACCTGGACCACAGACTTGGTATTTCAACAGATTTCTTGGGGGAGACATAAGAGGAAGAAAGTGGGGAAGGTGTTAGTCAAGAAATGGCAACGTTCAGAGGCAGAACTGGCACGAGGCAAGAACAATGGAGTGAGAGGCTTTGGGCCTGAGCCGTCTGCTTTGGAAGGTGGTTGGGAGGCTGTGACCCTCCCTGACAGGAAGTCCGAGCCATGGGAAGTCGACAACAAACAGTGGGCACTCTCAGTGGTTGCAGAGCCTGAGCTGGCTCAGTCGCACGCCCCCTCTCTCAAAAACCAACTGCCCTCCTTGAAAACTCACCCAAGTCCGACTACACTGACTCAGCAGGCCCGGGAAGCACCGAGAAACCCTTTGGGGGAAATCCAAAGCCCAGATCTTATTCTGAGAACCTCCCACCACCGGAAGGAAGAAAAGATCATGAAACTCAGCACTTTCCAGCTTGCCATTCCTCTCCACCGTGGTGGCACTGGCAAGGGGCTGGCGGCTCTGCAGCTATTTTTACCCTCAGATTTCCGGAACTGCCTACGGATCCTTGTTAGAGGTCACCACAGTAAACTCAGCTCTGTCCACAGCAGTCACAAGAAGTCTAAGCCACAATGCCCAGCTGTGCACAGCCACACTCATCCATACCCCAGAGACATGGGCCCTAAAACCAGAGCCAAATGCCAGGGCCCATGCTGGACAGCAAGGGGACAGCTCCCTCCAGCTATCCAAGGATCAGACGTGAGGTGATGCACGTTGTGGCCAGCAGTCTCTGGCCCACTGGAGGAGGGCACCCAAGTTCACAGTTTGTGTTTTAATCCTTCGAAGGGCCTCGAAGTTGACTGTTCCTGTGGTTTGTGGTGGACATAGGCCAGAATAGCTCTTTAGAGCCGCAGAGAGCTACCATATGGAGAGCCATCTTGCTCTGACCCTGTGTTAACGGTCACCAACTTGACCACGGTCTCTCTTCTCTCCCTCGGAACCCCTCACCTGTGAGCCTCTAGGCAGGCTTACATTTTGCTTGCTATCTTCCATGTGTCTTTCAGTCTATAGCCTTCTCTCAGGGGCTTGGATGCTGGTGTATTTTAAGAAGGAAATACTTCTTCATCGTATAGATAAATAAATAATGTCAATGCTGGAGAAGTATTCTACACCAAGATAGGATCTTCTTGTGCCCAGCATCCGTGTGAACAAAGCCTGTGAACTGTGAAACCCCACTCCAGGCTTGCTCAGGTGCACCGTGAGGAGGCTGTTGAAAGATAGTGAAAATGACCACTGTGTTCTCTCCTCCAGCGGCAGCCAAGGGCCTTGGGTTTCTCTGGGGTGACAGCTAGAAAATGGGCAATGACAAACGACTTAAAAATTCTTGTTAATAATGGCAATTATCATTGCTGCAATGAAGAGAATGCTGTCTGCAGGCCAAATGCCCCTCAGCCTTCTTCTGGAAGGGGGACTTCACGCTGAAGATTTCTAAGTCCTTGTGATCCAAATGTTGTCAACTAAAAGCAACCAAATGTCCAAACTACCATTTTCTCCTTTTACTGACCAGTTTTTTAGACCTCTAAACACTGAATTATGAAGTCTTTTCCCATCGGATTTCCCTCAGAAAATTAACTTGGATCAAGAAGGATTCAGTGTGGGTTGGCCTCTAAATCTGCCCAGCTCAGGGAGCTCAGATGTTGGCTCCCCGCCCCTCCTTCACAGGTCCCGGCTTCCGGTGACCGCCCGGCAGGGGATTTGCGGCCCCAGCGATTTCCCATCTCAGTTATAGGGCTGTGACTCAACAGCTGCAGAGTTGTAAGCCCACCGGCAAGGGCACCACCCGGCTTAGAAGGCCAGGCTGAGGGTGGGGGTGCGGAGGAAGGAGAGCTTTGGAGGGGGGGAGGGCAGAGGGAGAGAAAAGAAAATTACAAAATGATGGACTTGCTAGGCCTACAATTTCATCATGCGATATTCAAATATTAGACCCTGGCCCCAAATAGCTGCTCACTTACTGCCTTTTCCCTTTGTGTTGGCTCCAAGAAACACGAAGCAAGAGGTAGCTGAACAAAATGCCCCATTCATGAGAGTCTGGCGGATGCAAGCGAGTTCATGACTTGATAATCCCTGACAGCCCTCATTAAATCAGGGAGCTGCAGGTGTGAAGGCGGCTGGGGGTGGGGGCTGTGATCCCGGCCAGGGGACCGGAGCTCTGTCGGTTGTGGGACCTTGTCAGGGCAGGGCAGCTTTCCAAGTTGATAAGGGAACAGTGCCAACTCAGAATGAATGCTTAACGCAGAAGTCTCTTTTTATGGCAAGAAGTCAGAGGCTGTTCTCTTCATTTGAAGCGTGTTTATAAATGCCTGGTTTCTCCAACAAGATGGAGCTCTAGAGAGCTCAAAACCGGCTAAAGGGGTAGAATCTCCTGGTGGTTCCGGAGTTCATCCCTGTCCCGGTCCTGACTCTTGTTCCTCAAAAACGATCTTCCTTTTAGGCATCCATCCTAACTGCTGTTTCCTGCACACGGACTGCGGGAGACAGCCCTCCTCTGCAGCTGCGGCACGCCACGTGACCCCACAGCGCCACCATACTGGGCTTCCCCAGTTTGGTCATGGAGTGTGGCTCTCTGTGGGGAGGGGGGCCTCCCCCTGGGGAACTCTCCCTCCTCTTCCACTGGGGAGGTGAGGGCGTCGCAGGGCATGTTCCTGACAGAGGAACGGGTGTGGGCCGGGGCAGGATTAGCAGCTGCCATTGTAGTGGGGTTTTAGGAGTGCTTTTGGGAAAGTCTGAGGTCAAAACATTTCTCCCATACTGCCTTTCTGTTACTGATCCCCGAAACCCCTCAGCGGAGGAATTTGCTAATTTTAGTAAACATCTTGTTAAATTACAAGGACTGATGAGAGTCGTAATGCATAATGCTGTTTCCTGTATCAAAAAGTATCAAGAGGAAACATCAAGAAGTGAAAGACCACAGGTCCTGTCCCCAGTGACTCGACCAGCACACTCCTGAATGGCAAGGCAGAGGCACAATAAAGAAATGACGGGAGGCAGCTCCGGACAGCCTCTTTGATCCTGTTTCTCAATCTGTGTAAATAATGGGAGTGATGGTAGAAACAGCACCTGACTCCAGAGGATTGTTAAGAAAATGTAATGACGTCCAGGAGTCTGTATGAGCACCTTAAGATTATACCAGTCACGTGAAAGCTTCCCATTGTGCTATTTGCCAGAAGATGGGAACTAGGTAAGTGCAACTCTCTTAGATCCTTCCAGGTAGTTTTGCTTATGACCCAGCAGAGGACATGCTCTCCAGGGATGGAGGCTGCGGCATTTACCCCAAAGACTTGGCCTCTTGAGGTCTCAGAGTCAACGCTCACAGAGGAAATTGGAGCCTCTGGGTCTCCCAGTACACAAGCTGTCTTGTATCTGTGGGAGCATCAGGTTTTCAACTTCAGTGCACATAATTAAGCTTAGTGAAAATACCTATTAATAGACTCATTCACCTGGTCACCTAGATAACAACTAGTATTTAAGGAACCGGGAACAAAAACACCAGGAGTCATTCAAAACAATCCAAACCATTGAAATTCAAGCACCATGTCAACCAAAACACTTTGCAAGCAGACAAGAAAAATGTAAAACTCAAGCTAGTTCTAATGGCTTTTGCTAAACAAAATAAACCTGGAGGGGAAAATAAAAGTATTTCTTCCAACTGGAGTTTTTACAAGAGGAGAAAAATCAAATGCTTTCCTTAAACTCTACAAAGCAAACAAAACCCTTCAGAAGTCCATGAGAAATGGAGGTATTTAGGTGATTAACTTTGAGTGGATATGCAAGAAATGTTTCTGGAACAGTGTGGGGCAACTGGTCGGGGCAGTGCTTGTCAGAATCATCAGGATTTGACGGTATTAGAAATGCAAGCCTGGAGCTACAAACTCGAAACCTGGGACTTGGAAACTGAATTCCATACTTAACTTCCCCCTCGCCCCCCAAGCTCACCTCCCAGTAGAATAAAATCTCAATGTCTTCTACAAGCTATAGTTGTGGAGGAATAACAGGCAAAATATTTGAAATCATTAACGTTTACGGGGGCCTTCCTTCTGCTTTTCTAATTGGCTTTTCTCTGTGTAGGTTGCTAGGGCTGTCATAACAAAATATGACCAACTGGGTGGCTGAAACAACAGAAATTTATTTCCTCACAGTTCTGGAGGCTGGAAGTCCAAGATCAAGGTGCTGGCAGATCTGGTTTTTCCTGAGATCTCTCTCCTTGGCTTGAGGATGGCCACCTTCTGTGTCTAAACATGGTCGCCTTTCTGTGTGTACACATCCCTGGTGTTGCTCTTTGCGTCCAAATCTCCTCTTTGCATAATGACACCAGTCGGATTAGATTGGGGCCCACCCTATCAGCCCCATTTTAACTTAATTACTTCCCTAAAGGCCCCCAATACAGTCCCATTCTGAAGTACTGGGAGTTAAGACTTCAACATAGGAATTTGGGTGAAGGGGAGTGTGGCCACAATTCAGCCCATAATATTGTTCTTAAGCTTTCCATACCTTTGTCCTGGGAAGATTCTGCTGTGGGCTCTTTTGTTTTTAGCTCAGTCTGTCTTTGCTTCCACCCCGGTACCTCTCTGTCTTTCTGACCCTCTGTATCCACAGTTCCTCTGTGCATCCCAGTCTGGGTATCTGTCTCCCACCCTCACTCCTAGCCCTCTCACCCACTCCATTCTTCTGGTCTTTCTCTAAATACCTAATAAGTAATTTCTATGTGCCTGCTATAAATGATGGCAACAGAAAAAGGCTGTCCCTGTCCTTAAGGCACTTTTATTCTAGAAGTTCAGAAGAGATCTGATCTCAAATAACTACATGTAAAGGCGGACTGTGGTAAACCCCATAGAAGACAAAAGCAGAGGTTGGGCCCACAGCCCAAGGCCACAACCTGTTTTCATAAAGTTTTATTGAAACACAGAATGTCATTTACTAATGTACTATTTATGTCTGCTTTTACAGAGTTGTGACATAGATCATATAGCCCTCAAAGCCAAAGATGTTTACCATCTGACCCTTTACAGAAAAAATTCACTGACCCCTAAAGTAAAGTCAAATTTTTTACGAGATGAGAGGCAGGAAGAAGCCCATCTGACTGTTATCTTCTGGGATGTGTCACTGAGCATGCGTGATTTTAGCTGGCCTTTGAGGGGTAAATAAGAGTTCAGGAGGTGGAAGTGGGTTCTAAGTAACATCAACAGCATGAGCAGACGTGTGAGGTGGTAGGAATTAAAGACGCAGTTGGGGCTCTAAGTGAAGGCCCTCAGACATCAAGATAAGAGCCTGGACCTCAGTCAGAGGACTCTGGAGCATCTTGGAGGGCTTTTGCGCAGGAGGTGACACATAATTAGCACATTCTATGTGAGAGGCACTACATGGAACGCACAGATGAGTCAGACCCAATTCCTGCCATCAAGGAACCTGTGAGTTTATTCAAGGGAATGAGACAAGTACCCAAACAATTCAAACAATTACTTTTCAGGGCAGAGTAATGCTTCCCTGGGGGAAACTTAAACCAGAACAGTGATCAAAGAGAGGTTCAAGCAAAGTCAACGCTGACAAATGGGTGGAGGATGGATTACTGCTAATAATGATAGTTCAGATTCACTCAGGCTGTGGTACGAGTCAGGTCCTCGGCTAGGTGCGTCACACACATTGCATCTCATTTAATCCCATAACAATCCTGGAAGGAGATACACCTATTATCCCCACTTAACTGATAAGGAAAGGGAGGCTAAGTCTGAGCAGGGTTCAAACCTAAGTTAGATTCTCCCGTACTCTGTACATCCAAATTAGAGTCTCCATACTCTACAGATCCAAGTTAGAGTCCCCCAGCCTGTTCTTTACTGCTCTGCTGAGAGGGGAGGCAGGGAGGCCTATCAAAAGAGATTTGCAAAAGTCTATCATCTGGACAGAAGCAAACAGCAAGATTCGGGATTCATGATTTACAGGTTAGTATTTGAGTTGGTTCTAATTTTTTAAAAAATTTCCAAGCGTAGAAGGATAACTGATAAGCCTCAGGATCTGTATTTGGCTCTGACGTGTGGCTTGTGAAGCAATGACCTCTACCTCCGTTTCACAAATGGACCGTGGGCCATTTGTGCTTCCCGAGAGATGGGCAGAGAGCAAAAGCTTGTCTATCTAGGAGGGAACTCTAAAGAGGTGTTGTTCTCAATACCAGGCCAATAATGTTCGTTTTACCACACCATAGTATTTTGTACTGCCATTTAAATGAGCCATAATAGGGCGCCTGGGTGGCTCAGTGGGTTAAGCCGCTGCCATCGGCTCAGGTCATGATCTCAGGGTCCTGGGATCGAGCGCCGCATTGGGCTCTCTGCTCAGCAGGGAGTCTGCTTCCCTCTCTCTCTCTTCTCTCTCTGCCTGCCTCTCTGCCTACTTGTGATCTCTGTCTGTCAAATAAATAAATAAAATCTTTAAAAAAATAAAAAGAGCCATAATAATACTCAGAGAAGCCCTTCCGGACCCTCCTACCATCCTCCCATGCCAGCGACGGCTCCGGCTCCTAGAGATGCCTCCTGAGGCCGGGTGTTACGGAGAAGTGTGGCTCAGACCGCAGGAGGGCAGAGGGCCGCATGACCAAGCAGGGAGCCATCCTTCGGGGGTGAAATCGAGGCTGTACAGTCCTGATGACCAGCAGGAAGACAGCACGGCTCGTTGGCTACGTGGGGATCCTGAAGGGAAAGGTGGGGAGCTGGCTGCAGGATCCAAGGGAGCACAGAGCGGGCTGAACACAGGACCGCGGTAGCTCTCGGGTCCCCCCTCCACCCCCGCCCCGGGCTCCTCACATACCACTTGGTCCTAGATGACAAGCTGCAATTAAGTAAAGTGCTAAAGTTACAAGTTGTTCTAAACACTCTTCAACAAAGACTATTCTGTGAAAAGGAACCCCAGGCGGTTATAAACCTTTTTTTTTTTTTTTTTTTTGCTGTGTAGAAACCATAAGGTTTGCATCCAAGAATGTGCTGTCTGTTTGAGGCTGGCCTTTATTCTTTCAGTCGGGTGCCAGTGGCATGCATTTCAAATGAGCAGTTGTCTGTGGCCCCAGAGTCTGTGGCCGGGGCATATCTAATCAGGTTAAGCAGCCGTTCATCCCAGCTGTCAGCTCTCTGGAAATCAGAACAGTATCTGCAACCACACACAACTCAAATAGAAGGTTGGCACTTGGAGCCCTGAGTCTCCGACTCCTCCCTGACCTTACTGCGGTGGCCCCTGGTTTTTCTTTTCCTATGTGACTCCATACAACAGTAGCAAAGCTATTTTAGGGATTCAAACAGCTAATTGCAGATTTCCATCAAGGCCAGCCACTCCGAACACAGGTTTGGAGAGCACGTTGGTGGTCTCTGCTTGTGGGGATGGTTTTGGCTTGTTTGCCCTGTGAAGTGGCTCATCCACACCCCGGACCCACAAAGCTGTTAATTGGAGGCTCTTCCATGTAGGCCGCTTGGTTCTGGGGGTGAGGGATTTGGTGGAATTTAGTGTGAAAAAGCATGTGATGTTTTCTTGGCCCTAAACGCATGGCTAGAAGGGCGTTTAAAAGTCATCGAGTTGGCCTGCTTGCCGAACCGATGAAGAAAGCGCAGTTCAGAGAGTCCCATGGCCACAGAGGCAGAGGTGGGATGAGACTCGGGGCGTCCAGACTTCCTTCCTGGTGCTCTGTGTTCTGAGATGTCTGCACAACTCCATCGTGTTGTTTAAGCTTAAAGGAGGCACTAAAAGAGGCCTAAGGCCAGGTTTAAATCCAGCTCCCTTCCCCAGCTTTCCGACACATAAGGCCTGCCTATCAGATCGGTCAAGTATTACACTTGCATAGCTCCTGACACTTTGCAAGTGTCCCCTTGACACTGCTTGATGGGCCTGTTCCTAATTAACAACATGCAGCTCCTTCCACTGAGGGAGGTTCTGCAGACTGTCCCCCTGGGAGGAACTGCACCGGAAGCAGATTTTCATGCAGTGACTACCTCCAGCTTCCTAAGTACTTCCTGGCATTTCTGAGAAGCAGTCTCCCTAGGGTTAGTGGGACACAGTCCGGAGAAAGCTGGGGACATAGGGGGATCAGAGAAATTCAGGAGACAGAGATCTGTTATTTTTCATCAGAAGACTATAAAGATCTTATATTACAATGAAAATAAGAACTTTGAATTATGCTTCTCCCTTTTCTTTAGAACAGAGTGGATGTGCAAGTTATCACGCTTGCCTAAAGTGCCTTGCGTGTCTCTATCCCCGACTCTGAAGGTATGCTGCCCAGAGCAGTCGGCAAGGTCTTGTGAAGGTCTTTCTTCCTTCCTCCAGGGAAAAGTGTTGCTTTCGTGAGAGAAAGGACAGGCTCCTCCCTTGCTTGCTCTAGCCTCTCCCACTGACCTGGAGATGTTGGGATGGAAAGTTTATTCCTTTGCCCAAGCAAAAACGGCCTTCTAAAATACGTGGGGAAAGTTGGAACTTTGTGGCCATTTTGCCAGATCTTTGAGGAAGATTAAAAGAATGAAGCATGGGGCACCTGGGTGGCTCAGTGGGTTAAAAAGCCTCTGCCTTTGGCTCCGGTCATGATCCCAGGGTCCTGGGATCGAACCCCTCATCAGGCTCTCTGCTCAGCGGGGAGCCTGCTTCCTCCTCTCTCTCTCTCTGTCAAATAAATAAATAAAATCTTTAAAACAACACACAAACGAAGCACTACATGAAAAGAAATGACAACTGACAGAAAATCACGAGACTGATTATTTAGAGTCAGAGTTGGAAAAAAGAAAATTTGGTGACTTAAAAGATTTTTCTCCCTTTTTCTCTCTTTAACTTTTGTCTTAGTCCATTCAGTCAGCTCTAACAAAAATACCATAGTTTGGATACTTCATAAACATCACATATTTATTTCTCACAGTTCTGGAGTCTGGGAAGTCCAAGACCAAGGCGCTGGCAGGTTTGTTGTCTGGTGAGGCCCCACTTCCTGGGTCACAGATGGTCATCTTTTTGTTCTAACCTCATATCTCTTGGGCCTCCTTTATAAGAGCACTAATCTCATTTATGAGGGCTCTACCCTCATGACCTAATCACCCCCAAAAGCCCCACCTCCTAACACTATCAGCGATTAAGATTTCAACATGTGAATTCAGAGTAGAGGGGGGCCGTGAACAATCAGACCATGGCAGGGTTTCTCTCTCAAAGAGAACATTAAGTCCAGTTAATACAGTAAATGTCTTTATTTTACTGTAATACTAATGTCCTTTACTAGTCTTAATTCTCTGCCAGATCCTCATCTCTGATTTCTTAAAGCTGAACATGAACCATGACATGTTTTGTGACTTGAAACTCTACTTCCACTATCAATTCTCAAAGAATATGGTCAGCATAGAAGTTAAATTTTTAAAAAATTCTAAATATTAGTCGACCCAATGCAACATCTAACTTTAAAAATGACATCACATAATCCCTATTATGAAGTAACTCATGAAGGAAAGGATGGTTCAAAACCAGAAAATCCATCAATATAACTGCTCATATTCATGGATAAAAGACGAAAGGAATCGCATTATCACCTCGTCCTAGTTGCAAAAGAAGCACTTTCTAAATGTCAACACTTACATGTGTTCATAAAATAAAATCTATGCTATAGGCTGAATTGAGTGCACCTCCTCAAGCCCCAAATTCATATTTTAAAATTCTAAACCCCAAGGGGATGGCATTAGGGGGAGGGGTCTTTGGGAGGTGATTAGGCCACACGGCTCCATCCTCATTAGTGGGATTAATGCCTTTATGGAAAGGCTCCAGAGTTGTCCCTTGCCCCTTTCACCACTAGAGGACAAAGTGAGAAGTTGGTAGTCTGCAATTTGAAGAAGGCTTTTGCCAGAACCTGACCACACTGGCATCCTGCTCTTGGACTTCCACTCTCCAAAACTATGAGAAGTAAATTCCTGTTGTTCATTAGCTACCCAGTCAATGGTAATTTGTTAGAACGGACTAAAAGAACTAAGACAACCTCATTACAAAGAAGAAATAGCTGGGTATTTCGTCCACTTAGTAAAGGTCAGCTACATCAAAAGCTATAGTAAACATCATGTTTAAACTTTGGGGATCCCCTTTAATACTGGAACAAAACAAGGATCTCACTATTGCTGCTATTACTTTGCAAAGAATTGGTCCGGGCAAAAACTAGAAGTAGGCTTTCCTTCCCCCACCTCCCAAAATCCACAATGGAATAAGACAGCAATAAGAAAAGGCATGAAAATTAGCAGAGAAGAAATAGCTGTTCTTACATGCAAATAAGAAAAAAAAATCAGCAAACTCATAGAACTGATAAGGATATCTGGTAAGGTTGCTAGAGACAAGTTTAACTTATAAAAATATCAACTAATAACATTATTTCTAGGCTGGCAATAGGCAACTAAGGATATAAGAAAAAACAAAATATTATAATTATTAACCAAAAAACAGAAGTATCCAGAATTTAATTTAAAAAATACACCATGGAAGAGGCACCTGGGTGGCTCAGTCACTTAAGCTTCTGACTCTTGATTTTGGCTCAGGTCATGATCTCAGGGTCATGAGATCAAACTGAGCACTGTGTTACTTGGATTTCTCTCTGTCCCTCCTCCTGCTTCCACAAGTGTGCATGTGCATGCATACTCTCTCTCTAAATAAGTAAAACCTGAAAAAGAAAAACTGTGTGGCTCAGTCAGTTAAGTGTCTGCCTTCAGCTTTGGGATCTAGTCCCCTACAGGGCTCCCTGCTCAGCAAGGAGTCTGGTTCTCCCTCCCACTAGTTCTCTCAAATAAATAAAATAAAATCTTTTTAAAATTTTTTAAAAAGGGAATACACCATGGAAGAAAATGGAAGTTCATCTAAGAGAAAATTTAAATTTAAAAGAAAAGAAAATTTAAATAACTGGGAAAGATAGTCCATACATTTAGATGGGATTGCAAAACATTATAAGGTTGAAATATCTTTCCTAAATAATCTGTGAATTTAGTACAATCCTACTATAAAAACTCATTGCATATTTTGAGAAACTCAATATTTTTATTTTAAAATTTTTATGGAAACACAGAGGTCAACAAATAATTTTGTTAACAGAACACAAGCAAAAAGGAGAAATCTATCTTACCAAACATTAATATATATCAGTAAACTTTACAAAGGAAACCCATATAGGAAAAAAAGGGGCAAAGGATGTGAATGGACAACTTACAAAAAAGGGGACTTAAATGGCTGAGGAAGCCATTGGTCCATGTGGAAATATACTCAAACTCAGCAGAAACCAGAGGATTCCAAATCAAATCAACAGTAATGTATCACTTCACTTCACTGGGATGCCAACATTGAAGAGCTGGATAATGCCAAAGTCGCATGGGTCTGGGGAAATAGGGAATTAGTGTCCCACCGGTGGAAGTGCAGTTAGGTGCACTCATGCTGAAAAGCTAGCTGGGAATACTCAGTCAATGAAACGTGTTTCTGCCTCATGTCCCAGCTTGTCCCCTCTTTCACCTGTAGTCCAGTGAATTCATCCTCTAGGCCCATAAGGGAGTAGGTAGGAGCATGCTCACCACACATGGTTTGTGGGACTGGAAGGAAGAGGAAATCCTTGTGTAGACAAGGAGGGGAAATCTCGCTATGGAGTGCTGTGTCGCTGAGAAGCATGGTGTGTTGTGATATATCTTAAGAATATGGTGATTAGTCAGGAGAGGGGGTGGAATAAGAAATAGAATAAGGTTCATAGGGCCATGCCATTTATACAAATATTTGCACCCTTAAATATCACACTGATACTTAGAAGTATATATACAAATAAAACACATTAGAGTGCTTGCCAAAAGGGAGAGAAGAATGGGGGCAAGAAGTGGGGAATCAGCAGAACCAGGGCTAGGCCCTGCAGACTGACCAGTGACCAAGTGCTATGAGCAGAACATTGTGCTCTGCAGCTGTAGTCCATGTAAAGGTGTAAGAGCAAGAGAATTCGCCACCTGTAAAAGAAAGTTCTATGCCTCCCATCTATTTTGACATTGTACACATGCAAATTTGGGAGTGATTTATTCTCCCAAAGAGATGTTGGTGCATCTAGGAGGATTTGACACATTAGATCTGACAGATTCTGGCTATGATTAACTATGTCTCCAGCACTTTGCCTGTTTACATTATGTTTTACGGAGAACTGAGGCCTAAGGTAGTTTGAGAGTTGGTAGTTGGAAAACAATGCTTTGTTAAGCATAAAATTTATAGCAAATGTTGGTCATTTTGAGAGGGTTTAACACCAAACAGGTAAATTGGAGAAAGAAGTAGAAGTCCTCACTTGAAGACTGCTACCAAGGAAAAAGAGATAAAAGAACAATAATAAGAGATATAACACTGGGACGGACAGAAATTTATATTGTTCAAGTTTTACTGATCTTAAAATTTTGCCCTGGAGAAATACTATTTCAACATTTCTTTCTACATCTTGTTAAGTTCCTTTCCTATAAAAGGAATTATCCTTACACTAATTCATTTCATTCTCTAACAACCCTATGAATGAGATATTGTAAACTTTATGGAAAAAAAACCCTGAAGCACAGAGAGGTTACTTTCAGTTACTTTCCCTGAGCCATGAAGGCAGAAAATAGAGAAGGACTCAACCCAGACATGGTTGGCTCTTTCCAATGCTATATACCAGAAGGTATTTGAGATTAACTATGCTTGTAAAGAGACTTTTGACATTATAGTATGGTATGCAGAGTTCAGTGCAGGAAGACAGAAACTACTCTGTATTTTTAAGTGGAATGGGATTTAATACCATGAAGTTGTTGCTTAGGAAATCTTTGTAAGTGTTGGAGGGGCAAGCTCACAGCTGCACGACCAGAAAGGATTCCCAGAACACTGTAGAAATGAATTGCCAGTCAGGAAGATGGGAGAAGGTAGATCAGAAGGTCAGAAACCACGTCAATAAGGGAACCAGAAATCAGGAAACCAGATCAGGAAGCTGTTATCGTCACCAATATTGCTTGTAAACACCCAAGAATCTAGTTATCAGGCAATGGAAAGCTGGTTTCAGCCAGTGAAGTTCTTCGAATGGTTTTCCAAAACCATGTAAATGGAACTGGACCCTGTATCTTTATAATCTTCCTTACTAGCAGAAAACAGCCAAAAGCTTCTGGAAGGAGGCATCTGTCTCATTTCTGCACCCAATGATAGAGCTTAACTGTCATCTAAAACTCTGCCTGAAAGGGAGTCTTGGAAATGAAGTTTTTGGTCCCCCAGACTTTGTAGTATGGGACATCCACTAGAAAGTTGACTTTGCTTGTAAAGAGACTTTTGTTATGGATGGTGAGTCCAGCAAAGGCATAATATTCATTTGAAACTCAGAGGTCATGCCACTAGAAGTAAGAAAGTCAATGAACTAACTTCTTAAACTCAAGAATGTACTCCCTGCCTGAATCCTGTAAAACCATCATCATCTATATCACCTGCTAGCAACATATCAAATAAAATAGACTTTATCAAATAAAATAAAATAAAACAGTAACTAAGAAAAAGTCATCCTCAGTGTTGATCCAAGTGGAACCTCTAGAAATAAAAAGTAAAGAAGTACAGTCATTAGGGGGAAAAAAAAAAAAGATCCAAAAATCTAGAACCTCAATGATTGGTTAGACTGCAGATTAGATACAGTTGAAGAAAGAATTGGTGCACTGGGAAACAGGTTGAAGAAATTACTCAGATTGGAGTCCAGAGACACATGGAGTTGGAAAACATGAGAAAGAGATGAAGGGTCATGGAAGCTAGATGCCACATGTAGGAGCTGCAGAGAAAGTCAACTCAGAGGATGGGGAAAAATATTTGGAGATAATTGCTAAGTTATTTCTAGAATTTATTAAAGATATACATGTCCAAGTAAGCTAGCTAAAAATAAATCCATTCCCCAGGACACCAAAGACAAAGACAATATAACAAAAATAACTGGAAAGGAAAGATAAATCACTTTTAAAGGAGTAACGGACTGATGGTAGACTTCTCATCAACAATAATGAAGGTCATAAAAACATGCATTAATAGTCTAAATGTGTTGAAGGGAAATAACCCCACCTAAAATTCTATTATAAATTATCATTTAAGGAAGAAAACCATAGATTTTTCCATTAATGCACTAAGACTAAGAGAATTTAAAACTCACAGATCCTCACTCAAAGATTTAAAGGACAGACTCCAGGAAGCAGGAAACTGAATCTATTAAGGAGAGGAGGAGACACAAGAAAAAATGGTACACAGGAAAACCTTTGTTCAATGTGTCACTCAGCAGGTTGAAAGGGTCACAGAGCAGGTAGAGCCCTGAACTCAGCCCTCTGCCTGGCCTGTGGCTACCTCCACAGCCTTCCTCCTCTGGGCCCTGGCTGCCAACTTAGCTCTAGCCTCCGTCAGCTCTCTGAGCTGGGGCTGGGGCTGTCACACTGCCTGCCCATCTGCATCCCAGCTCTGGCTCTGCCTTGCTCTTGCTGGGACCTTTCGCAGTCCCAGAACTTTGAACTTGTCCCTGCCTCCTGTTCAGCTCTGGGAGCAAGACCTGCCCCTGCCTTGCCACAGGCCACCTGCTATGTCCTGCTGTGTCCAGACAATATCTTCACATGGCAAGAACTACCACTTATGGAGCATCTGTGAATCATCCTCATGTTAGACATCTTTGGGCAAATTGCTGAACCTCTTGGACTTTAGTATTCTTAGCTATAAATGGGGCTAACAATAGCATCAAATTTCTAGTGCTGACCTGAGGCTCAATGAGTTACTCTATGTACAGCACATACAACAGTGCCTAGCACAAAGCATGCACAACATAAGTATTGGTTAAACAAGACTTAGTTCTTTTTTTTTCATCCTTTTATTTTGATATTTCACTTTTGATTTCACATTTTCAAGAAATGTTCTGAGAAATTTTGCAATAGTAAAAAGCCACTTATTGTTATGGGGGATATTACCAATTTCTTCTGACTTGTGTCATTCAAAAGTATTAACAAGAGTTAGTTCTTCTTAGCCCCATGTTACAAGGTGGGGAACCAAGGCCTAGAGAGACTCAGTAACTTGCCTGAGGCCACACAGTGAGTGGGGTGGGCCTGGCACTCTTAGTGGCTAAGGCCTGTTTGCATCCCTCTTCTTCTGCAGTGATGAGCAGTGTCCGTGGCTCCCTATGCCCAAACGTTATCATGCTCAATGAGGCCAGTGCAGACTCCAGCACTCACAAATGGGGCAGTGACTCCCAAACACAGCATTGTGCCAGCCTAGGAGGGGGTCTTGTCCCAGGTCCCAGAGTTTTTTGGAGTTTTCTATATCATGTCCCCGTAACTGACCATGTTTGGTTTTGGGAACAAGCGTGGGCTAAGCCACCACAATGAAATGGCAGAAAAACCAGACAAAGTGCTCCTACCAGACTGGAATGCTCTCTCTGAGAAGTGGGAGGAGGGGGATGTCTACACGAATTTAAGATTCGGTGGGTGGGCGGGCGGGGGGGTGCCCTGTGACAGGCAGCAGCCAGTCTAACAATGAGGTCATTGGTTTGGCTGGAGTCCTGAAGCAGGCTGCCCACCTGGAGAAGGGGCAGTGTCCGCCACCTTGAGCATCCCCTGGGGCCTGGAAGCACCAGCTGGGGATCTCCCCTCAGCCTGTAGGAGCCCCCTCCTCACCCCCTGGCTCATTTCCATAGGAACTTGACTACTACTAGAGAAGCAGCTTGAGCAAGGTGCATGAAGGTACTCCTCAGACATGCTTTGAGGCCTGGGGGTCGAAGGCAGGGTTTGTTTAAATTACCTTCTGCAGGAGAGCCTTCCACAAGGGCCTCTGGGGCCTCTAGGATTGAACCCTGGGCTCTTTAGGCGCTACTCAGGGTCGACCATGCTTGGTTTACAAGTAACACTCTGGGTGAAACATTCTTCATTCACGCCTCACCACTTGGCACTCTGGGCTCACTGATCACACTCAAGTCCTCCTCCTCCCATCTTCCTGGTAGACTGTCTCAAAGGGCTTTGTGAGGGATCAAACACATAGAAACATGCAGGTGTCCCAGAACTAACAGCTCTTATTATTGGGAGATGGGCAGAATAAAGCAGTGGTGGTTATGAGCCTGTCTTTAGAGTTGGGCAGTCTGGGTTTGAATCCCAGTTTTTAATTCTAAAAAAAAAAAAAAAAAAAAAAAAAAAAAAATTGAATCTCCCAGTGCCTCAGTTTCCTCATCTGTCAAAGGGAGATAAAAAAAAAATGCCTACTCCCTGAGCTTGTTATGAGGATGAAGTAAGGCAAGGTGAGTAAGGAGCTTAGCACCAAGGTGGCCCAGGACAGCCTCTGCACATAGAGGGTACAGTGACAACGGTGATCACGTTCCTTGAGGAAACTGAAGCTTTGGGAGGTAAAGTAACCTGTCCAAGGTCACCTGGCAAGTAAATGGCAGAACTGGGACTGGAACCAGGTTTCCTGGCTCTCCCTTAGGAGCTCTTGCCCAGCTCCTGGCCCTGGCCTTAGAAACCCCTACCTCCTCCCATGCCCAATGCCTGAGAGCTTGGTCTTTGTGAGGATAAGATGCAAGGACCTGCCTGGCATCCTGAAGACCTCTTACTCTGAGCCAGTAGAACCCATCCGCACCCAGGAGGCAGCATCTTGAGGTCGTTTCCGAGGAGTGAACTTCCAGTCGGGGGAAGATACCTTGCAAGAGAAGTGGGTCTTTAACAGGGAATATTCTCTTGAAAGGATAATGTGACTAGAAAGAGAAGGGAGCTGCGATGGGGAGAAACAGAGCAAGCCTCTGGGCAAGGTGCTGACTGGCGTGGGGTGGGGGGCGGCTTGAGGAGGAGCTGGAGGAGGCTTCTTGGCCCTGGGGCAGAGGCCGGGTAAGGGGCTCTGTGCTCAGCCCCCGCTCTAAGAGTCTATCTCCTCACTCTGGGAAGCCAGCGGAAAGCTCTACCTGGTCTGTGCTCCTCGGATTGTTTCCAATTGCCATGTGGAACTGCCAACATTTTCCACATTAAGAACAAATCAAAAGAGATTTTTTCACTGAGCATGAGTTAGTGGAAGGGAATGAGAGCAAATCAAATTCATACAAAAATAGAGGAAATTAATTTTTAAAAAGCCCAACCAAACACCCTGTAATTTTCAGTGATTTCCTTTCAGGGAAACTGACCACTGTCACTATAAACAAAGCAGAGAATAAATAAATAAAAAGGAAAAGAAGGTTGTGCTTTTTTCTTTTTGCCTCCCTGATGGATGGTTTATAGAGGCCTCAGGATAAAAGTCAGCCTCTAATTGGTCCCAGATGGCGCCCGCCTCTGCCCCTGCTTCAGTGTTTCCCTGTGCCTCAGTCCAGGCTTGCCAGACATGCTGGTGGTAACGGGAGCTGGACCCTCATCCCCCAGTGGTGGCTGCGGCCAGAGGGAGATGGGCCATAGAAAGTCAGGGTCACAGACTCGTTACCACCGTGGAAATGACAGGCTGCCGGAGCCGGTGCCTGCGTCTGGCCCTAGGATGGGCACGCCTTTCTCTGGAGGTCCCACTGCCAAGGAGAAGGCCTGGCTGGGCAGGGAGGGCTGGTCCTGCCGATGCCCCACCGGTATTGTGCAGCTACTGGGAGCGGGCTCCCACTCTTTCTGAAATGACATGGGGGGTTGTCACAGTTACAGCAACCATCTCGTGACATCTCTGTTTCTGTGGGATTGGGGATGAGGTCGGCACGGACTGCCCTCAGCTGGCATCGCTGTCTCAGCCGGCTCGACACCCCTCTGCTGCCTCCGGTTTCCCGGAGCATGTGACAAGGGCAGTGGCTCTGGAAGTGTCTTCCCTCTCCATTCCCCTCCCCCACCCTCAGCCCAGGAATGAAGCCCAGAATGCCATGGGAGTGGGTCCCCTCCAGACTCCTCGACAACTAGAATTTAGCAAGAATGGGGGCTGGACATGTAGCTAGATTCTAAACCTCTGTTCTCACCATCTTGGCTTCTCTTCTGACTATATTTTAGGGACTCTAGTTTTCTTTCTTTCTTTGTTTCTTTCTCTCTCTTTTTTTTTTTTTTTTTTTTTGCAAGAGCAGACATTCTATTTGTATATGAGAAGACATAAGCCTTTCTCTATGAAGAATTTGAAAATAACTTTTCATTGCTGAATCTCTCTTGCAAAACAAATATCATGATGAGTTGGGGTAAATGAATCAGAAACAGATGGATAAAATTTATCTGCAATACACAGAATTCCAACCCAGAGGGAAGGGGTGGGGAGGGTAGCCTTTGGGGTTTCCATGATCCCAAATACAAGGAATGGGGCTTGAGCCACTTGACTGATCCAACTAGCTAATCTGGGGGCACCCAGTCCAGCATCAACAGAGACGTGTGTGCAGCTCTCCAAGGAGCATGGTTATCAAGAACACAGAGCTGCTATCGAGTTTCTAAAACGTGGCTTCTGAAAATAAGCTGTTCTAATTTACAGTATATCTTCTCCTAACTACTCCCCTGGAGCACATGGCCCCATGGAAGATGGAAATTATTTTGGAGATAACCAGTTGCTGGGTTTGGCATCCATTCTGCAACAGTTACATGTGTGGAAAGAGGCCCTGATTGGTGGGGTGGGCGTGTGCTGGGTAAGGGGTTGAGGGGGGAGTGGGGCAGGGGCACACATAAGTGGTTTCAACAAGAATGCAAAAATACTATATTTTGTGACAAAGTTGCTCCAGGGAAAGCAGATTGTTCACAAATCGGTTACAGATTTCCCTGAAATATGTTGGGACTTCCACGCAGAAGAAAGGGAGTTTGGGGACCAAAGGCATTTGGGGTTTTGCTGAGCTCAAAAACGGGCATGGAGCTGGAGACAATGACTGGTCCCAGCAGTGGACCCCGGGCCAGTCCTCACCCTTCCTACATGCACGGTCATGCTAGGTCGCATGTCTGCAGGGTGGCTTTGCAGGATTCTCAAGAGAGACCACTGTCCCCTGTTCCCCAGTCTGCCCTGTGGGGTTGTTAGTCTTTCCATAACCAATCTGAACATCTGAATACCACTGCCATGTAGCTATCTTCATCATTCTAAGGACGAACCTACTTTCCAGTTTAGGACATGGTGTTCTGAAAATGACACCAACATGAAAAGTGACTGGGGATCAGTTTGTCTTGAATTTACTATTCGACCCAAAATTTCTGATATTCAATCACAGACCCAACTGTGGTACTTCCCAGAAAATAAAAGGCATTAATTAATTTATTAGTTCACCCTTAACACTTCTGAAATGGGACTCTGTTTTTATCTTGATATCCTTAGTTTGGCAAGGGGCAGTGGCATCTACTCAAGCAGGATATCTCAGGTTCCTCCTTGAACGTTCCTTCTTTCTCGTTCCTTAAATCTGGTCCAACGGGAGCCCTGGAGGTTTAAGTAGAATCCATATACTGCCACTGTCCGCCTCCAGGCCACCAACATCTTCTGTGTGGACAACTTTAATCACCTCCAAGATGATCTTCATCTTGTCACTGTCACTCACTGGCCACTCACTGTCTCTCCTGTCCTTTCACTCGTCCATCCTCCACACAGGTGTCCCAGAGACCACTTTCTTCTCAAAATGGGATTCAGATCATGATGCATTTTATGCATTTCTCTGCATAAAACTTAGTGGCTTCCTACTGTAGTTAAAATTAAATCCAAACTTCTCACCGTGACCTTTAAGACCCCGCACGAGGCAAACTTTGCCTCCCTCAGCTACCTTCCATGTTCCCCTCTGCTCTCTGCTCCGTCTTCCCTGGACATCCCCTCTCAGACCCCTGCCCCCATTTCAAGTCCCTCACAGACACATATCAATGGTCCTTTCTATTGCTGCCTTTGAATCTCTCAGCTTAAACCTCTTCTCCTATTTGTTCATAGATAATGATCCAAAACCCCAAGAGCTTAATGTAAGTTAGCCGTCAATTAAAGTAGCAAATAGAAAAGTTTTCTGGCTCTAGATCTGATATTCAGTCTCTGACCCTTGTTAACACAAGGATGAAGACTGGCATGTGTGAGCACATACATTAACACACAACACATGAATTAACACCTGATCCTGGCAAGGACTTTGCTGATGAAGAAGGGCTGATAGGAACAGGGCTGGAGTTCATGAACAAACCCTATAATGAAAAAACCAACTATAACTCTGGATCCTACTAGCCCAGGAAACCCTGCCATAGTGGTCCTGTGAGCAAGGGCCTCTCCCCTCTTTCCTGACAGGAAGATGAGGACCCTGGGACACCTACTGGGCTGGTGATATGTAAATTGGTGAGCATGCACCGGGTAGGCAGCACAGTGACAACCAATCCAGACTGATTCTCTGGAGCATGAAGAGGAGTAAAAGCACACCAAGAGGAAGGTCTTATTTAGGACACAGGAGGGAAGAGGGGGGCTCTTAGGGCATTTGGGTCTCTCTTCCATTACTTATCCCCAATACACAACAATGCAAGCTCTCCTAGAAACTTTTAGACATTATAGAAAATTTAGATCTAGGAAGAACAAATCTAGAGTACACTAATGTAAAGACAACTATTGCTGTATTCTTTAAAGACTGATTTATTTTGGAGAGAGAGAGAGATTGTGTGCGCACATGAGCGGGGGAGGGGCAGAGGGAGAGGACAGAGAGAAAATCTCAAGCAGCCTCCCCACTGAGCATGGAGCCTGAGGCAGGGCTAGGTCTCATGACCCTGAGGGCATGTCCTGGGCCGAAATCAAGAGCTGGACACTCAACTGACTGAGCTACTCAGACACCCCAACTACTGCTATTTTGATGTTTTTATTCTGGCCTTTTCTCTGTGCAGGTTTTTGGTGGTGGTGATAGTATACTCTTACACAGCAGTCATCATACTGTTATCTATAGTTTTCTGTCCTGCTTTTTCTATTTAATCTAAACATTTTCAGGTTATTACCTACTCACTGAGAAAACTGTTGCTAGAGGAATGGATATACCCAAGATTTAGTCTGTCTTTCCCCTATGAATGGGAATTTATCTGTAATAGTTATTACACATAAAGCAATGACTCACAACTTTTGTATGAAAGATTTAGGACAACTTGTCAGGATTAGATGGATTCTGTAAGAAGGGCTAGCTACTTTAACCTACAACTTCACATTTATTTAGTTCATTGTGGTCTGTAATATTTTTTAAATCTTTCTTGATCTCCTTTTGTTTTCTCTCAGATTCTCTATCAAGTAACTTCAAATAGTTGCAGGAGTTTTCATCAGTCTGTAAGTGCGATTCCTATCACACTCACAGCAAAATAAATCCTTTCTCCCATTCTTCCTAGACACACAACCAAATCCATTTCCTGGTTTCCCTTGCTGGGAAGATGTGTCATGGTTGAGTTTTATCCATTGGAATATGAGATGAAGTGAGCCACCCTGCTTCCAGGCCTGGTCATAGTCTCCCATGTATGATCCACCACATTTTTGTCCTTCCAGCAACTGGATGAACAGGCTCTAGAGGTGGACAGAGCCATGAGAGAGTAGGAGCCTGGGTCCCTGAATGACAGGGAGGAGAATCACCCTGCCTTTCTGAACAGCTGCCCAGAATTATTTATGTGGGTAAGAAATAAACTTGTATTGGGTCTATTTTTTACAACAGTTTACTCCATACCCACAAATACAAGGTGCAAATACAGCTCCACCAACATTAATATCTCTCTTTGTTCCAAGTCCCTAACAGTATGAGTGTAGGACCTCATCCCCCTCGCCCAGGTATTTCTGGAGGTGCTGGGCTTATGTGTGCACAGCAACAGTTCTGCTCACCCCATCCACCAGCCTCACCAAAGAATCCTCTCTCCTTTTGCATGGTGAATGAAGTACAAGAGTTATTGGCCCCCCAGGGGTGTGGCCTTGGAGCTCACAGTTGGGGATGTTCTCTGAGTTCCTCAAAGCTAGGGGTACTATCAAAGGCTCCACCTGGCCGTAGGGTTGAGGCACCTCACCTGAGCTGTCCTCTGGGAGGGGGTCCTGGGCTCAGGTAGAACCCACAGGCAGCTAGATGGAGCTAGAAAGTTCTGAAGAGCACTAGCCAAGGTAAATGCAAGGATAATCAAAGGAGAGATCTCCTTAAGCCTCCTTATGGAGAGACGTGGTATGGAGAGCAATGACAGCCAGAGATAGCTGGCAGGGGAGCAGGGTGAAGCAAAGGTGGAATGGCACATTTTGAATTTCTAGGAGCTCGAGAATAGGGCCTGTGGTCCTGCTCATGGGGTCTTGCAATGTGCCAAATCTGTTTAAATATGTGCTACAAAATTATAAGGCCTATTTCCTGAGCTGCCTAATTAAGGGGGGGAAAAAAACCCCACATCAATGACTGGGTCATAAAAAAGCTTCCTCTGTGCCACTGTTCTTGTTAAGGAGCCTCTTGCTCTGTGATAGTCCCACCTGGATAGCTCCAGTCTGCCTCTGGCACAAGTGGAGGTACAGGGAAGCGGGCACATCCCAGCTCCAGCAGCGCAGCCAATCCAGGGCTAATTCCTCACCTTCCTAGGCCCTCGAGTTCTGCTCTGTGATGGGGACAAAAGTGGAAACTGTCTCAGAGGTACTGGGAGGACTGAATGGATTACCGCCTCAGTTACCTATGCTGGAAGATAGCTATTCTTGTAAGATGCAGGCTTTCTCTGGCTGAATTCTGCAGTGCCACATACATAGACTTTGATCTTATATTTACCAGACACCTGAACCAAGTACAGCAACTGTCCAATTTGAAGAGCACTTTTATGCTTTATTTTTATTCCATTTCAGGGTTTTTATTTTCATTAAAAAACTTGTACAGGTCCAATTATTTTTTTCAAACTAGGACCTTTTTTTTTTTTTTTCTTTTTTTCCTGGGCTTTGGGAAAAATCTCTGGTTTGGTTCACGACAAACTTTGAAAACTAGCATTTGGGTTTGGTTTGGCTTTTAGTTGGAGAGAGCAGCTTGGGCTGATTTGGGTGCACAGTTCGGCTCAGTTCAAAGCCTGCCCATGGAATTCTGATTCTCTCTCTGCTGCTCGCCAGAGCATGCACCAGGGAGGACAGTGGTGCCCTGGGGACCAGCACATCTGCATATCCTGCAAGCTGCTGTGCCTTTGGCTTTGCATCAAAAAGCTATTTGAAAAGAGGGGCACAGGAGCATTTTGCAAGGTGACCATTTTAGAGGTCTCAAAACCAAGCACCTCACATCGCAGAACCCTGACAGAGACAGTTTTGTTTTGTTTCATAGGCACTATGTAAGTGCTTTATCCAAAGAACCCAGAGGCACTTGGAAGTGACAGCAGCAGAATCAGGTTTCAACCTCAAAGTTCAGCAGATTTCACCTTAAGTTCACGTCCACTAACGAATGCTAGCTTCCGGCCTCACAGCGTTCGAGCATCACTGAATTTGTAGAAGATGTTGAAGTCATCCCCTGAAAAATTTCTTTTAGATCTATTTTCCCAACTACTTTGAACCAGAGAGGTTAAGTGAATTTCCAAGTCACCTGAAAGCACATGAGGGAACAAGAAATACCAGTGAGACTCCCGATGTCTGGTGTCCTGCTTTAGCCTCCAGAATTTCCTTATCTTCAAGAGGGTGTCTATGTATCTGAATGGGATCCTTCGGTTCCCTGGTAAGTCCATGGTAATCCAACACTCGAGTGGATAGTGTTTTCTCATTTTGTTTTGGGTGTCTCAATAACTGAACAGAGATTCAGGTCTATGACACAGAGCAGCAGTTCATAAATGAATGCGCTGTGATTTCATTTACATAGCTTCTTCAGGGATAATTATTTCCCCCTGGGAGCCAAGTTTCCCCAAGCTCCAAGTACAGAGGGGGGCCCATTACCAGTTAAGAACCCACAACTCGGTGGTTCTTGCTTCTGCCTGTTCAGGGAAGAGCTTGGTCCCCCAAGTTTCTGGGGGTCATCTCCAGAGACACAGCCCATGGTCTGTGGAGAAAGAGCTCCCTCTTGTTTGGGGTTATAAAAGGCTCCTACTGCTATGCTGCCTCTAGATTTTGTTAGCAAGGCATCTTCTGTTTGCCCTCAGCCTTCTACCTTTCTAGGTCCCACCACATAGGAAACCTTGTGCATTTCAGAGGCGGCTGAAATCAGAGTCATAGCTTTCGAGCTCAGACCCTCTTCAGAACCATGGATTCCCTCCTCCCCTAAACTGAGCCAAGCTGGTCCCATGGGACTTTCTTGTCTATGAAGCTGTGCTCTTCCAGGTGTTCCTTGTTCCTTTGGTTGCATGTTTCTGGCAACCCTGTCTGCAAGCTTTCCAAACACATCCCAAGGAGTGCAAATTCCAGTTGAGGCCTCCTCTGCTTGTCTTGATTAAGATAAATGGTGGCTGTGGGTAAACGAAGCTATCATGAACTTAGAGCTTAAGCTATCAGTTTATGAGATAGAGTTAAATCAGCCACATTAAATAAGTAATGAGAAAGCACACTGTAAACTCGAAGTGCTCTGCAGATAACAGACTGATTTGCCAAAAATCAGTTTGCCACATAATCTGCTTGCCGGTGTTTCCCATTTCACTGCAGTCCTTATTTGGAAGGGGTTGGAGGATCTGTGGCCCACTCCTGCCTTTGATCAGGTTGGATTACCTACCAACCCAAATCGTGTTTCTATTAACTACTTATAATGCTGACAATAATTCACACTGCATGAAATGGTTTCCACAGCCTTTGAGAGTATTTTTCTTGTTTTCAGTTCTAGTTTTGCTGAGGCTTTCTAAAGCCAATCCTTGAGCTGGCTTATGGGGTTCCAGAGATCCTGCTTTCAGAACAACAGTGGTATCCTCCCCTGCCCTTCATCTTGTCCCACAATTGCCCTGTGTCCTGTCCTCAAAAACCCCTAGGAGCAAATCCTCAACACATCCTCTCACACCATCATGGAACCTGCCAGCTTGGAGTGCAGCTGTCATTTCTGGAAAGTTCCAGGGATAAGATTTATTCTAACTGGGGTAGGCAGTCTGCAAAGTCGACAAATAATTTTTCACAGCCCCAAAGGTGGACTCTATTCTCCCGCCACTTGAATCGGGATTTTGTGGAAGTCATCAGGACATTCTGGAACTTCTGAGCTCAGGCATTAAGACAGCTTGCAGCTTCTGCTATCCTGAAACTCATCAGCTACCCCATGTAAGTCAGACTCTCCTCCAGGGTGAGAGGCTGCATCAGCTCTGGGCTGTTCCAGCAACAGCAACTGAAGGGCCATCCAGCCTCGGTGTAGTCTCCAGACTGCAGAACCAGAAGCAAATAAATGGTTCTTGTTTTAAGCCACTAAGTTATGGGGTGGCCCATTATATAGCAAAAGATAACTGGTACACCCTCCGCAACAAGCTGATTGATTACTCTGGAAGTCTGCATATGATTGACTTGAAACTTACAGGGAAGATGTGAGCAAATCTGCATAAGGAATTCAGAGGTCTTCTGGGAGAAAATAGAATAAAACCTCTTTTTTTCTTCCCAGAGATTTCAAGTTGTGGACATTAGCCAGGCTGGATCTAAAGTCTGTAAAGACTATAATCCAGTAATATGACAGTACAATAGCCTCCTGGAAAAAACCCAGCAGAGTGGCTGTGATCGGAGCTCAGCATACTCATTAGCAGCCATGGTGCTTCTTGTACTAAGACAGTAGCCTGAGGCAAAGGGACTCTAATACTCTAGATAGCTCGTTTCCACTGAGAACAGCCAGAAGGACTTATTGGAGTTTCCTTGACCCTTAAGGAGGGGGAGGTGAAGGAAAGGAGGGGCCTCAAGCATTATCCTCTAAGACAATACTGAGGGAGAGGTTATATTTTGACTCCCAGACTGTGAAGATTGACATTCCAGGTGTACTACTATTATAATTTCCCATCTTGCTTAATTTCCCATCTTAAGATTCTGAGGAGGAAAAATTGTTGGGAAAAAAAAAACAGTAACAGAAGTCATAAAGAAATACCCTCCCATTCACAAGCAGTGTCGGTCTTTCCTTCCAAATACACATTGTGTGAGGGAAAACACAAAGAAATAATTTTTAGCATATGAGGAAAATTGTTCATAACATTCCCACAACCTAGTGTTTGAAAATATGTTCTTGCTTTCACTGAAGATATTAATGGTTAAAATATTGATTTCTTTTTTCAAACAAAGGCTCTAAAAGGTAAGTTATTTGGCTTTTGGGGTCCCCCCCCAATCAACAAATCAGAATACACCTCCACCTTGCTGAACTTGAACTCTAAACATGTGCTTAAGGGAGACAGGACTGACAGCCCAGGGACTTGAGGGTCCCATTAGCAGTCGTCCACCCCCATTACCCTGTCTCTCTGGATTTCCTTTCACGCCACGGTTCTAACACTCTTTGCAAAGAGAGCCGGCAGACAGATTCTGAAATTTGCATGCAGATCCCTCTTGATAAAAATGCTTCAAGATGTGGCTGGGAGGGCTGGGTGGTTGACTTCTGGGTTTTGAAAAGCCCTTCCTGGCCTCAGCCTATTTCTCATGGTGGAGTGTACTGACAGCGCTCCAGACAGAGGGACCCCTCACCTCCTCTGCAGCAAGGGGTTCCCAGGGGAGACCATGTGACCCAGAGAGTGACGTTCTTCAGAGCATTTGGAGGTCAAGTCTCATAGAGGTGGGGACGGGCAGTAAGACATTGCAGAAGCCAGTGTGTGAACACGATAGTTTTGCAAATCCTGTTCAGTGACTCTCATCATGGCTTGAGTTCATCTAATGACCAAGACTGGACTTGGGGTGAAAAGAAGAAAGTTCACCCACCAGGTCACTGGGATGGTTGGAAGCTGGGCCTGCAAATCTGTCAGACCTTTTCCTTTAACTTCAGCTTGACAGGTTTCTAGGATTCTTCCACCAGACATCTCGCTCCCACACCAGGTTTGCTTAACCTGGAGTGATATTTCAAGCTGTCTGTGAGTTAGGGTGAGGAAAAAAAGTACATTTCTATTTTTATTCACCTCAAACTGAAATTTAGCCTTCGTTTTTTATTGAGATATAATTGGCACTTAACATACCAGTTTCTGGTGTACAACATAATTTCCTATTTGTACATATGGTGAAGTGATTGCCATAGTGAGTCTAGCTAGCTAGTATCCATTACCACAGCTAGTTTACAGAATCTTTTTTTTTTATGATAAGAACTTTGATTTATTTTAAAGATTTGTTTAGTCATTTGAGAGAGAGCAAGAGAGGGCAAGAACAAGCAGGGGGAGGGGTTGGGGGAGGGGCAGAGGGAGAGGGACAGGGAGAGACAATCTCCAACAGACTCCCTGCTGAGTGTAGAGCCCCATGTGGGGCTTGATCCCATGACCCTGAGATTATGACCTGAGCCAAAACCAAGAGTCAGATGCTTAACCAACTGAGCCACGCAAGTGCCCCTCTAATGAAAACTTTTAAGACCTGCTCTTTTAGCAACTTTAGCAACTTTCAGGAGACAATACAGTATATTATTAACTATAGTAACCATGCTATACATTATATTCCCATGACTTACAGATTTTACAACTGGAGGTTTGTACCTTTGACCACCGTCACCCATTTCATGACCCCTCCTTCCTCTTTAAACAAAAGCTTTATCATCAGTAGAACTCAGATATATAAATATTTTTTATTTATTTGAGAGAGAGAGTGAGCATGGGGGTTGGGGGAGGCTAACAGAAGGAGAGGGAGAAGCAGGCTCCCTGCTGAGAGCTGAATCTCAGGACCCTGGGATCACGACCTGAATCAAAGGCAGATTCTTTACCTATTGAGCCACCCAGGGCCCCCCAAAAATCAGTTATTTTCCCATTTATAGTTGCATACATAAGAAAATATTACTTAAGCTCATCACTAATTATTATCGCAGTCCTCATATCTACTACTAAAGCTTGTTATTTAAGATCTTAAAGGAACACATATAAAACTATATCACATCCTCATACACACTAGGATGGTTCCTATCAAAAACAAACAAACAACAACAATAACAAACCTGCTTGAGGGAACAGCACTGATTCCTAGATAAATAAGGATGGCCCCTGAAAATCAGTTTTACTCAAGGGTCACAAAACATGGAAGTATTATGGAGTAGAAAGCAAACTTTCCAGGATGTTTTGGGCCAAAATATGAAATGCTGAATGCATTTTGTGTATGTGTGGCTGGTTGTTAAGATAGGACTTCAGCAATTCTGGGGTTCATAGTGTCCTCCCCCGTGTTAGGGACAGATACATCCTTTACAAATTTGATAGGTGCTTGAGTACCGCAAAGGAGGAAGGCCTCTGGTCCCTCTCTGGCTCAGGTCACTTTAAATTAGGGAGGATGCACAGAATGGTTCAAAGAACAGACATTTTCACAGGAGGTAAACTTGGGCTCAGATATGAGCTCTGCCACTTATTAGCTGTGTGGCTCTGGGCACAGTACCCTGGCTCTGCATTTCCCTACCTGTAAAACTAAAACAGCAATACCCATCCCACCACATATATACCTACTCCACCACATATATAAAACATCCGGTCCCTACAAGGGGCTCAATACCATCGAGTTTCAAAAAAGGGCATCCAAGTTCTTTTCGGTCTGTGGACCCACTCTCCTAAGGATTTCGTGGTCCCGGGCCCCAATTTTCATCTCACCTCCAGCACCCCAGTCCAGTCTGGAGGGATGGATCTAGAAGACAGGCTTAGGTGAACCAAACCTTCTTCCTCTTTCTCAGTCTGCCCCTGGGGGTCTCCAGTCTTTCTGGCTGCCTCAAATGCTTCCACTTTGTCCACAAATCTGAGCTGGCTGATAACAGCTTGGCGAGCTCGTGTAGGGTCGCTGAGTTGAAGCTGGGTTATCCCATCGGCACCTCAGAGAGGCCTGCAATCCTCTGGCTTCCACCCGCACGCCGGGATCCCAGCACCCTAAGTCCGCGGCCCTGGTCCCGAGGCGACACACGGCCAAAGAGGAGGCAGCCGCAGAAGCCCAGAAGAGCATGCAAACCTGTTCCCACCTGGTGCACATGAGGCACGCATGGCGCATGCGTAAGGCGCGCAGTGTGGCACTCAGAGCGCATGCCCGAGGCACTCAGGTGGCACGCAGGGGGCTTGCACAGGCAAATAGGCACACACAGAGCGCATGCCTGAGGCATGGAGGTGCTACGCACAGGCATGTAGGGGACAGGCACCCGGCAGGCTCTCCTGCTACTCCTGGCTTTCCAGGAGGCTTGCTCAGGGACAGCGGGGCGGTTGGGGATCCAGGAGAGGCGGGAGGACCCAGGACATTTTTGACAGGTCCCGGGAGGAAGGTTCGGGTGGTGGAAGGGAAGCCAGCAGCCTGAGCGGGTCTGGAATCCGCTGGGTGCCTGGGGCAGTGGTCAGGTCAGGCCAGGGAATTGGGCCAGGTAGGAGCACTGGAGGACAGTAGAGCAAGTGGAAGAGCCCCATCTCCTCTCTTTTTCTCTTCAGACCTCTCAAAGTCTGCATTAATGTGGTCCCAGGGCACATCTTCTTGCTTCTCACTGTTTCCCTATCGTACTCTCAGCCCTAGACATTATCCCTTGGAATGGGTCCTCTCCTGGCTTTGTCCCATCCTGGGCGGCAATAGATCATTGACTCCTCAGTTTCCTGCCCAGGAAAACAGGTCTGATTTTATGTCTGCCTGGTGGTAGTGAGAATTGAAAGAGGAAATAGAATCCAAGTCTTTGGACCCTGCAAAGCTGTGTAAAAGCCATTGTCATTTGCTATTTTGTTGCCATTGCCACCATGCCACCTTCTGGGGAGCTTTCATAATCTAGAACAGCCAGTTCCCCACAGTGGCTTTGCTGACTGCCTTGGGCCTTCTGTTGGCAGTCCCCCCACAGATGGGGAGATGGGGAGCACAGTGTTCAGCACACCAGTCCAGAAAGGGGGAGGCTCAGGCTTTTCCTCACTGAGGTCAAAGGATGGGCTGTAATCAACACATGTTGGGTGTTTCTCAAACAGGTTCAGTGGCCTAGTGTTATTAATAGTGCAGAGTAAGAGTATAAGCCCTATATTTGTGCTTCCAAGTTTGAAAAGCCTTTTCATCAGTATTATTTAATTCTTACAGCAACATTATGGGGCTAATATTATCCCTATAATAATATTACCATTTACTGATGTAGAAACTGAGGCACAGAAAGGTTAAGCAACTTACCCGGGTCACTGGATTTTTTTTTTTTTTCCCTGTTCATATTCCTGATTGTAAGAGCCTCTGTAGTTGGATAGGGGTAGGCAGTAAAAGAACAACTGTGAATATCACCATAGATAGTGTCTGCTCCAAAAGTGAGGGTGTTCAGTTTCTTCTAAAAGCTTCCCTGGTTGATAAGTGGGTCTAAACTTAATGATACCTGAGTTGCTGGGGATGGTGTGGAGACCAAGGACCATGTGAGAGACGAGGCTGGGGGCCGGGGGCGTGCTCAGAGGAAGTCCTCAGTGGCCCCACACATGTACCACTCTGTCAGCAAACCAGCGTGATGTCCCAGCAAACCCTTCATTGGTGTTTTTGACCCTGTGATACCCAGTATCCCCTACTCCCTGCCTCCTAGAGCTCTGGGAAGAGAGGAGACTCCAGTTCAGCCATTCTGAATAGGGTGGTACAGGGATGCGTTGAGGACTACAGCTGGTATTTAGTAAGTGAGCCAACGGATGCCCGACACCTTGTCATTCTGCAGGAGATTGTAGGAGATGGTCTTATAAAATGAGTTGTCCCACAGCCCACACAATTGTCAAATGTCCAGCTTTTACAGTAGTTCCTAGAGGTGAAAAGCCTGTTTTTACTAGAACCTAATAAAATTATTTTTGCATGGTTTTATAGTACATTAAATTTTCCCAAGAATGCAACCAATACATAAATTAAGATGGTACTTCAACAAAGTTCATTATTTAGTTAAAATTTGTTCCCACCAGAAATGCTGCCGGTGGTTTTGGAATCCTAGTACCACTCACCTGCATCCCTCTGCGTTACTGGTGTAACTGGCTCAGGGGTCCATTCACAGGTGCAGCTGTGCTCCCTCGGGGTTTTCAGGAGAGTCATGCCTGGGGATTTGTCTATGGCAATACCCACTAAATTATCATCAGTCACTTCCTTTTTGTTGGAGTTGAGTTGCTGACCTTTAAAAATTTTGTGTGTACATACATAGTACCTTTTCCTTTCGTTTCAGGATAGTAAAGGAGCATTATGAAATATTTGAAATACAGAGGAGGCGTTGCATTGGAGAAGGTTGAGAATCCCTGCTCTGAGCAAATAGCAGTTTGCTTCTTTTGCTGAGAATCAGTATTTCAGGTTCAGAGACCTTGACGGTCACCTAGCCCCATCCCTGCCTCCAACCAGTGCTCAAATCTATGTAGTTGGAGTAAGAGCTCAGGACCTTCACACACCTCTGCTTCCTTTCTCCCTTCTGTAGTGTGACCCCTGTGGGGTTCCGGGATGGGGCAGAGCAGAAGATGGGCCTGGAGGACGAAGGACCTAGTGAGCCTTATGGATGTTGGCATGAGGCATTGTAGATGCTTGGGTCCAAGAGGCACTTCATATGACCCCTTAAAGCTCTGGGCACTAGCTCGGTGGCAAAACTTGGACCTGCATTCCAAGTAGAAATACTCTCCTAGCAAAGGCTCAGTCTGTATCAGGGATCCCAGAAATCTGGGCTCCACCAAGTAGTAAACAAACATACCGCATCTCAGAACATGTCCTGGTGTTGGAGTTCTGAATGACTCTGTGGGCATCTGATTGTCATGAAGCAGGGGGCTAGGTGGAAATCAGTACATAGAGGCATTGAGGTCAGCATGGAACTCGAGAGCACCTAAGCGAAAATGTCTACACTTGGTGGTTTCTTCCAGAGTCCAGGGTCTCTGGCTCCATATTCTAGGATAAAGGGATTGTCAGAAGGTTGCTTTAGCCAGGGTTGGCCCATATTTCCACTGAGTGTCCTCAAAGCTGCCTTGACAGAGAGAGACAGGAAGTCCAAAATACTGGGATGAACTCCAGCTTTGGCATTTTAACCCGGTTGCTTTGCCGCACGCTGCTACCGCACTCCATCCTTCCCACTGCCCCCTCCACCTCATGAGCTTGCAACTCCCTTGTCCTGTCTTATGCCCTATGCCCTTTCCGCTGGGGGCTGGACAGCCTTACTCCTCCTACTTCCCGCCTGCCCACCATCCCTGGCTGACACAGAGCCCTCTGTCTTCCTGTGGAATGCAGTAGCAATCCTGAGCGTGGTGTTGGACAAGGAGTCCAGCTCCCCCTATAAACTTTTTATAGCTTAGGAAAATAAACATGTGGTTTAAGGTCTTTGCATACGCAGTGCTCACAGAGTGTGAGCTTGCTTTACAGAACGATGAAAGAAAATATTGGTAGAGCTAATAAATTTCTGAGCCAGCCAAGGGACAGTCTTCCAGAAATCTCAGGGCGGCTTTGATGGTTTGGGAGATAAAAAGAGGAGTTACCTTTCCAGCTGCCATGCTGCTCAGAATGGACCCGCCTGTGTGATGCAGCCAGCCTCCTGAGTTCCCCAGGATGGGGGGCGGGGATAGGCATTTCCCTGCTGCTGGAGGGCCCTTGGAGATCATTTTCCAGATGAGGAAGCAGGGTCCAGAGAAAGTGGGGAAAGTGATGCCGGGTCACACAGCTCATTAGAGTTGGGGGCCAGGGTGCTTTTCATTTAAATGGCTCTCAGGTGTCTGCTGTGCCCTTGCCGGGGAGATGGGGGGAAGCAGAGAGCATACGTGGTGGGCGGCGGCATGTGCTGCATGACGCAGGCAGAGGGGAAGGCTTTTAAGGGCCATTTCTGAGGTTTACTTCCTGGGTTTGTGGAGGAGCAGAGACTCTGGGAGGAGGGTGAGTGACTAGAATGTTTCCAGCTGGAGCACTGGGTAGTATCAATAAAAATGATAATAAGCATCGCTCTTGCTACCGTTTATGAAGCATTTACTCTGTGCCAAGATGGAAGTCAACCCACTGAATCCTTCTAGCTTGGAGAGACCAGAACCACCATCCCTATTCTGCAGCTGAGGGACATTGCATGCCACTTTCCCCCAGTCGCCTGGCAGAGCGGGGAGTCAGACCCAGACTGTGTCACACCTCCCCCGCCTAAGCTCCCCCAACCAAGGCCCCGGACACCATACACCTGCTCAGACAGCCTGCAGCAGCAGGTCATGGGAAAGGCAAGAACAGATGTAGTTCAGGTGAGTTTGAGGACCCCACAGAACTGCCAAGCAGGAGATGGGCGTCCGAGGGTGGCCTGTGGATTTGGGCATCATGTGCTGGAGGGTAGATTCTAAAGCCAGAGGGGTGCTGGAGAGTTGGGTGAAAAGCTGGAACACACTATGACAGACAGGAGCTCCCAGGACACTGACGGTGGCTCTGCCAGCTGGAGGACATACCACAGCAGGCTGTCACTGCTCAGAGGGTCATGGTTCTTAAGTGATGAGAGCCCTTGCTCTCCAGTGAGAGAAAGGCTCTCACATGACCAACAAGGACATGGGAGGGCATGCGCATGTCCCTCTGCCACTGTGCTTCTGGAGGGACTTATTCTTTCCAGACCAGTCCAGCAGTATCTGAATCAAACCATCCTAAAATGCAGCATGTTTCTGGGTCCAGAATATCCTCTTTTAGGAACTGATTCTGAGGACATAATCAGGGACATGCACGAAGATCAGCATCACAGCATTATTCTTATTTGTGAAAAAGTCACAAATCATATAAATGTCTCACTATGAGAGACCAAACAATGAAATACATGTAGCCAATAAGATCAAATCATCAAATAATATTTATAACCAACAATTTTGACATATTGTTAAATTTTAAGTGACAGACCATGAACAGTATGAGTAGCTCGAGATAATTTCTTCTTTTTTAAAAGATTTTATTTATTTATTTGACAGAGCACAGCGAGAGAGGGAACACAGCAGGAGGAGTGGGAGAGGGAAAGCTCTCCCGCTGAGCTAGTGTGGGGAACTCGATCTCAGGACTCTGGGATCATGACCCGAGCCGAAGGCAGAGGCTTAACAGCTGAGCCACCTAGACGTCCCTCAAGATAATTTCTTGTAAAGAATGGAAGCATATACAGATTTCAGTGCCCATGCCATGTGGTTTGTTGGCTTTTCTTTGGATGGTGAGATTGTGGATGAGTTCTCTCTTTCTCAGATACTGCAAGGTTGTTTTGTTTTTTAATTGGAGTATATATTTTTTTGTATTTTGAAAGAAGTTCTTACTGTAAGGATTCATAATAAGTAATATTAGCAGGGCACCTGGTAGCTCAGTCAGTTAAGAGTCTGCCTTTGGCTCAGGTCATGATCCCAAGGTCCTGGGATCAAGCTCTGCACATAGGGCTCCCTGCTCAGCAGGGAGTCTGCTTCTCCCTCTGCCCCTCCTCCCCACTCATGCTGTCTCTCTCGCTAACTCTCTCTTTCTCAAATAAATAAATAAAATCTTAAAAAAAAAGTAATATTAGCAAAACTTGCCTGGTACTTTTTTCATGTCAGGCACTGTTCTAAGTACTTTGCAGGGATTCCAGAATTGAACTCCCAAGAGAATTCAGGTGAAGGAACAGTGGCTCAGGAAGATTGGGCTAGTTGCCCAGCATCACAGAGCTGGTGTGTGGCAGGGCTGGGACCCGAAGCCAAACCATCAGTCAGCAGGGTCCGTGCTCTGACCCTATTCTCTAACCACTGCCTGACACTATCACTCCCCAGTGAGACAAACAGGGTCCCCATGCCCACAAGGATGTGGAGGACATGCACATGCTGCTGTTGGTAGCAAGCATCCTTGATACACCTCGATCCCCTGAGTGCCCTTTAATGACAACGCTTAGGTGCCATGTTCAGTGAATGAATGAATGAATAAAAAAAGAATGAATGCACACATGCAAATGACAGGCCCCACTTATTCTCCAGAATATGAAAATAAGTTCTCACATGCTTTTTGCTAGATTTGAGCATTACCATAATGGGACTCAAGGAACCTTTCCCCCGCCTGAGAGCAAGTAGCTTAGCTTCTTACTTCTAGGAAATGTCTCTGATTGCTGAGACACCTGCCCTGTCTTCCAGCATCCTGGGAGAATGAAGTGTGGCTTATGGCTTCATGTCTCTGTCCCCACCAAGGGCATTCACCAGCTATCGTAGATTATTGCCTTGGTAGTCTCCAGTGGACCGCGTCTCTCAGAATTCACGCTTTCATGAGTTCCTCCCTCATTGACTTGTGTTGTCTGAGTGGCCTGCTTTGGCCACTGAGACAGTAACAAGTGTGAAGCAAGCCAAGTCTTCGTAAGTGTTCGCACATCAGGCTTGTCTTCTCAGGATGGCCTCTCTTGGAGCCCAGCCACCACGCTGTAAGGAAGTCCAGCCTATCAGTGAGTAATATGAGGCCATGCGAGAGAGGCTCTGTGGGGAAGAGGCCATCTTGGACATTCCAGGCCCAACCAAGCTCCCAGGTAAATGCAGCTTCTGGGTGAGCCCAGCCAAACTCCCATCTGAGAACAGTCAACCTGGAGATTCAGGAGAAAGAATCCATGGTGGTTGTTTCAAGCCACTAAGCTTTGTGTTTTGCAGCCGTTGGTAACTGAAATAGTGGCCTTACTTACTTACTTACTGGATGGCTCTTGGAAACAAATCCGCACACCCTTATTAAGCACTTGCTATGTGCCTGGCACTATGGGCTGATAATGAAAGGTCCCTGATTAAGAATAGTAGACCTAGGGAGATGAGACTGTTGCATGCAGTACGACTGAAGGAGCATCCAGGGCTAAACTTGCTGCATGAAGAGGGAAGACAGCTGACTTCCCCACTGGTTCAGCAGCAGGGAACTGGTCGTAGCTGATCTATTTGGTAAACAGAGATATGTTGACCACTTACTTCATTATAAAACCATCTTTTAAGTCCTCTGGATCCCTGTGTTGCTGCATGACATTCAGGTGGCAGATCAAGTGATTCTCTGTGAACCATTTGCATGGCCCTGGGAGCAAAGAAGAGAGATGAGATGGGGAACTGAGTGGTGTGCTCATTTGTGTGTGGACCATGGGCCCATCACTGCTCTTCAGGGGACGCGAGGGGATATGTTTGTGCTTCTTCTGAGCTCTGGCTGTGACTGGCCTGCTCCAGAGGGACCCACAGCCGATTACATGGGAGCTGGCGAGACTCGGACATCACCTGACCTGATGTCCTCAATGTCCTCACTGTAGACAGGAAGGAACGCAGGCCCAGAGATGGGTAGTGCTCGCTGGAAGGCACACAGGGTTTCTTAGCTCCTCCATCACTGGCCTTCCTGGTAACCAGAGCTTAACTTCCCACCTCCTGCACGTTCCCTCTTCCTGCCCCGCTCCCCACACGCCATCCTATCCCCACCCAGGACTGGCTTTGGTGGCCAAGCCGAGCTGGGCTGCAGGAAACAGCTTCAAACAGGGTCCGAGAAAGTCCACCCAACTGAAGCAAAGCCAAACACGTTAACCCCCACTTTCAGACAATACGCAAGAAACTGCACATGTGTGGTGAGAATATCCTGCTTAAAACAAATCCTTTAAAGGTATTCTGAAGCGACTCCTTTAGGAAGCGGACAGCCCATCGCTTTGCTCTCTTTCTTAGTGTGATTTTTTTTTTCTGGGTGCTGCTTGCTGGGAGCCACAGTGTGCCTTGCACGCTGGAAGGAATGCCAGCAGGGCTTGGAGTCCTACATGTTCCCAGGTGTCCCGTTTGCCCCACCTGGACTGAAAGGGGGTCACTTCTTCCTTTGCTTCCTAATTTCTCCCTGGGACCAAGCGAGGAGAGCCAGGACTACGCACAGTTCTGTGACTCAGAGATACACTGGAATACAAGGGAGAGCCGGGGAGGCTAGCCCAGCCCAGGAGGCATCACTGCACAAAGCAGCAATGCAGGCTCTCGGGGTCAGGGGTTTCTCAAGGCCAGGGGCTGCAGGAGCCCGGCCAGGAGGAGACTCCCGGAGAGGCTTCTGGCGGGAGGACAGGATGAGTCAGGCCCGAGGTGTTTTCTTCACATGGTTTCGGTTCTCAGGTCAGGATCTTGGCGCCCACGGAGAAAGCCTGGTCCAGGCCCCGGGGAAAGCCTCAGTGGCTGTAGCTTTGCTGTGCTTGGATTGGGTGTGGCTGGGAGGTGCGTGGCTGTCGATAAGTGATTTACAGTGTGTTCCCTCCTGTGTTACCTTTTCCTCTTGTCATGTCGCAGTCCAATCTCCAGTAATGGGATCTGCAGAGGCAACGACTCCCCCCACAGCTTCCTGGAGGAGGGGCCCGAGTGGGGCAGGCAGCCCAGTCCCGGCCACTTGGCCTTGATTTTCACCGTGGCTCTGTCACGTCTCTAAACTCTGTATCCCAGAACCTTTGTCATGACCCCCTTGGTAGTCCTCCCTCCCTCCCTTCCCACTCCTGCAACCCCCAGCCTCTTAGAGTGCTGTCTGCAACCACACTGTTCTGGGCTGAGGGTTGGGGAACTTGGATGCCCCAGGAGCCCTAGGTGGGATTTCCCTTCTCGGCCTCCCGCACATCACACAAAGCCCCCAGACGAATCCTCTACCACCTGCTGTCTGTCTGAGGATTCCCAGAACCTTTCCACTGGCAGGAATGTCAAGGACATGGCCCCCGTGGAAGACTGTTCTGGGGGTCCTCAAAAAGTTAAACATATTTCTGTTACATGGCCCAGGAATTCCACTCCTAGGTGTACAAGAATTGAAAGCAGGGACTCAGCAAACACTCGTGTACTCATCTTCACAGCAGCATGATTTACAATAGCCAAGGGAGGAGAAAAGCGTGCATTGACAGAGGAATGGAGAAACAAATGGCCACACAGTGGAGTATTATACAGCCATGAAAAGGAGTGAAGTACCGCTAGGTGCTACCACATGGCTGACCGTGGAAATTGTTGTACTGAGTGAAGGAGGCCAGGCCCCACATGTATGACATGGATATGAAATGTCAGGATAGATAAATCCATAGACAGTAGATGAGTGATTGCTGGGGGCAAGAGGAATAAGGAGGGCCTGCTTAGTGGGCACAGGGTTTCACTTTGGGGTGATATAGAAGTCGCAGATGCACAACCCCATGAATGTAGTAAACGACATTCACCTGTATACTTCCAAATGGTTCAGTTTGTGTTATGGAATCGTACCTTTGAACGTTTATTTTTAATTAAAAAATTAAATTAAAATAAAATAAAATTTAAAAATTCAGATAAAAATTTTTTAAATAAAATATTTTTTCCACTGCCTAAAAATCTGCCAGCACCCTAGCACACGCCTACGGTGTTCATCCTCTCCACTGCTCGCCCAGGACTCCAGATGCAGGACGTGAGGTGGTTGGTGAGGTTGTCAAGGCAGGAAATTTGGGATTGGCCTCTTGTGGGGCCGGGGATGGGGCCACAAGGACAGGCTCTTGGCCGGGGCTGCACTAGAGGCTGTCCAGGGCAGGCGCCAGCCGTTCCGGGCTCTCTTCTTGCTCCGGGTCCCCAGGTGCGCAGTGATTGCCGTCCCGGGGAGGGAGTCACAATGTCTGATAATCCTTTCTGGCTGAGAATCCTTTCTGGCATGCTGGGGATTTTTGTGAGGTCTGGATCTTTGGGGTGGGCTTCTCGGCTCAACTCTTGGGCCTCATAACCCCCTGAGCATCACTGCCAGCCCTTGGTTAGTCACTCTTAACCTCCCCTGCCCCAGAGTCACTCCTACTTCCACATCATGTGGCCCCCCAGCAGGGTCCTTTCCTCTGCTCTCCTTTATGGGGCACCGCGTCTTCCTCAAAGACCACCCCACGACTCTGGCCTCCAGGAGCAGCCCCTCCCCAAACTCCTGAAGTTGCCGTCCGGGCCTCTTACTTTGTGTTCATTCTATCCGGGCGCGGCTGTGGGTCGATCCCATGGCACAGCCGTTTGGCAGTTCCCACACTTCGGTACGAGCCATACTTTGCCTCTGCTCTTTGAGAAAATTCACGGCATCCTGTGCAACTGTTTTATCTTTCGTGCTAGGTCAGTATTTCATAAATTACAGTTGCCATTTGAATACAGACTGCCGCATAACTCCTTCCAATCTGACACAACGGCTTCCCGGTGGACTTGTCCGATGGGTGATCGGACCTGGGTCTGCCCCGGGACCGATGGAGGCAGGGTCTTCAGGAGGAAAGCATTTGCCTGCAGGGTTGTGATGACAAAGAAGGCGGAGCAGGGATGCTCCCTGTGTTGGGGATGTGGATAGTGGAGGCATGGCAGCGGCACCCCAATCCTAGCCTGGGATAAGCCCTTCTGGGCAGAGCTCCCAGTCTTCCGGGCCAGACCCACTCCCAAAAGAAACCCTTGAAGAAAAATTGCTTTCCAGGAGGGCTGAGAGCAGAGGGCACAGTCCTGGTTTCTTCTCAGCTGCTGTGGAAAGTCCCCACATTTCTCTCTTCAGATTCTTATTTTTTCTTCCCGTGACTTTAGGCTTCAGGTTGGCAGAAATAAGGCCCTAGCATAGAAAACAAGCAGGGAGGCAGGTGGGACCCAGCAAAAGAGGGCATACCCAGAGCATTAAAATAAGATAATCCCACTGTCTCTTGCAGTGGTTTTGAAGTGGTTTTTCTATTTAGAAGGAAAGTCTTTGTTTCCAGTTGAAAAATAACACTGAGGATTCATCTCATCAGGAGAAGGGTTACGATAGGCAACTCTCTTAGCCCTCTTGGGCTCCACTGTTGGGGAAAGGGGCGTTTGCAGCAGGAGAGGGGAGAAGAGGAAGGCGGAAGGGACAGACTCTCAGCCCAGGCCTGGCGGCCATCACTAGGCACCCGTGGGGAGAAGACCATGAGGGAGCACAGGACATGGCTTGGCTCAAGAGGAGGGAGACTGAGAACAAAGAAAATGAATACCCACATGGGGAGAAAAAGCAAAAGGATGGGGAGGGGTGGTGGGGGTAGACCCCAGAAGGAGGCCTCACGCTCTCCCGCCCCCTTCCTCTCCCTTTCCAGACACTGACGTTCTCCGGGCTTCCCTCTCACATATGGGCCTAATTCAGGTAGAGTGAAATCTTGCATCGCTCTGGGTAAAAATTATTGCTTCGGATAATGAAATCTTTGTCATTGGAAACTCCAAAAGAAAAAAAAAGGCCCTTCAAGCCATGACTTATGGGCAGTGTGGTGATGGAAATGAATTCATCATCCCATTTTCCCCGCATCGAGCAGGAGGACAGGCTTGATTCATAACTGGGCCATGTGTGGCTGGTCCCCGTGGGCAGGGTGGTGGCTGGGCCTGCTGAGGAACCGACCCGGGAAGCTCCCAGAACGACTGGTGGGGGTGTGGAGAGCGATAAGCGGCTCCTTGGCAGGCTCTGGCCTCAGGTTTTCCTGAGAATTTGCCTGAGCTGTCAAAACATTTCAGGGCTGTGCAGAGACTGTCTACTTCTACAGAGAAAATCCCACAATAGCTTTATGAAATGAACCATTTTTTTCTTCAGACCCTAAACCTCACACCCACATAAAAATCTCCCAGACAAAGCCATATGACCTTAATGGGTGAGCAAGATGGCTGAGGATCTCCCTCTGACTGTGGCCCTTCTTGTCTGAGAAGCTCAACGTCCTTCCTATTTCAATTTTCATGGCTGCCCTAGCTTCCCTGCCACGCGGTTCAAGGCAATAAGTGGCTGATCTGTTGGACAGAAGATGAATTTAACTGTGGCCCATGGATGTGGGCCCTAGGGATTTGGGAAGGACAGGACAGATAGGGGCCACTCTCTCATGTTGGGGGAGGGGCGGATGGCAAATGATAAATTAATAAATGGATGGTATACCTAGAAGAAAATTCCATAGGGTGAGGTGATGGAGAGGGTCCCAGGGGGCTTCTTTGGATTGGGGGGTCAGGGAAGCCTCTCCAAGATAGAAGAGTCACTTGAACTGGGTCCCACAGATGAGATCGGACTTGTCATATGGAAATCTGAAGGACAGTACTCCAGAGCAGGGCATGGTCCCCGAGGTGGGAACGGAAGACCCAATTTACCAACAACCCCAGCAGCTGAGTACTTTCCCAGAGTTAACATGGCAAACCTGGACCCTAGTCAGCCAAAGATGTTTACCTCAGGCTGCGAGTCAGCACCCAAGACCTAACTTGGGTTTACCTGCCTGAGGAACCAGGGGCCCAGAACAGACCCCAGGGCCCCTCATCTTTGTTTGGCTCAAGCAATATGGAGAAGAAGAACAATCATAGAACTTGGAGGTAGCCATGACTAATTTGAGTCCTGGCTGCCTGGGGCCCTGAGCAAAATCATCTACCTTATCTGTGAATCTGGGGGGATAACTCCTCTCAGACTTGCTGTGTGGATTAGAAATGACATCTATACATGCTTTAGCACAGCTCCTGGTGCCTGAGGATTGGTAGCTGTTTCAGAGCCTCTCCAACCCTTCCAGACCTTCCTCCTTTTTGTTCTCCCGCTACCCTGAGACCTGTTGCTTGGGAGCCAAGGCCCTGCCTTCTGTACCAGCCCCTCATCCCACACCCTGGCCTGGTGGTCTTGTCCCAGCTACCGGCCATAATTCTTGAGATCTCAAGATTGCCTGTTTTCTTCAGACCGCAGGCACTGTTGCTTCTAGAACTATGACTAGGCAGAGGCACGCTTTCCAGACGCCCTCCGATGCAGACCCTCTCTCAGAATCACCTGTTCCTCTGGCTGCAGACCTCTCCTGAAGGTCAAGTTCTCAGCCAAGCCTGGAGTCATCCCAGAAGGAGATGAAGATCTGAAGACAGATCTGAGTGAGATCCTACTTCTTCCCAGCTGTGAGACATTAACCAAGCTACTTAGCCTATCTGTGCTCAGAAGTTCTCATCCCTTTAGGATCGTACTTTAAGAGGAAGATACTATCATCACAACCTTATCCATTTCACTTAGGAAAGGAACAACCTTAGTTTAGGAAAATCCAGGAAGGACACTTGGAGAGGGGAGGGGGCCCTTGGGGAGGCAGGAGGAAGAGGAGGAATAGAGAACCATCTCAGCAGCCCGCATAATACGGGACCCGGGACCCGGAGTTGGCCGTGGGGGTAGGGCAGGGGGATTAGCAGAGAGAGGGCTGGAGCAATGGGGACCTGAAGCTGAGTGGGAGGAAACAGCTCAAGGACCTTTCAGAACTTCAAAGTCCGCTGTTTATTTTCTCAGCAGCGTGGAGTGGGATGGATGCCTCCTGCTATTGCCCTGAATCTTCAGAGAATTCTCGACACCCAACTTCTATGTCTGCTTGTATGCAGAGCCTTGGGGAGTCAGGAAAAAGGGTCCTCTCACTTCTGCATCAGCGCTAAGGAGGCATCATAAAAGAGAACAACAAAATACAGAGAGGAGGATAACTGAGCAGAAGCCTGGAATCAGGGCCAGAGGAAGCCGGAAAGGATGTAAATCTCAAAGATTTCCCAGAAGTCCTGGGGCGGGCACGAGACATGCCATGGGAGGGGGTCAAGCCTGTCAGCCTGCGCATCTGTCTTCCTGGGGCTCCAGCCACTGCTCCTGCTGGAGCTATGACTAGGCAGAAGCAACCCTCCACCATGCTCTCCCTCAATAGCCCAGGCCAGACCGTGGGGTTCTGGTGATTTCTGCAACGGGGAGCTGTGGGGGCAGCTTCCTCAGAGTGTGGGGGGAATTGGCTGGTGCCTTGATGGCTTCCTACAGCCCCGTGCCCCCACGGCAGCCTATGACTGACGGTCAGAGCAACCCTCAGAAAACAAACAGCACACACGGAAGAGATCTCTGCTCGTTTCTGCTCTGAGTGCTGGCACGCTTGGCGGATTGGCCGGTTATCTGAGCGAGGAAGGGCTGCCAAGGAATTCCCTCCTGTCCGAGGGTTTGTGAGGCCGGGTCCTTGGGAGGGGAGGTGGGGGTGTAGGAATCCAACTTCTGAGAGCTAGTCGAGTCACCACACCCACTCCTGCTTGTGTGGGGCTCCCCCTCCACCTCGAGATGGGAAGGTGGGAGTTCAGAACCTTCTTAACACAAAAATCCAGGTTCTAGGCTTGGGGCTAAGAGGGAAGCCAGATGCTCAGGCCTATCCTTGGTCACCCTGGGGGCCACTGAACCCCCGGGAGGTCTCATTTGGTGAGAGCTCCTGTGTGATCTAACCCGGGTTTAGGGGGCAGAGAGGAGAGAAAAGCTTGACCCAGAGACAAAAAGAGATAAGCAGACCGCTCTTGGCATAGAAGAGACATCAAACCACATTGTTTGCTTTCAATCAAATTAAGTCTGGCCCTGAGCTGCCATGGCCACTTGTGGGGACCCTCTCCTGGGATAACGCAAGAGCCAGAAAACAGGGGGAAGCTCACCTTCAGCTCCTCTTGGTGGTGGCTCAGAGCAAGAGGCTCTCACACTGGGGTCAGCCGAGACCTCTGCCCCACATTCAGTGACCAGCTTGCCCCGGTCTGCCCCAAGGTTTTCCCAGGCTAAGCACTGAAAACCCTTTTTTCTGGGAACCCCTTTGGTTCTGGGCAAACTGGGATAGTGGCTTACAGTAGCTCTTCCCACTTCCCATCACTCAGGTGCCTTGGTGGCCATTTTCCTGACAGGTCCTGTCCCCTCCATGGGTGGGGGTGCTGCAGGCCCTACTGACTTGGGGAAGTCACAGGCTCCTCTGTATAGGGCCCCACCACGCTCCCACCGGGGGACCCCCGTCGGCTTCTCTCACTTCGGGAAGACGGAGGCCCGGAAGGTGGATTGGTCAGAGCGGCCTGTCCTCCGCAGAGGATTTGGACCTGCAACAGAGGGACAAGCCCAGCACACACGCGTATCTCGGTGACTTCCCTGCACCAGTCTGTGTAAATCACTTCGTGCAGCTCACACTTTGGGGAGTCAGGGCAAGTCTGTGCTGCCACAAGAAGGCTTTTCCTGGGACCTTCAGGAGCACGGTTCCTTGAATCCAGGGCTTAGACTATAAACGTGTAATCCCACCGGCCCCCCACCTCCACCCTCGGCTTTTCCCCCTGCAAATAGTGCTTGCTCACTCCAGAAAGGCTTCCACTCGTTCCCGGCGGGAAGTTTCCTCCCAAGGGACGTGATACTTTCAGTTTTCCGAAAATCAAGACCAGGAGCCTCAGACTCCTACATTGGCTCCTGGTCACAGAAAGAGTCCACGATTTAAAAACGTTCCAGGGCAAGGGGCAAAAGCCAGCCTACAGACAACGATGCTTGTTAGCCGGGTAGCACCACGGCTGGTGAGAACCCACAGCCGGTGGGCCGGTGTGAAAGATGGGGGTTGGAAGTGGCCATAGTCGGGCCTGCAGCCAGCCCAGAGCTCACCTGTTTCACTCCCTGCGCACAGAAACAGAGGGTGGAAAAAAGGACGGGAGAGTGTTTAAGCTACTTAAGAGAACAAATAGCTTTTAAATACTTCAGACATGTCGTTTACATGTAACCAAATGATGTGCTAATTCCACTCCATTCTTCCCTGTTGCACCAATGAAGAAAGCACTGAGGCATTCTTCCTGCCAGCAGCCCAGGGCGGGTTACTCTCTGTCCTCAGAAGTAACAAACTCTATTTCTTCAGGCTTTATTTAATTTCTTTAGGAACAGTCTGTAATCAAGAGTTTTTATACACTGCATTATTTCCAGTTAGCTCACGCACAGTAGGCCCATATGAATTGTCGTCCCGACCCCTCCAGGTCCCTCCTGATTTCCAGCACGAGGGGCAGGCTGAGGGGCAACGGGGCTGGGAGACGTGGTGACATGACCCTCAAGAGGTTGGGGACACTTCTGAGCATCTCTGGATTCCTGACTCAGGGGCCTCCAGAAGTGGCGTGGGTCTTCCAGGAGCTCCTCGACTAGGTGAACATAGGCCACACTTCCTCACAGAGGAAGCCATCTTCCTTTTCTTTCGCAGAACTCGCCTCTGCGGACTTACTATGGGGTACTTGTGGGCTGCACACAGTTTGCCTGTCTCCATCTGTGACAGGCACTGTTCCAGACGCTGGCTGCTCCATGAGCTGATGGCCAGAGCAGTCACAATACAGAACTCTGGGCCAGCTGAAGGACATGTTTCATAATTAAGGAATCGACCTTTTGTTTTTGTGGTGGGCCACCAAGGTTTTGGTTTTATTGATCATCACAGCATAATCCAATTCACTCTGACAGGTCCTCTCTACCACGTACACTCCTTTGTTTATTGAACAAATGTTTACTTACTGTGTGCCATCCTGAGCCCCAAGGATACAGAAATTAATATAGCTCAGGGCACTGCCTTTAAGGAACTTACCATTCGGTGAAGGAGATGAACAGGGCAAGATTCAAACGACATTTTCCTTTACCGTCCACCTCATATACATATCTGTGTTAGATGTTAGCACTCTTTGGCACTTTTTTTTTACTGTATTCTAGTGGTTTCCCATGTCTCCCCTCCAGCCAGGCTCAAAGCCCCTGGTTAGAGGATGGAGAGATAGATGATGGGTGGATGGATGGATGGAAGGAAACATGGAGAGAAGAATGAATGGATGGATGGACAGGTAGATGGAGTCAGGTGGAGCTGGTCTGATTGAAGAGACACCTTCCAGGGCCCATCCTGTACCCTTTCCCCACACCATAGGAAGCTCACAGCAAAAGGAAAAAGGTATGGTCCTTCCCTGGCTCTCCTTTATTACCAAGACTGATACTGTTGATTCTAAAAACTTACCTGAGTGATAAGAATACTTACATCTCTTGGATGCACCTTTATCAGACACATTCTATAGCCACTGTGCTTTTGAAGGGCCAGAAGTAATTCTCAAACACACGGACCTCAGTTTTGGCCTTTGAACATCTTCCTGCAAGAACCCCCACCAGCCAAACCCCTGTATCCCATATTTCTCTTTTCCATTTCCTGCTGCCACTGATTTATTAGAAATTCAAGGCAATTCCAGGAAGCCTTAAATCGGTCTTCTCTCCACGGTTGCTTAGAATAGGATGGGTAAGTCTTTTAGGTTGGATTAGCTTGTCCCCATGCATTTTTAAATCTTTCATTTGCTTCTGAACATAATTTGAGGCAGTTTACCTGAAGAGTATTGTTCTGCAACAGACGTTAGACTAAGAACAAAATGCTGAGAGCTCTTGGGGACCCTGGTGGCAAAAGGTCAGAGAGAGCTGGTTCGTGGCTAAATTGTGAAGTCAAAATCATGGTCTTCATCTCTGTTTCTGACATCCTTATCTCACTTATGTCTTCTGGTCTCCCCAAACCCAGCCTGGGCCCTGGAAAGAACACCAGACTGGAGGCCAGGATGTCTGAGCTCATCCAGGATCGACCAGGAAACAGCTGGGCATGTCATTTCATGTCCCTTGGCCTTGGTCTCCTCTGTAAGAGTCCAGGGTCACACCTGGTGCCCTCCGATGCCCCAGCCATGTCCAGAGCACTCAAGTTTTGTGACTCAAACACAAGAGTAACATTTTTATTTCAAATGAAATATTATGTATGGTTGAATAAGTAAAACAACCCTGTGGTTGAGAACATAATACTATGAACAAATGCATAATAAGAAGTCTCATCCTAGCCCACCTCCTTGTATGTCTTCCCCATCAAGAACTGTGAAGGCTCTAAGATTTTATCCCACCTGCAAGCTAAAAATGAAGTCTACCACATTGTCATGGATATGGGCAGAAGACAGGTGACAGAGACACTGGCAAGCAGCACGAGCTTGCTGCTCTCGTGGGTTCTCCATATCCGACTCCCAGGGGGAAGGGGGCCCCGTGCGGTGGCCCAGGCGGGTGAGGAGCATGCAAAGTGGGGGGCCGGTTGCCTCACCTCGGAGGAACCAGGAGCTTAGCAACTTGAAATCTTTTCTATGGGGCTGAGAATAAACCTCCCCAAACTGTCCTGAAGGGATAGTAAACAAGTAAACAAGCTTGTTTTCTGCACTGGAGGGACCCACTGTCACTATCTTCTAGGGGTATTGCTGTAAAGTCCCCTGGAGAAGGATGGTCTACAGCAAACACAGTCAGGCCTCTGCGCAGAAAATTGCCTCCCAGCTGCAAGCATCCAGGTAGCTAGCTGCTGCACTGTTGGGTAGGCAACCGCTCAGACTTTTCACGTGCTGCTGGAAGCAGATACACACACATTTTCTAACTTTACTGTGTAAGTTGCACAAATGCAAAGCACTATTTTCATCACAATGCACTTCCCTTTTTTAATTTGACAATGTAAGTTTCTCGCTTTTTTTTTTTTCTCTTTCAGAGTTTCCATTGAATGGATAAACTGGTTTCTTTAGATAGTCCCCTACAGAAAATGGACACTTTCTGCTCTTTCAAACAGTGTTGCAGTAGATGATCTGGACCTTGAGGGTGTGCCAAATTGCAACAAAGAGGGATTGGGCACCAGGCCGGAGGGTGGTGGAATTTACAGTTTAGTTAGACATTGTTAAATTGTTCTCCATAAGATAGAACCACAGTCTGGGGGCTTTTACCAACTTCAACCATTCTATCAGTCAAGGGCCAGGGAGATCCTCTCAAGAACAGGGAACAGGCAGGACGTCCACAGGAGGCAAAAGATGCAGGAGCTTGCTCCTTCTGCCGCCTCCGACCTTGCAGACCCCTGCTAGCGCCCCCTAACAGCAGAGTCTCAGAGGGAGCCCCTGGTAAAGCAGAGGCGCTCTTGCAGAGTCCCAGCCCCTGGGGCACAGCTCAGGAGGGACAGGGGTGAGTAGGGAGCCCAGGTTACTTAATAGCCAGCACACCTCAAGGGATGCTTGCAAATGTTTGCCTTCTCTCCATGCCGCCAGGTGAGAAGTGGCATCCCGCTGGAGTTTCCACGTGCGTTTCTTTAATTAGAAGAGTGTTTCTGTCATTTCTGTGTGTGTGTGGCGCCATTTATGTGCTCTTGCTGTGAGCTCACCGCTCATACCCTTTGGCCATTTTTCAGTTGAGCTGTTGGTCTTTCTTGGTAACATCTTAGTCCAAGGAAGCACACTTAGCTGAATGATTCCCCTACACAGAGAATGTTCATGTTCAGTGGAGAGGGGGGTGGAGAACCCAGTGGAATGAAGCTCACGTGGGGTAGTTTCAGACATGGCAAAACCCAGCCTGGGAGATCATGGGGCTTCCAGGGACCCTCACAGCACATCCTCTTAGCTCAAGCCTGTATTCCTTATGTCACTCAGGCCCTGACCTTGGAAGCCACCTCTGGCCACCTCAGACTGTGGCTTGGATGCTGTTTGCACATCTGTGGTCTCCATGGTGAGCCCTTCCGGAGACCCATGCCAGATCCTTATTGGTGCCCGAAATCCAGGTGGTCTTTGCCAAGGCCACTTCCTCAACTGACTCATGCAAGGTGGGAAATTCTGTCATAGGGCATTTTTTTTTCAAAACCTGGAAAGTACAGGAGAGTTTTACTCAGATTCAGGGTATGCGGCTTTGGATGTGAAACACACTTTCCAAAGGGGAACAGAAACCTGCATAAAATGGTTAAATCATGCAACAAGTTGGGAAACCCCTCAGCTGCTTTCAGCTGAGAACCAGGAAGGAAGTGGAAAATCCTCGAACATCCCAGAGGTCCCTGTACCAAAGACCTTGTGCTTTCCTGACCAGGTTGAGCCCCTCAGGCCTCCATCTGCAGCCTGCCCCCTCTGCTAGCAATGGGGGAGAGAGGCGTTTGGCTTTGATTGTGATAGCCACCATGCATCATGCCCTTGAGTGGCACTGACTTGGCAGGTTTTCTTTCTAATGCCTACAACCATTGGCAACTCAGGGTCATGATCCCCATTTTACAGAGGAGAAACCGAGTAGGTCACTTGTTGTGGGGCACTGGTCTGGAGCCAAGTTTATTTTTTGGGGTGAAGGCGAAGCCATTGAAGAGAGTCCCAAGATAGGGTGCAGGTGCCCTTAGCCAGCTCTGGAGGATATGGTGGAGGCAGAGACTCCAACCAAGGCAGCCCAGGCAGACCTCCTAAGAAAGGAGGCGAGGCTGGAGCTGGACCTGGACTGCTAGGAAGGGTCAGGGCAGTAGGGCCCGGCCGGGGCATAGGAATATGGTGGTCCTGGCACAGTGGGATCCTTCTGGCTCAGGCGGGGGCTCACCATCTCTCCCTCTGCAGTGACAGGCAAGGCACCTGCCCACGGGAACTCGGGCTGGACGTGTTCCTGTATTGCCCGAATTAATGCTATGTGGAAGGGGCTGAGCCTCGACGGTGTGGGAATCAGAATAAGAACTGAGAGGGTTTGAGCCCCCACCCACCCTCCCCGACCCAGTGCTGACCAGAGCTACAACTACAGGCAGGACTGGCCCAAAGCCTTCTGGAGGGCAGTCTTCTGGCCATGCAGCAGGAGGAAGGGCCTTTTATCCCCATGTCCTTGGTGGGGAAATGGAGTAAGGTTGTCCAGGGTATATGAATAGGGAGGCTGAGTTCTTAGTCACTTTGCTAGGCTGTCATCTCGTGTATCCCCCTTTGTCCTAACTCACCTTCTCATTTGGCAATATAAGACTTCCGATTTCCTAGATCAGTAAATATTCTTCTATCACACCAGTTTTAAGGTCAGCATGTGGATGCAGAATTTATTAACTAACTTCCTGTATTTGTTTTTCTTTTTTTTTTTAAGTAAGCAAAGGTGCCACGAGCATTCTTTCAGCCAAATCCCTGTGCCCATCTAGGACTATCTCTTTCCTAGTTTACGAATTGTAAATATTGAACAGTGGTGGTGTTTTAACCGCTTTTGATACAAACTGCCCAAGTGCCCACCAAGTGCTTGCGACAATTTATCTTCCCACCCGCCATAGGGACAATGTCTTACTATGTAGTGATGCTGGATTTATCATTTCAAAACATCTTTTCTGATCTGATGAAAAGTGAGGACTTGTTTTAATTTGCACTTTTTTTTTTCTATTCCAAGTGAGGCTGGATTTGCCCTTCAGTGTCCCATAGACATGTGGTCCTCACTTTGAAACTCCCTTTGGGTCTCTGTGTTTTCCATTTATGATGAAAAGGTGATGACACCAGATCCCTTCCTGGGGAGACTCCGAGGCCCCCTGTCTCCACCTCTCCCCAAGAAAACTCTCTCCATTTAGGCTCCAAATGAAACGATTACACCTTTTTTTCTTTCTCACCTTGGAGGATTTTTTTTTCCCCCTTTAATACAAGATGAAACACATTCACTGTTTCTTTTGGGGCTTAACCACAAATTTCACCCAGTGTAGACAGCATCCATTATACACTTTGCTGCAGGAAAGAAGAAGAAAAAGAAAGAGAAAGAGGGAAGCACTCTCTCTCCCCCAAACTTGAAGGGGGTTCTCAAGCCAGGACAGAATGCATGGGAACCAGTTTGGAAATAGGGCCCTCTCATCCCCGGGAGAGCCAGTCAAAAATTTCCCCCTCTTCTGTGGGGGCGGGAACAGAGCTTAGGAGGTGAGGGTCTAGATGGAGTCAGAGAAGGAAGAGAAAAGCCAAGTTGTCTCTAAAGGGATCCAGTCTATAGGAAAGGCTGAACTCTGCCTCCCCTTGCAGTCCAGATGTGGACAGCTATAGAGACAACCATTCCTTGGGTACTGCTCAGATGTTTCAGGTTCCCACCCGTGGCATCATCCAGGGTGATGCCAGAGGCAGGTTTGCATTGACAGAGCTGGCTCTGGTGGTAAATTCCTAAAGTGGTGTTAATATCTTCCAGCTGGAAAGCAGGAAGCCCGATGGCACTCTGGGGACAGGTTTCCCCCTGACCTCTGACTTCACCCTGGACTGTTCAGTGCGTGGTTGGAAGCTTCCACACCAGCATGATTCATATCCAGCACCGGATCCTGGCCAGGGTCCCAGGGCAGCAGGGGTGAGGGCAGTGAACTCCACGGCTTCATGCATGTTAATGTTGGGGTGAATCCCTCTCTAGGCACCTGCCCCAATACTGAGCCAGCCGTCTGAAGCAATACAGGAGCTGACAGTTGCTTTTAGTGCAGTGAGTTGACAAATGATTCTATCCAGTAATATTCCTGGCTCAGTGAACAACAGCGTACAGTAGTTAAGAACCCGCTACCTCACCTACTCTCTGGGAAATCTCAAGTTATTACACATTCAAATTCCCACGTTGCTCACTTGTAAAATATGAATAATCACGATTTCTGAATCATATGGAACTTGGTCATCTCAGTGAGTGACAATTCCATGCCTCTAGTTTGCTTAGATCAAAACTCCAATGGTCTTCTTGATTCCTCTCTCAGACTCCTTATCCAATCACTCAGCAAGTCTTAGCTCTGCCTGCAAAATATCAAAAGATATGCAGGATCTGAGCCTTTCTCACAACCTCCACTGCTTGCTTGCTGGTGCAAGCCATGTCATCTCTTGCTCATATCATTTTATGAGCTTCTTAGTAGGTTTCCCACTTCTGTTGGTTTCCAGGAAGCGAGCAAAAGCTCGAAGGACATTGACAAGAGTGTCAATGAGAGCCCAGAGTGCCTTGAATAGTCTGGATGCGGAGGAGGCAGCTGGCATGGGTTTAAGGGAACTAAGGAGCCTGTTGTTAGAAACTGAAGGAAGGGGAATCCCTGGTATGCCGTGGCAGCCAGCCTAGCAATAGTGTCATCTATAGTTAATGGAAATAGGAGGTGCCTCCAGTGAAGGCAGTGAGTTAGCTAAGGTTGTTTTCAGCCAGAGTGCTAAACGTCTTGCTGCTTGAACTAAAATGCACCAGGAGGGAGATAAGGTAGAGAAGCTGCTGCCAAACAAAAGGGAAACAAGATTTTGCCGATTTAGAATTTCCCAGCCACTTCAGATGCCAAATGATGATAAAATTAAGAAATATCTTTCAACTGAAGTTCAAATCAAGGGCACTGCCAGGAAAGAATAGTCCCCAAATAAAGCTGATGGTGGCTGTCAAAATTCTTTGTTTAAGACCTCAGAAAGATCATAGTGGGTGCCTCAGGGTTCCAGTCAGCCAGATGAAATGCACTCTACAGTGCCGAGGGATGGGGGCGTTTGGGTGGCTTAGTTGGTTAAAGGTCTGACTCTTGATTTCGGCTCAGGTCATGATCTCAGGGTCATAACATTGAGCCCTGCATCTGTCTCCCTGCACAGTAGGGAGTCTGCTTGTCCCTCTCCCTCTGCTTCTCTCTCCCAGTGCGCACTCACTCACTCACTCATAAATAAATAAATAAATTATAAATTATAAACTAAAGACTTTAAGGATGTGTCCCACAGTCGTAAGCAGTACGGCTTCTGAGAAGCTTAGCATTTAATGTAGGCATTGCAGTAGAAGCCCAATGTGGAGAAGAGCTTATCTCAAATAGAAGTGTATGTGTGGCCTATGCCTCATGGAGAAAACCCCAATGAATTTCAAAGGAGAACCAAAAAATGTTAAAGATAATTATACACACGCACACAAAATCTCCAGACTGTACTAAAAGGCGCAGAGACAGAACAGGATAAACAGACATTGGGACCTCCAAAACTCAACCGGCAGGAAGCTGAGTGAGAAAAATAAATGTGAAGGACGACTCGGGAGATGAAAGCAAGAGCCACAGAGGGGAGCACGAAGAGCCTAGAAGGTAGCTTTAAGAGCCATGGAGAATTATTTCTCGGCAGAAATAAGACTGAGTCCTTATCACCGAACTTCCACCATTTTCCCCACTGGATTTCAGAAATCTTGTGGGCCAGTGGCTCCTGTGTGTCTTCCGTTTTTCCCCTTTTTGAACAGGAATGACTACAGCAGTTATCCTAGCCATGTCCCAACACCGGATGTTGGGGGCTAACGCATCTGTCTCGCTTGAAGTTCTTAAACTAGAAAGCTACCGCATTCAAAGAGCTTCCCTCAGGAGCTACACTGCCTGAGCCTTGTTTGCGCCTAGATCTGACTGAGATGATGAGATTCTAGACTTCATAATGTCCTCTTGTGTTCTGTGGAATCTCTACACTATGTGTAGATGTGTTCCTTTTCTCATTCCTAAAATGGTGTGTTTTCATTAGCCTCTTTCTTTCTGGATTAATCTTGTAAGAGGGTTGTCTTTTCCAAGAAACAACTTTTGACGTTGCTGATTCTATTATTTTCTGTTTCATAAATTTCTGCCTTAAGTTTTATTATTTCCTTCCTTCTACTTTCTTTGGGTTATTATGTTCTTTTTCTAATTTCTCAAATTTCCTGGCTATCTCCCTAATCATGATGTTTTCTTGTCTTCTGATGTGAACGTAGAAAGCTTTAATGGCCTTCTAATTGCTCTTGGGCTGCAGCTCCCAACTTCTTCTTCTTTTTTTTTTTTTTTTTTTTTTGGAGACAGGGAGAGAGAGAGTGGGGGAGAGGCAGAGGGCAAGAGAGAACCTTAAGCAGACTCCACGCCCAGTGTGGAGGCCGATATGGGGCTCCATCTCACAACCCTGAGGTCATGACCTGGGCCAAAATGAAGAGTTGGACGCTTGACTGACTGAGCGGCCAGGCTTCTGAGAGAGTATCCACACGTTGTCTGAGGATCGATCCACCTCATTTTACTTGTCTGTGCCCCTAGGGATAAACATTTAAGATTTTCCTTAACTCTCCAACACCAAAGTAAGGCCACACGAACCTCCTCATAAACACCCCTTTACTAAACGATTGCCAGAACTTGGGGAAACGCATACTGAATTGCCTTCCATGGCGCCAGCTGGCCGTCCCAGAAGGCCGTACCCGTTTGTGTCTCTCCAGCAGGTCGTGTGCCCTCATATCTTAGCCCTGGGACATTCAAGCAAGACTAGGTGAGCCTCAGGCGGCGTCAGATTGCTGTGTGCTATAGTCACTACGCAGGCTGAGTTGGCGTCTCAGAGGAAATGGTCTCCCCCTGAGTGGAGCCACACGTGAGGGGGGAAGGGAAGAACAACCTTTGAATCCCTGGGGTGTAGCTTGAGGTGATGCTTTGTGAAAGGCCTAGAGCCTTGCTTGTGGGTGGAGAGGGCTCTGTCAGGGGTAGAGAGGCAGCCCCAGCAAGAGGCCCCTTTTCCCTCGCCGGGTGCCTCCCAGGGTTCTGTGAAGGGCTCATGGTCCTCCTTACACATCTGGGACCCTGAACTATGGCCCATCTCGACCCCACCCCTTCCCCCGTCAGCCTCCTTCCCACTCTGCCATGTCACTCATGACTTGGCACTTGCCCGGGTGCCCACGGTAGGGCTGCTGGAGGCCCAGCGGGGGCAGGGGGACGGCTGAGATGACAGGGTTGCACCAGGGACAGCTTCCTGGAAGACATTTTAAAGACAGAGCCTGACTCCCAACCCCAGCCTCTTGTGATCTTAATTTGTGGCTTTGTCTGATGGGATTCGCTTCCTTCTGCATCTTCCTCTGGCTGTTTATTTGGGTAAAGGATATTCTCCTCCCTTTCATGTCTGAGCGGTTTCCTCCTGTGTGTGTTCACTGTGAGGTCTTCCGCGCGCCTCGGCCCCGCAGGGAGGGCCCGGTGCTTCTCCTGAGAAGGGAAGCCTTTGGGGCAGTGAGGGCAGACGGAGCCTCCCTCGGGGCTGCCTCCTGGGGGGCCGCCTCTGCCCTGTGGGCAGAGCCTGAAGAGCGGACTGAAACTCTGGGCAGATTTGCTTGGACTTGGGCTAATAAGATTTTTCCTTTAAAAGGAACTTTCCATTGTTTGTTTTAAAAGTGAAATGAGCATTTTTTCCAACCGCAGGGGCAATGCTGAAGGAGCCTGTAATTTCTAGGATCCAAGACTGGGACTTAAAAACAAGAAGAAAAGGAAAATAGAAAAAGCCTTCCAATTAAAATGGTCTCTCTCTTCCTTCCCTCGGGCGTTCTCTTGTCTCCGGCTTCATTCAGAGTCGCAGAGGGGCTCTCGTTTTTGCATTCTACCCCAAGTCTAAAGAGCTATGTGCAGCTAAGGAGACGGGAGGCACTGGGCCCAATGGGGAGTGAGCCTTACACTTGGGTACACACCTACCTGGTACCGTCCAGTCTCCGGGCCACGGGCCAGGGTCTGATGGAGACTGGACCCTGCTCCCCGGGAGCCTGGAGGGAAGATGGCCAAGAACACAGGCTCAGCTTTTCTCCTCTGCTAGGGGGGCTGTGATAATCACAGCATGCAGTGATAAGAGGGACAGCTCATGATGGAAAGGAACAGAGGGGCACAAAGAAGGGCCAGAGCAATTCTCCTTTGTTTCTCTTGTTCTCAGCCCCTTCTAGAGTGAACCAGGGGGGTGGGCACCCACAGGGCACTAGGATAAAGAAGACTTCAGCCCCGTCTTCCAGAAACCACAGGCTTGGACAATAGATTCACTCACCTGTCTGGACCGAGGCAGGTCGACCAAGACTAAGTACCCGGTACCACAACGGTGCTGAGCACAGTGTCACGGAGGCTGAGGAGAGGGAGAGAGGAGTCTTGACCAGGGAAGGGAAGGATTCAGAGGAGACTAGAAGCTGGAATCCCACAGGCCTTGGGGGGGACAATGTATTCCTCCTGAAGCAAGCCCAAGGGCAAGAGAATGTGGGCCTGGGAGGACACAGAGCACGGATGAGTGAGGTTGGCTCAGAGCCTCAGGGTGCACAGCAGGGGTGCGCTGGTAGGGAGCAGTGAGGCCTCTCCCCTCTCCCCTCCTGAGTTGGGGGGCAGGCTGCCAGTCACTGTTCAAAAGAGCTCAGAGCTGACCTGGCCTGAGTGCTCAAGTTCATTACTAGTCTTGATTCCTCCTTCCAGAGTTTGCAGAGTTTGGCTGGAAAGTTTATGAGAACTGGCTTATTCTCTGGTGTCTTGGCACTTTCCCTTCATGTCCTGATTGGAACCAGGGAGGCTGTAAGTGCAAACGTTTTTGTACCTTAGAGTAAATTATATCTGCGTTCCTGGAGAAGGCCGTGGTGAAAGTGTCTCTTGTTTCCAGTGGCCCCACTCTCCCCCCCTCAGGAGACCTGAATTCCAAGCCTGCGCTTCTATAAAGTTGATGAATGCATGCCAGGCCCTAATCCAATATGCAATTGCCCTTCTTTCTCCTCTCCTTTCTGCAGGGAAAGGAAGCTGGATTTTTTAATAAGGTAATAGCACCTCTTTTATATTTTCCTTTCATAAATTATAAGGAATTGAAAGCAGAATAAGGCAGCAGCTTGGCATAATGGAAAGATTACTGAACTGGGTGGGGGTGTAAATTGGTACAACCACTTTTGGAGAGCAAATTGGCAAATATCTAGTAAAACTGGAGCCGTGCCTGTCCCGCGGCCTGGCGATCCCTCTCCTGGGAAGTCCCTAGAGAAACCCTCAGCCACGTGTCTCGGAGATCCGGCAGCTCGGGCCGGGACAGGGACACGCTGGGGAGAAGGAGTGTCCCAACAGGACGGTGGAAAAGTTGCTTCCCCAGACAGAGCTGAGACAGTCATCAAGATGAACGTAAAGAAATGATGATAAAGAAAGAAATGAAGGCATCCGAGTAACTAAAAGGATGAACAAGCCCTGCGCTTACCATCACGGTTAAGGCTCAAGAACCTACTAGCAAGTTGCAGAAAGGCTTCTAGTGTGTAATGCTGTTTATATCAAGTTTAAAAACATACAAACCGATCCTGTGTACTGTTTATAGATACATACATCTGCTGTGTAAGTATAGAAACAAGTGGGCATGGTGAATGCCAATGTCAGGATGGGCACAGCCTCTGGGGAGGAGGAGAGGAGGTGAATGGAATTGGATGAGTGACCTTCCACGGGTCATAATGTTTTATTTAGAAATGAAAACTGGGGGCACCTGGGTGGCTCCGTCATTAAGCACCCGCCTTCGGCTCAGGTCACAATCCTGGGGTCCTGAGGATGGAGCCCCACTTCGGGCTGCCTGCTCTGCGGGAAGCCTGCTTCTCCCTCTCCCACTCCCCCTGCTTGTGTTCTCTCTCTTGCTGTCTCCTTCTGTGTCCAAAATAAATAAAATCTTAAAAAAAAGAAAGAAATGAAAACTGTCCCATCTTTGCAAATTGTAAAAATTCAGCAGTGTTGCGGTGTGAGTATATTCACTGTGCTTTTTGGCTTGCAGGGGGCCTGGTTGTACCCCAGCTCTGCCATGAATTCACCACTTCTAACATCTCTTTCATGGCTCAAAGGTCTGGTAGGAAGTTGAGGCATAATTACGCATTGAGATGCTGTGGGATCAAGGGAAGGAAAGTCAGTACCCAGGGTCTCCTGTGGGAGGGGGCCGAGTGGCACCTTCATAGGCTGCCTGAGTCCTCAAACTGCTTTGCAACCCAAGTATGGAAGGAGAAGTGTTGCCATTCAGAGGATTTATTGCTCCACTTTCCTGAGACCAGGAGTAGGACAGTGTGTAGTATGTGGTCATGGAGGAGCACTGAACTAGGAGTCTGGAGATCTGGACCCGAGAGACCCAAATCCTATTAACTGGCTGTGTGATTTTGGGAACTCACGTTCCCACTCCTGGCACACTCATGGGTGAGAACATGAGAAATATGAGGGATCACCCTTGTTCCCCCTAAGGAGGAGGTTTGTGTTGACCAAATAGGACAATGCCCAAGACAGGGCTATGGAACAGAAGCTCTGTTACTTTGTCATCGCTCCCTGATGCTCAGATCTGCTTCTTCTTCCATAAACATCCAGCCTAGACTAAGGATTTTCTCTGTGCTCCACTCACTCTCGTGTTCTACGTATAAGCCACACTTTCTTCTGGAGCAGAAAGACAGCCCCAGCTACATGTAAGCTTGTGGACAGATATTATTGGGGAGCTTGAATTAGATACCAAAATAAAGACATCCTATAAGCATCTGGATCTATCAGGGTAAGGCTCCTTGGAGGATTCAAGGCTAGGGATAGGAGTATAGGATTCCCTGGCGAAGAGATGGTGTTCAGAGTCATCAGACTAGACGTGATCTTCCACGGAGGAGGAAAAGCCAGCAAAGTAGAACAGGAAGAAATGGTCACCGAGGGAAGGGGAAACCAGGCAAGGACAGTGCCACTGATGTCCCAAGAAGAGGATGAAAAGAGACAGAGTGGTTTTCTGTGCCAAATGCTGCTGAAAAGCTCAGTAAAAAAGGAGAGGACTGACAACCAGATTTGGCAGTGTGGGGGTCACACAAATGGCCTCAGCCAGAAGGGGAAGACTTGAAGAACAGGTCTGAGTGGGAATCAGAACACATGTCCCATAACCTTTAGGAAGGAAGCTGCAAGCCATGTGATTCCAGCCTTGTGGCCACAGACAGGAGACACAAGAGGAGACCCTTTCCCCAAGCTGAGCCGATCAGATCGTTTCTCCCTGGACTGGGGACTCGAGATGCAGTGACTCCCATTGAGTGACCAGTGCCTCTGGCTCTGGAGGGGCTTTTCTTGAGTAAGTATAAGTGGGCAGGGTTTCACCAGTCTCCTTGCTTCAGGAAAGATACTAGGCCATTCAGTCCCATGCAGAGGAGGGTGCTCCATACTCTACCCCCTTCGGCATATCACTGGTATTTGGGGAGGTTGTGTTGTTATCATAGATGCATTCAGGATGGGTCTGAGCAGTGTCTCAGGGCAGCACTGATCCAAGAACAATCACCAGGCCGCATGCAGACTACTACCAGAGAGAGATATTTGTTGGTTCACTGTGAGACCCCCTCGCCGGCTTCTGGCTAGAGCTGTGAGTGGTGGGTGACCCAGGAGTCTGAGGGTGCTGATCTGGCAGTCTCTAGAGAGTGAGCCTACTTCTCTCTCGCCACCCTGGACCCTGCCAGTCTCGCTTTGTGACATCCCCTCTGTTTGTCCCATCTACTTCCCAGGCTGGGATCTGATGATGTCTTTCCCTCGTAATCATCAAGGCCATCAATCATGGATTAGGGCATTAGAGCTCCTTGGGATTTTGCCTTTTGGGTTTCCATAATCTGGTTTTTAGAACCCAATAGTCTGTTTCCCTTCCTTTCAGATGAATAGCCCCAGACTCCCTGAAAGAATGGATACCACTCGCCAAGATCAGCCCAAGGCAAGCAAAGTGTTCAAGATGTTATCCCACAGCGTAAGTGAGACGACGCTGGTGGGCAGAAGTGACAGAGAAGTGGCTGTGTTTCCTCTAGGTAGCTAGGTTCCAGTTCTTGTCCCTTATTAGACCTGCCCCACTTAGTGCCTTGACTCCTTACTCCAAAGCCCCTGTCCTTGAGCCCATTTGAGAGGATGTCTATTTTTTTCCACCTAAGGCAGTGGGAAGGGTCCCTGGGGCTCATCTGGGAGCTCACAAGTACTTTTCATGGGGGTGTGGGTGAGGCAAATGCCGGATGGACACAAATTATCCTTGCTTTCCGAGGTAAGTCAGGCCTCACAGTCACTTCTGCCACCAAATGAGTGGGATTTCACTGAAGTTTCAGGGAATAGCTTTGAGTTCTGCCATCTTTATGGTTTTTGTTTCTGTTTCTTTCATCAGTGCCAAGCCTTTAGAGCATGGGACTAGAGCGAGTGATCAGTGCCACAGTAGACACTCAAGAAATGTTCAGTTAAGTGGATTTTTGTTTGTTTGTTTGTTTGTTTGTTTGGTCTTGTTTTCCTAGAGAGAGTCCTTTACTTCTGGTCAGTCCCCACAAAGATCATTCAGCATCTGATTGGTGAGTAGAAGTCATCTCACTAACTCATATGACGTGTCACTTTTGCTGGTCTCTGGTCTGAGACCTGCAGTCTCATGCCGTATCACAAACCGCCCTCCCACCCTGTCCTTCAAACTCTCTCTTTCTCCCCTTGTCTGCTCCCCACTCCCCCCATTTGTTTTTAAAAAGTCCTTTTATTGTGGAAAATCTCAAACATAAAAGTAGACAGAATAGTGTGATGAATCTCAAAGTGCCCATCTCTTAATTTCAGTCGTTACTGGTATTTTCCCAATATTTCATCCATTCTCCACTGGGGTTTTTTTCTTTCCCTGAAGAATTTTAAAACAGATACCATATGTATTAGTTTTCTCTTATTGCTATAGAAAATTACCAAAACCTGTGACTTAAAACAACAGAAATTGGTTATTTTTTAGGTGTCTGCAGGGCTGGACTCCTTTTTGAAGGCTCTAGGGGAGCATCCATTTCCTTGCCTTTTCCAGCTCCAAGAGGCTCCCCAACTTCTTTGGGGTCTGGCCTTCTTCCTCTATCTCTTATGTGATTAGATTGGCTCACCCAGATATTCCAGGCTATCCCTCCAGCTGAGGATCCTAATGTAACCACATTTGCAAGGTCCTTTTTGCATGTCAAGTAATGTATTCACAGGTTCCAGGGATGTAGACATCTTTGGAGGTCATTATTTTGCCCATCACAAAGGGATATCATTTAATTTTACCCTAAATACCTTAATAGAGTAGGTTTAGAGGGAATCTATCTCAACAGAATGAAGGCCGTATATGAAAAACCTACAATGAACATGATACTCAATGGGGTCTAAGGTCAGGAAGAAGACAAGAATATCCACTCTTACCACTTTTATTCAATATAATACTAAAGTCCTAGCCACAGCAATCAGACAACAAAAAGAAATAAAAGGCATCCAAATTGGTAAGGAAAAAGTAAAACTTTCACTATTTGTGGATGACATGATATTACATATAGAAAACCCTAAAGATTCCACCACCAAAAAAAAAAAAAAAAAAAGAGGTACTAGAACTGATAAAGAATTCAGTAAGTTGCAGGATGCAAAATCAATGTGCAGAAATTTGTTGCATTTCTATACACTAATAATGAAGCAGCAGGAAGAGAAATCAATCCCACTTATAATTGCACCCAAAATAATGAGATACCTAAGAATAAACCTAACTAAAGAGGTGAAAGACTTGTATTCTAAGAACTATAAAACATGGATGTAAGAAATTGAAGATGACACAAAAAATGGGCTTTTCATGTTCATGGATTCAAAGGACAAATATTTCTAAAATGTCTATACTACCCAAAGCACTCTACAGATTTAACACAATCCCTATCAAATTACTAACAGCATTTTTCACCGAACTAGAATAAACAATCCTAAAATTTATATGGAACCACAAAAGACCCCAAAGAGCCAAAACAATCTTGAAAAAGAGAAGAGAAGCTGGAGGTATCACAATTTCAGACTTCAAGTTCTATTACAAAGCAGTAGTGATCAAGAAAGTATCGTATCTATACGAAAATAAACATAGATCAATGGAATGAAATAGAAAGCCCAGAAATAAACCCATGATTAACCTTTCAATTAACCTTTGACAATGCAGGGAGAAATATCCAATGGGAAAAAGATAGTCTCTTTAATAAACGGTATTGGGGAAAACTGGCCAGCTACAAGCAAAAGAATGAAACTGGACCACTTTCTTGCACCATACACAAAATAAACTAAAAATGGATTAAAATACCCAAATGGGAGAACTGAAATGATAAAAATCCTAGAAGAGAGCACAGGTAGTGGTATCTCTGACATCGGCTGTAGCAACTTCTTGCTAGATGTATCTCCTGAGGCAAGGGAAACAAAAGCAAAAATAAACTATGGGGATTACATCAAAATAAAAACCTGCACACTGAAGGAAATGGTCAACAAAACCAAAAAGCAACCTACAGAGTGGGAAAAGATATTTGCAAATGATATATCTGATAAAGAGTTAGTATCCAAAATATAAATGATAAAGAATTTATCAAACTCAACACCCAGAAAACAAATAATCTGATTAAAAATGGGCAGAAGACATGAACAGACACTTCTCCAAAGAAGACTTTCAGATGGCCAACAGACACATGAGAGAAGATGCTCAGCATCACTCATCATCAGGGAAATGCAATCCAAACCATAATGGGATAACACCTCACACCCATCAGAATGGGTGTGAAAATAAAAAATGGGTGTGAAAAATAAAAAACGCAAGAAACAAGAAGTGTTAGTGAGGATGTAAAGAAAAAGGAACCCTTTTGCACTGCTGGTGGGAACGCAAGCAGGTGCAGCCACTGTGGAAAACAGTATGGAGGTTCCTCAAAAAATTAAAAATAGAACTGTCCTAAGGACACTACTGGGTACCCCCAAAATACAAAAACACTAATTCAAAGGGATACATGCACCCCTATGTGTATTGCAGCAGTATTTACCATAGCCAAATTACAGAAGCAACCCAAGGGTCCACTGGTAGATGAAGGGATGAAGATGTGGTGTATGTATCCAATGGAATATTGTTCATCCATAAAAAGAAGGAAGTCTTGCCATTTACAATGACATGAACAGAGCTAGAGAGCATAATGCTAGGTGAAATAAGGCGGTCAGAGAAAGACAATTACTGTATCATTTCACTTGTGTGGAATTTAAGACACAAGCAAAAGGAAGAAGGAGAAGGAGGAGGAGCGAGGAGAGGAGAGAGAGAAACCAAGAAGCAGACTTTTACCTACAGAGAACAAACTGATGGTTACCAGAGGGAGGTGAGGGGTGGGGGATGGTTGAACTAGGAGATGGGGATTAAAAAGTGCACTTGTGATGAGCCTTGGGTGTTGTATGGAAGTGTTGAATCACTGTATTGTACACTGAAATGAATATAACTCTGTATGTTAGCTACATTGGAATTAACATTTAAAACAATAATTTTACCCATCATAATTAGCGTGCATCTCTAACTATTAAATGTATCTCTATGACATTGCCCTATCTTAAAATTTTAAAATTAATTCTTTAATATCAGCAATAGCCAGTCCCTATTCAAAGCTTTCTGATTTTGTCTTCCTGATTTGCTACATTTGTTTGTTCAAATCCTGGCATGTTTATACATTGCATTTGGTTGTTGGATTCCTTATTCTTATTCTTTAAAAACTCTCCCATCCACCATCCCCTGTCTTTTAAATGCCATTGCTTTGGTGGAGAAATCAAGGTGTTTGACCTGTAGGAGATCCCACGTTTTTTATCTGGCTGATTGCTTCCTTTTTCTCTTCTCTGATGGCGTTTCAGCAGAAGTGTGCTCCCCTCTGCCAAAGGTTATGAAAAAAAAATCTGGCCAGGAATAGACTCACCCAGGAGACAGGCGAAATACTTTTCTGGAGGAAATCTTCAGGGGAAAAATGAAAAAGAACCGAAAGACAGAGAGGGGATGGAGCATTTGGCTTTTGGTAATTACTGACTATGGTAGGAAAAAGAAATCCTCTGAATCCATGAGAGAGTTTGAGATAATGATGATGACAATGAAAGTGCTGTCCTATGGGGACCCACTTGCCGGGTGCGCTCTTGGCGCTGCCTCAGATCCTGGCTGGGGAGGAATTCTCACCTCCATTTTACGTGGATGAGAGACTGAAGCCCAAAGAGGTCATTGTCAAGCCCCAGAGCAGACGGTGGACCAGGACAGAACCAGAACTCAAAGCCCGGGAGGTTCTTACAAGTTCACAGTGCCTTCAGGTCCAGGAAAGTTCGGGTCACAGGAAAGTGAGCTGTGTTAGGCGGTGGGGTGGGACACTCCCACAGCTGGCTGGAAATCTGCCCTGAGCTGAGCTTCTCTCCTCTTGACCAAGGAAACACTGTAGAAGTTGCAACCTCCATGGGCTGCTGTGTGGCCCTGGGCTTGGCGAGTTGAGGGCTCAGTGAATGAATGAAGCAAGGCTGTTTCAGAGGGTCCTGGATGATCTGCCGGAAGCTGGAGAGGGTGTCATGTTTGCGCACACAGCCCTGGGAGCCAGGGCTGGGACCCCAGTGGCCTTGTTGGCTTTATGGCCTTGTGGCCAGAGAGCAGTTCATCGTTTCAGAGGAAAGGGGAGAGGTCCAGAGCGAGTCACCTGGAGGCTACTTAGATCCACCCTGGGAGGTATGGTAATGCAGGTCACCCTCTTCCCTTCTCCATCCAGGGCAGGTAAAAACGTTAATGTGCCTCCTGGTGTCATCACGTCTGATTTCATGAGAGCTGGACCCATAATAGAGGGGAAACCTCTCTAGGTTCAGTTTCAGCACAAATTTAAGGCCTCGATTTTTGTCACCATAACTGATAGAGATACAAGCTCTCAGCTGAGCATTTCTAAGACCCTTGGGGAAAGGTCTAGAACCTTGCCCACGTCTTATTATTTCATTGTCTTTTGGCCATCTGAAAGTAGACAGACTTGCTGTGATTAGTTGTTTTAACTTTGAGTATTTGCCTCCATAACTGTTCGGAGCCCTGTTTTCTGTCTAGAACCACATAAGGATCTCCAATCCTCTCCTTGGTTCAATCTGTGTGCCCTCAAACCCCTCTACACATCAGATTATCATCTGTAAAAAAGAAGGATTTGATTGGCTGTAAGGATTGAAGGAGAGAGAAACATATGCATATGTGTGTATATTTCAGATAATGGCATGTGTAATTTCATGAGTCCTTTTAGTTGACTTTCTCTCCCTCATTCTTCACTACATAAAGTTCTGTCCCATTCTCTGATTTCCTTTCTCTTACTATCATCAGAACACAGATGACAGGGATCAGTCGAGACCTGGAACTTCTCGTTCAGAAATCCCACCTCGAAACCACAATAGGGAGAGACATTTTCCTCTAGTTCCAGAGACAGCAAACAAGAATCATGCCTGCAGGTTGCTGGAGTTTAATTATTAAATAGAATTATGTATTTATTACATGTACATGTTTTTATTACTTTCATTTTGCCCTAGAGGGGAGCAAAGGACTTCATTCTCTTTCCGTTCTTTTCCTGATTGGCTTTTGGTGCTCATTGACTTCCCTGCCTGTTTACTGCTTCTAGAATGTCTCTCAGGTGCTGCAAGCTGGGAGCAGAAGGCACAACTCGAGGAGAGCGAGGGCTCCTGTGGGAAGCAACAAGCGGTTGCTAAGGAGGGCTGAAGAGAGCGTATTTGTTCAACATCCCTATTCCTGCCTTGTCGAGTCCAATGGCATGTTATTTCCACTGGGTGGGAGCCAATGCTGAGTTCCTCTCCGTTGTATCCAACCTTGAACATTTCTCAGCGATTATGTTTCATCCAGGGATTAGCAGAATGCAGAGGGGAAAAAAACCTGAGAAGGTGTTTGGCACGGGGGCTTAGTGCTGCGTTAGCACAATCTGTGGGCATTCTCGGCTAATTGGAGAACAGCAACAAACAGAAGGGGCTTGGGAGCTCCCAGGAACGTCTCGTCTTTGGTTACTGGAAATGGTTTATTTATCAAGTGTCAGCTTTTTTGTACGTTTTGTTTGTTTTTTAGAAACACCCCACCCCACCCCTACCACCACCAAGAATGCTGCAAATAAGCAAAGGGGTCTCACCCCCCTCGTCCTGCCCACACCATCGCTTTGCTATCAGGAAATCTGGGAGTGGTGAGTGAGAGGCTAAGAATTCTTCTTTCAGACCTGCCAAGTCTCATCATTCTTGAGCAAACCTTGAAGAGACTTTTTTTTTTTTCCTTTTATAAGGGGACACCCTTTCACTCAGCTGTTAAAAACAGAAGACAGAGCAATTCCCATAGACACTCCACCCATTCCGGTCTTACGGGCAGAGTCGGGCCGGCGGCAGGTAGTGTGTGTGTGAGGCCAAGGGCAGTGTCCAGAGTGACCTCTAAGTGCCTTGCAACCTCTTCTCTTCACCCCAGACCTGGCCTGCCCTGCTGTGTCTTGAGCATACAGTACCTAGTGAAGAGGATAGGCTGTCAAGAGAACAGGAACATGCCAGGGAGGAAGTGGGGGGAGGCTGGCTTGAGGAAGACTGTCCTCTCCAGGCCCAGGAGCTGCTGTGCCACAGTCTGTGTCCAAACCCTCAGAACCCTGACCTTCTACAATCCTTCTGTGGGACCAGGGGGAGGTGACACCCCAGCAGGCACTGAGCTGCCACCAAGTTGTTCCAGAACCAGGAGCTCCGGGTCAAGTTTCTTATTAAAACTCCAAGGCCAGTGATTGCATTTAAATGGTTTTCAGCACACTTGAGGAGTGTGGGAGGTCACCAGCTTATTCTATAAAAACTGGAAGAGGGCCAGTGTCTTGGGAAAGAAGTCAACAAGCCTTAGATGTCAAGAAGACATCCAGAAAAGGGAGAGAAGGGATTCAGGGTGCAAGCAGCAGGTCTGAGGTTGGGATATGCAGCCAGATTGGGATATGCAGCCAGAAGTTGAAGCATGACAGCAGAAAATAGACAAAAGGGCTAAGATGACTCTTAGCGGGAAGACCCAGATTTAGCAAGAAATCAGAGAATTTGAGTGAGCAAGAGTATTAGAATCAGTCTTTAATGAAGTGTCCAAGAGTGGTGTGTAGAGTACAGTATCTTTCCGGGATTATTTGGCCTGGGGTTTCCAACACTGTGCTAAGGGGACACAGAGACCAGGACCTTGGGGTCAGGCTTGATTTGGAACAATGAGCCTCACCCCCAACTCACTACATGTCCACACATTTCTTCCCACACTGTGCAGGAAACTACTTGTATAAATGCATGCCACCAGGCCAAAGGGGATCTTCTGAGTGGAATATTGGAAATGGCTCTGAACTTGCCAGCGGAAAACCTAGATTCTAGTCCTCTGCTGCCACTTACTAGCTCCAGGCAAGGAACTGAACCTGCAAGAGCCTCTGGTTTCCTTAGCTAATGCGTTATGTAAAACAAACAAACAAACAAACAAACAAAAAACCTGAAAGAGATTTAGCATTATAAAGACCTACATTTAGAATCAAGAAAAGCTATTTACAAATCTTTGGTCGATTGATTGCACAAAATATGCATGATTTGTCATTCTTCCCTGTCCACACCACTTGCAAAGTCACTTTGTAGTTAAAGAAATAGAACTCCCCCCGCCCCCCAACCCTTTGAATCTGGGCAGGTCTTGTGATTTGTTATGGCCAGTAGAAAATGGCAGAAGTGACATGGTACCGGTTCTGAGCCTAGGACTCAAGAGATCTGGTGTGCTTCCTCTCTCTCAGAGATTCCTGCCAACTTTCTATGATCAGCCTAAGGTTGGAGGGCGAGACCATGGAGAAGAGGCCAGTGGTCTCAACCATGGCCATCCTACATCAGATGTAGTCACTTGACTCCCAAGTGCCCAGCCAAGAAGAACACAGCTGCTTACCAACCCACAGCAAACCAGAGATGCATGAGGGAGTCAGCCAAGAGTAGACAACCTCTGGACTCATCAACAAAGTGCTTTACTGGGTTAAGCTGAGTTTGGGAGTGTTTGTTATGTGACAGTAGCTAGTAGATACAGAACTTGTAGATGACTTAGCCAAAAATTAATTGGTTGGAACTAATCATCAAGGATAAGCTCGATATCTCAGTCAATGGCAGGGGCACATGCAACTGGTCACCGAGAAGAGCAATATGGTGGCCAGCCCTGAGGGGCTCTTCTCCAGGCCACACTCTTGGGCGGGAAGATGGAATGTCAAATCAAATGGTGTCTTGTTCAGATCTTAGGTGAGTCTGTAATATAAGAATAATATATTAGTGTGTGAGAGGCAGTCTCCAAAAGGAAAACCAATATTTATTTGAGGTTTATAAAAACATTATTGTAACAAATGAATTCTTTCTGTGGAATCTGTTAAACTAATATGCAGCATCATAAATTAATAGTGTGAAGTCAGAATCCCCATTCGTGATTTATAGATTTACCAAATTAACCTGCCAAATTAATATCCTTCTTGCAAAGACAAAGGGTGGGTTCAAATGCCATGTGTCATTTCTAGTGCAGCCCTTGCTGGGAGGCATCTGGGACTTCGGTGGGGGCTGAAGGGCAGAAAAAAGGAATCAACAGATGCCTGGTGCTGGCGTTAGCAAAACTGAAAGGAGGGTAGGGCTGTCTCCACAGGAGATGGGCACTAGTCTGAATCACCATCCAAACAGAGCTCTGGGCTGGGGTATCTGTGCACAAGTCTGAGCTGCTGGAGGGCCCTACCAGGAGCCTCTCTGCAGAGGAAACAATCAGGAGGTTGGCTCCAGGGTACTTCTTCCACCAAGCTGAAGCTGGATCTCAATCAGAGGGTGAAGAGGGTGGAAACAAGAGTGTCCTGGAGAGAGGGAGTAAGGATTGATAGAATGGGTTCATGTATCATCTCAATGAACTAGAAGGGATCCCTGGAAGCCAAGGCAAAAATGCAGAGTACTTTAGCACTGGTGAGAATGGGTGTCATGTGCTGGCTTGGTTGGGCCCGGGTCAAGGACTGGACTAGTTCCTTTGGAAGCCTCTGGAAATCATGGATGGCCAGTGGAGAGGATCTGAGGCATCAAATCCTTCTCTGTGAATGCTGGACATCACTGGGTCATTGATGGTAGAAAAGCTTTCTCCAAAGGACTTGTGGAAGGAAGTGGAACACCAGTGGGTCTGTGCCCAAGAATCAGAATCCTCTCCCCCCATGAAAATCTAGCGCACCAGAAGTGGGGAAGAATGGATGTAGGGGGAGAAGGGGGCTGAGGCCTGTGAGGGACCATACCTCAAGTTTGTGGGCCCATCTTAGAAAGTGGCACCTGGACCTTATAGGGCTCAAGGCTTCTTTCTTCTCTAGGCCCCAGTGATCCCATGGTTTTATGGCAGATTGAGAGAACAGCTAGGCCAACCAAACTAGTCTCGAATCTGAATAGAACCAGTTCTCTCTGTAGAGACGATTCGGCAGGCTTTAGGCTGAATGACAATGAAAACAGCCTCCTCCTGAAGCTAGGGGTGATCCTGGAACTTTGAGAGGTTTCAGACTTGCTGTCTGGGACAAAGTAACTTCTTCTGTAGCACTTTGTCCCTAGAAGTGATGACACCATTACTACTGATGGCTGACCCCGCCAACATGTAAGCAGCAGAACTCTGCCTCCTCTGTCTGTTGTGGCCTCATTCCTCCAGGTCCAGTTCCGGGGCACCTGCGAGCATTCACAGAAACTTGATACAAACCAGAAAGACGTATCCTGTCCGGGTACAAGAAGTGCCTCCTCCAGGTGAAGAAATGAGAAATAATGTTCCCTCTGAGTGAAGGGACCTCGCTCTTGGCCGACACAGCTGCTGTACCAGGACACAAGGCTTGGCAAGTGAAGCCTGAGCTGGAAGCACGTGCCCCCATGAACCCCCTGACCTGGTACCCCATTCAGCCCACTTGCTGCCCAGAACCAAACTTCCTGACACCTTGTTCCACTAGGTCTAGTGCCCCCTTGGGTCTGGAGAGGTAGGAGTCAAATGTTGAGTGGGGCAAGGAAGTCTGGGGAGAGGCGGGGGTGTGAGTGAGGACAGAAGGAAAGGCCGCCTTCAAAGACTCACATTCTCCTGCCCTGCCAGACTTCTGTGAATTTCTTGCCACTTGCTAATTAAGTGACCCAGGGGATTCAGGTAAGTTAGAGGGAACTCCTGTCTTGCTCCAACAGCTGGAACAAGGTGGTTATTTTCTATCACACAAATGCAGGTAATGAACAGAGAAAGAGCCAGCAGGCAGATCAAGTTCCATAAAACAACAACAACAGTAACAAAACAGCAACACAACAACAACAAACCCGCACGTGCAAACAATGCACCCTTCCATGACGCAGGCTCGCAGAGATGACAAACCAAGTGTGTGAGACGGGTCCCACGCAGGGACGTATGTGGTCCTGTAGCTCTAGACCCTGCCGGCAAATGCGGGATTCTATAATTCCTTGCTTCTCAGCACCAATGACATCACCACTCCATAAGAGAGGGAATCACAGCCACATTTCGAAGAATCATTCAGTTTTCTCATTAAGAATCTATAGGATCTCCTCCCCAACCCCCCACCCAGCAACAGCCTTGCCAAAACAATGTTAAAAATAGGCCCGGTAAGACTCTTCACATTTGTAGGCAGTCATGAATGTTTAACAGTGTATATGTCCAGCAGACGCACATAACTTTAGAATTAGGCACTGAATTATATAGGACATATATTTGCCAAAAGGATTAAGAAAAATGAAGCAAAGAACAAACCTTGGGTTTGGTTTACTGAGGGGAAGCAAAACCCGTACTCAACTTCATTTTCTCGAAGGAGGGTGTTTGTTCAATATGTAGGCTATTTGGGGGTAAAATATATGTGAATAAAAGTCAAAAGAAGTTAAATCTGGATATTTTGACTTCATCAGCTCATATGGTCAATTCTTCAAATTCAAGGGCTTCAGTGCTGGTTCTCAAGGTATACAATTATTTCCGAGACAGACAGCACCCTATGCTTGTCTGGGCCTGCACTGCTTAGGAAAGGACACAGTTCGGGTTCAGCCGGAAGAGGTTAGGGTCAGAGGGTCTCTCTGCTGCGAAAACGTACTCAGTTTGACAGCCTGAAATGTTAAGCAAGATAAGGAAGGCATACAGAAAATGAGACGCTACCTAAAAAGAGGTAATGAAGTAAAATATAATTATAATGATTATAAAAGTAAGTACCACGCATGAGTAACTTTATTTGGGGAGCGACCTGAGTGAGTTCTAAATAAATCACTGGCTCCCAGAGAGGAAGGGCTGCAAAACTGGCCCAGTCCCCCTCTTACGAGTCCTTCCGCAGCTGAACCGACTCAGCATTTTGGAAGTATATCAAATGTGCCTCCAAGCGTTTGAGGAAGGAGGAGGATGTCTCCTGAGGTCTCAGCTCTACTTTTTGTTAGTAGTTAAAACCGATCAACAGATGATAAGGAATCGATGGTTTTATAAATACAGCTCTTAGGTGTAACCATCATAACTTTCGGACTGGGCTGGGCTAGGACTTCTCCATCTCCAGCAGTACATCTACAAATGGATGTTTTCTTGCTTTTTGGTCAATCATGGGGTCAATCCTCTTCTGCCCCGAGGCCCCCAAAATTATTTTGACCAAAATGTTTAAGTCAGGGGTTTCATGTAGACAGCTTAAATGAGTCATTAAGAATTTTATTGGTTAAAGTAGGCATATTTTTTCCCTAGTAGACATAATGACATAACAGTAATAAAAATGTAATATTCAAGTAATTGCTGTAATGTAATTATAGTTTGGTCATAAAGTAAGATTAGGGGTCTGGGATGGCTGTTTTGTGGGTATTTTAATGTCTGAAAGCAGTCTCGGAGGTGCTGCTCCCGTCCCCCTGGAATGCAAGAACCTTCCATCACATAACCAGGTGGCCACGAGCCCAGCTGGACCAGCATTATCTAGGCGGCCTGCTTACCCCGGCTGCCCTCTCTGGACTCCAGCATCCTGCCTGCTGCAGATCCCTAACCATCACTGTAACTGAAAACAGTGTTCTGTTTTCCCAGAGACCACAAAAGGGGAAATAAAGAGGGCCAGACTCCTCACTAGGGGAGCAGATGGAAGTCAGGTGCCATCCGGGAATAGGCCGCTCTCTGCCCCCACAGCCTGGTAGCTCCCAGTCTCCCTCTGCTCCCAGGGCTTGGAGTTCTGCTTCTGTCCATCTACACTGTGCCGGCTGCAGAACTAGCCTCTTCTCGCTTTTGGAGGGGAGAACGAGTTCCAGATTGAGTCTAAACAGAAAGAGCTGAATTGTTTTATCAAAGGATTTGTCATCATTGGACATATTCTTTGAACAGTTATAAATTAATTTCTGTCTGTGTTTCTTATTTAATGGCATGGCCTGATGACAGAATTAAGGCAAAAGAAGCGCTTAACCATTTGCGAACCAAAACAATACAACCATATTTTCTTTTTTTTTTTTTTTTAAGATTTACTCATTACTCATTACATTTACTCTCTCTCTAAAATTAGAGAGAGAAAGAGAGAGTGAACATGAGCAGGGGGAGGGGCAGAGGGAGAGGGTGAGAGAGAGAATTCTCAAGCAGGCTCCGTGCTGAGCAGGAGGCCTGTGGAGCTCACTCAATCCCAGGATCCTGACATCACGACCTGATGGGGAATCAAGAGTTGGATGCCCAACCGACTGAACCATCCTGGTGCTCCAATAAAAACACACTTTATTTTAATATATTTTTAAAAACATTATTTATATATTTACTTAAAAGCAAGAGAGAGTGTGAGAGCAAGAGAGAGAGAGTGTGAGAGCAAGAGAGAGAGAGAGAAAGGAGCAGGGAGAAGGGACAGAGGGAAAAGCAGACTCCCTGCTGAGTGGGGAGCATGATGTGGGGCTTGATCCCAGGACCCCGGGATTATGACCTGAGCCAAAGACAGACCTTAACTGACTGAGCCACCCAGGTGCCCCTAAAAACATATTTTAATTAACAGTATCTGCAATTGGGCAGAAATCTAAGAGGAAACCAGCCCCTCATTCCCAGTAATATGGATACATCACACACCATGTCAGTTACAGTCTGGGCAAATTGTTAAGCTACTTAGACTTTTCTTCCTCTTGGCAAATACCGGTCTCTAAGCCCCTGATACCTTTCGATGTCTGCTGAACTGTGGTTCAGTCACACAGAGGGAATGTAGAGCGTTTTACAAACCGATCTTCTTGTTGGTATCTGTGACTTTAAATATTCGCTGTCTCCTAATGCCCTCTTTTATGCACTTTTATACATCTTGAGTCTGTGGTCTGGATTTCCACAATGGTGAGTGCTGAGTGGAGGCCTCAGGAAGGCGGGAGAGCCAGCTGTGCTGAGCCCGAGGGCGGCAGGGCCCGATGGACAAGAGTTCCTCTTCAGCTCCTCCCACTGAAGTCAAGGGAAAACAAAGTGTGGGGTCTGACTGATCCAGGAGGGGTGTTGGCTTTTACTTGGCATCCACACCCTTACTGCTTGAGAAATGTTATTTTTTCCTTAAGCTTCTATCTCATTAATCTTGTGTTAAGAGTGGTCTAACCCTATTAGTTGGGCAGCCTGCTTCTGCTCCAATTAGCATATATTTCCATAAGTGTTGAGAGGAGAAGGGGATGGAAGAGGCAGAATTTCTAAACTATTGACCCAGAGGGACTTGTAAGAAGGTGTGTCTGACGTGAGCATAACACAACCGAAAAAGCCCGAGTAAATGGTAAATTATGGTTGGCTCTGATGATTTGTGCGAAGCAGAATAAACTATGATGGAAACATAAAATATTTCTAAGCTTACACTTTAGTCACTCAATACACATATAACTCAATTTTCTTCCTTAAAAAATAGATATTTCGAGCACAGAGACTTTCCAGAGGAAATCCGCTTATTTGCTATCTTTGTGTTCACTCGCGTCACATGTTCCAAGCTTAAAAGTTGAAAATGTTTTGATTTTCCCTAGTGAAAGGGACTGTGTGATGCCCCCACTTAAATATAAATCCCACGATTATATTATCCCTACCATTACATTAAGTGACTTTCCTCTCTACAAACAGTTTGAAGGGGTAATGTCAGAACAAGCCTTCAATAACCAAACTCATTGTTCAAGTATTGACAGGCCAGTCGCCTAACCAGAAAATGCAGAAGTCATCCAAGGGAGCTTATTTTGGGGATCAGGTTTGTCCCACCTACCATAGGTGAAACCAGGAGGTAAACAGGAAGTGCTGAGTGGGCTTGGTTTACTCCTACAGGCACAGAGAGAAATAAAATCAGTGTTTACCAAATGGAAAAGCACAAAGTTGGTACAGAGAGCAATGCTATTTTCATGCTTCTAAAAAGGTATTACAAATAACACAAAGTTTCAAACCTATAATTAAAAACTATTTTAAAAAAGCTTTGATTAAATTCCCTTCAAAAATAGACGTCTTAGGCTAAAGCCTATTTCTTAAAGGGTCTGCCTCCCATCTATGCTGCTTTCCCCTAATCCATACTCTATAAATGTCCCTCTTAAATAACAGACTTCAATGGAAAAAGCGTGTCTTAGAGTCATCTAGCAGAAGTCCAGAGCTCCTGGGGCATTTGGGTGGCTCAGTTCGGTAAAGCATCCAACTCTCGGTTTTGGCTCAGGCCATGATCTCAGGGTTGTGAGATCAAGCCGCATGTCAGTCTCTGAGCAGGGCATGGAGGCTGCTTGAGATTTTCTTCCTCTGTCACAGCTTGTGCTCTCTTTTTCTCAAAATAAATAAAATCTTAAAAAAAAAAAAAAGAAAAAGGTCAATGCTCCCACCTAATTGAAGAATCCAAGGCCCCAAAGTGAATTTATCAAATACCATGTAGCAAGAGGTAGAGCCACTTAGAAGCAGGAAGAATTTAGGATCCAGGCAAAAGTTAGAGATAGACTGAATTTCTTAGTGCCAGACCTAAGGACACAAACCCTGTGGGAAATGGGCTAAATGCATTGTTGGTGTTATTTTGACCAGAAGCTGAAAGGCTGGTCCTATGGGTCCAAACAGGGGAGACACCCCCCCCCCCCGCCCCAAGACCCTCTCAGAATCTCTGGACAAGACCCTTTCTTCTTTTGTGTTAATAGTCTCAACGGAAAACCAAGGGGATTTGTAGTTCTAATGTTGTGAATCTAAGAAAAGAAAAGGACTGAAAAAGGTGACGATCCAGGGAAATAAAGAATAAACGAATGGAAATGAAGATAGATTATTTTGGGCAAGAGTAAGTAATAATATTTAAAAACCCGGTAGGGTTGTCTGAGGTCGGTTAAACTTTAATAACCCAGATTTCAGACCAAGGTCAACACTCAAACCAAGAATAGCCGAAGAAAAGAATGGGCAAAGTGCAAGATCAGGCAATTCAAAAAAAGAACATGTAGACATGGCCAATAAACACATAAAAAATGTTTGGTCTCAATGGTATTCACACATGCAGGGGAAAAAAACCCCTGCACCAATCAGACTTTCCCTGTCTTTAAACCGCTAAAGGCTAAAAAGGGTAATGACACCCAGTGTTGGTGAAGGCACAGAGAAATTGATTAGTGAGTACCACCAATGAGAGTGCAACCTGGCAAAACTGAATGGAGGGACTTTTGGACACGTGTCAAGTTTTTAACATGAATACCCTCGATGCAGCAGTGCCGATTCTGGAAATTTACCTTAGAGGAAATTTCCACGACCGGTTTAGTGGATTGCCGATGGGCACAAATTCTTTGCTGCTCCTCTCAGCAAGAGGGAGAGGGTATTTCCTTTCCCCTTTCATCTGGACTGGCCCTGTGGCTAGCTTTGGGTGCCAAATATAGCAGAGGTGGTATTGTGGGACTTCTGAGCCTTGCCTTAAGAGGTCTGGTGGTTTCTATTTGATCTCTGTTAAATGCCAGTTGCCTTTGAAGTTCAATTACCCTGAAAACTACCATGTTGTGAGGAAGCCAAAGCTCGTCACAAGGGAAAGGAGAGATCACTGAGGCTCAAAATCTCCAAATCTACCAGCAAAGCCTTTTTGATCCTTCTGGTCCAGCTCAGTGGCCTCCAGACAATGCCATGTGCAGTAGTAGGACCACCTAGTGAAGGCCTACATGAACCCTTGGTCCCTCAAATCATGAGAAATAATAAATCACTGCTGTTTTAAGCCACTGAGTTTTGGGGTAGTTCATTGCGCAGCAAAAGAGCACTGAAACGGAAATAGGAAGGATCACCCCATCAGGCAAAGCATTCCAGCTCAAGTGTCTACTGATGAGAGCAACAGGAATGGAGACTGGCCAGCGGAAGAAGGAAGTCATAAATACCAGCTACGACCACTGGACCATTAGAAGTGTTTCTTTCTTGCTTTAGTATAATACAAGGATGCCTGGGCGGCTCAGTTAGCTGAGCGTCTGACTCTTGATTTGAGCTCAAGTCATGATCTCGGGGCCATGAGATGGAGCCCTGCATCATGGAAGCCTGCTTAAGATTCTCTGTCTCCTGGGATGCATCTGCGGCTGGGTTCATTAAGCGTCTGCCTTCAGCTCAGGTCATGGATTCCAGGGTCCTGGGATTGAGTCCCACATTGAGCTCCTTGCTCAGTGGGGAGCCTGCTTCTCCCTCTGCCTGCTGCTTTCCCTGCTTGTGCTCTCTCTCGCTTACAAATAAATAAATAAATAAAATCTTAAAAAAAAAAAAGATTCTCTCTCCCTCTGCCCCTCCCTCTGTCTCTCTCAAAGCAAAAAAAAAACAAAAAACAAAACAAAATGAAACAAAAAAACCAAAAATCTTTTGTATAAATACAGCATATTTGCTTAGGTATTAAAGACCTCTTTTTCTTTATCTCCACCCCGTGCTCACCTTCCCATTCCCCTGTTAGCTAACATAAGAGGTATTAATAGTGGTTAGTCATGGATCTTTGTATTTAAGTTACAGGATATCAAAGGGGAATTATAATTTAGAGAAAAGAACATTGCCCCCAAATGAATAAATCTTCATATTCTATTATTTATTTATTTATAAAGATTTTATTTATTTATTTGACAGATAGAGATCACAAGTAGGCAGAGAGGCAGGCCGAGAGAGAGAGGAGAAAGCAGGTTCCCCACTGAGCAGAGAGCCCGATGTGGGGCTCCATCCCAGGACGCTGGGATCACGACCTGAGCCGAAGGCAGAGGCTTTAACCCACTGAGCCACCCAGGTGCCCCAATATTCTATTTTTTAAAATAAAGTTTTATTTTAGAATAATTTTACATTTATGGAAAAATAGCAACGACAATACAAAGTTCCCACATATGGGCCTACCTCATTTGATTGCATTTCTTTTTATTGAGATTTGCAGATATTGCGGATTTTACAAATTGCTGGTTTGTGGCAACTTTTCATTGAGGAAGTCTACCCATGCTACTTTTCCAACAGCATATGCTCACTTATCACATATCTCCATGTCACATTTTGGCAATTCTTGCAATATTTCAAGCTTTTTCATTATTATTATATTGGTGATGGTGATATGTGATCACTGATCTTTTTTTTTTTTAATTTTTTATTTTTTATAAACATATATTTTTATCCCCAGGGGTACAGGTCTGTGAATCACCAGGTTTACACACTTCACAGCACTCACCAAAGCACATACCCTCCCCAATGTCCATAATCCCACTCCCTTCTCCCAAACCCCCTCCCCCCAGCAACCCTCAGTTTGTTTTGTGAGATTAAGAGTCACTTATGGTTTGTCTCCCTCCCAATCCCATCTTGTTTCATTTATTCTTCTCCTACCCACTTAAGCCCCCATGTTGCATCACTACTTCCTCATATCGGGGAGATCATATGATAGTTGTCTTTCTCTGCTTGACTTATTTCACTAAGCATGATACACTCTAGTTCCATCCATGTTGTCGCAAATGGCAAGATTTCATTTCTTTTGATGGCTGCATAGTATTCCATTGTGTATATATACCCCATCTTCTTGATCCATTCATCTGTTGATGGACGTCTAGGTTCTTTCCATAGTTTGGCTATTGTGGACATTGTTGCTATAAACATTCGGGTGCACATGCCCCTTTGGATCACTACGTTTGTATCTTTAGGGTAAATACCCAATAGTGCAATTGCTGGGTCATAGGGCAGTTCTATTTTCAACATTTTGAGGAACCTCCATGCTGTTTTCCAGAGTGGCTGCACCAGCTTGCATTCCCACCAACAGTGTGGGAGGGTTCCCCTTTCTCCGCATCCTCGCCAGCATCTGTCATTTCCTGACTTGTTGATTTTAGCCATTCTGACTGGTGTGAGGTGATATCTCATTGTGGTTTTGATTTGTATTTCCCTGATGCCGAGTGATATGGAGCACTTTTTCATGTGTCTGTTGGCCATCTGGATGTCTTCTTTGCAGAAATGTCTGTTCATGTCCTCTGCCCATTTCTTGATTGGATTATTTGTTCTTTGGGTGTTGAGTTTGCTAAGTTCTTTATAGATTCTGGACACTAGTCCTTTATCTGATATGTCGTTTGCAAATATCTTCTCCTATTCTGTCAGTTGTCTTTTGATTTTGTTAACTGTTTCCTTTGTGATCACTGATCTTTGATGTTACTATTGTAATTGTTTTGGGACATCATGAACCCTATTCATATAAGATGACAAACTTAATCTGTAAAGGTTGCGTGTGTTCTGATGTTGAATACTCCACTGAGCAGCTGTTCCCCCATCTGTCTCCTTTTCCTTGGGTCTTCCTGTTCCTTGGGACACAGTGATACTGAAATTAGGCCACTAAATTCTATGATGGCCTCGGAGTGTTCAAGTGAAAGGGAGGAGTTGCATGGTCAACTTCAAGTCAAAAGTTAGAAATGATACACTTAGTGAGGAAGACCTGTTCAAAGCCCAGATTGGTGGAAAGCTATAACTCTTGTCCAACCAGTTAGCCAAGTTGTGAATACAAAGAAAAAGTTCATGAAGGAAATTCAGTGCTGCTCCAGCGAACACAAGCTTGGTAAAAAAATGAAAGAGCCATACTGCCGAGATGGAGCAAGTCTGAGTGGTCTGGATAGAAGATCACACCAGCCACAACATTCCCTTAAGCCAAAGCTTGATCCAGAGCAAGGCCATAACTCTCCTCAATTCTGTGAAGGCTGAGAGAGAAGGGGAAGCTGCAGAAGAAAAATCTGAAGCTAGCAGAGATAGGTTCATGAAATCTAAGGAAAGAAGTCATCTCCATAACATCAAAGTGCAAGGATTAAGCAGCCAGTGGTGTAAGAGCTGCAGCATGTTCTCCTGAAGATCTAGCTAAGATCATCCAAGATGGCAGCTACAGTAAACAACAGATTTTCTGTGTAAACAAAACATTCTTCTGTTGGAAGATGCCATCTAGTACTTTAACAGACAGAGAGAATAGTCAGTGCCTGGTTTCAAGGCTTCCGAGGACAGGCTGACTCTCTTATTAGGGGCTAATACAGCTGGTGACCTTAAGTTGAAGCCAATGATCATCTACCATTCTGAAAATTCTAGGACCCTTCAGAAATGCTAAATCTACTCGCCTGTGTTCTCTAAATGGAATAAAGCCTGGATGACAGCACATCTGTTTACAACATGGTTTACCGAATATTTTGAGCCCACTGCTGCAACTTACTTCTCAGAGAAAAACATTCCTTTCAAAATAGTACTGCTCATTAACAATGCACCCAGGAGTTCTGATGGAGACGTACAAGATTAATGTTGTTCTCATGACTGCTAACACAACATCCATTCTGCAGCCCATTGATCAAGGAGCAATTAAGACTTTCAAATCTTATTATCTCAGAAACACATTTCATAAGGCTAGAGCTGCCACAAACAGTGACTCCTCTGATGGATCTGGGCAAAGTAAATGGAAACCATTCTCAAAAAAATTCACCCTTCTAGAGGCCATTAAGAACATTCATGATTCATGGTTAGAGGTCAGAATATCAACATTAACAGGAGTTTGGAAGAAGTACTTGTGGAGGACTTTGAAGGGATCAAGACTTGAGTGGAGGAAATAATAGCAGATGTGGTAGAAACAGCAAGAGAACTAGAATCAGAAGTGGAGCCTGAAGATGGGACTGCATTGTTGTGATCTCATGAAAAACCTTGCTGAGGAGTTGTTTCTTACGGATGAACAAAGAAGGTGGTTTCTTGAGATGGAATCTACACCTGGTGAAGATGCTGTGAACACTGTTGAAATGACACAAAGGATTTAGAATATTACATAAACTTAGTTGATAAAGCAGTGGCAGGTTTTGGAGGGACTGACTCCAATTTTGAAAGAAGTTCTACTGTGGGTAAAATGCCATCAAACAACATCACCTGCTCCAGAAAAAGCATTCATGACAGGAAGGGTCATTCAATGTCATTGTCATCTTCTTTTAAGAAACCTCATTGTCATCTTCTTTTAAGAAACTGCCACAGCCACCCCAGCCCTCAGCTAGCACCGCCCTGATCAGTCAGTGGCCATCAACATGGAGTCTAGACCCCCCACCAGCAAAAATACAGCTACTCGCTGAAAGCTCAGATGATAATTAGAATTTTTTTTAGTAATAAAGTATTTTTAAGTTAATGTATGTATATTGCTTTTTAGACAAAACATGATTATACATTTAGTAGACTAAAGAATAGTACACATATAACTTTTATATGCACTGGGAAACCAAAAAAATCATTCAACTTGCTTCATTGTGATAATTCACTTTATTGTGGTGGCCTGGAACACAACCCATAGTATCTCTGAAGAATGCCATATTCCACAGGGAGTTTCTCCTATTATTATTTTACATTGGCATTGTATATTTATCAGAATGAATGAATGAACCAGTTTTGATACATTACCATTCACCAATGCCCATACTTCATTCAAAGTTCCTTCGTTTTTACTTAATGTCCTTTTCTCTATCAGAATTGCATCTAGGAAACCATAAGTATATGTCGCGTCTCCTTAGATTCCTCTTGGCTCTGATAATTCCTCAGGCTTTCCTTGTTTTTGATGGCCTTGACAGTTTGGAGGAATACTAGTCAGGTCTTTTGTAGAATGCCTGTCAACTGAGAGTCATTTGATGCTTTTCTCATAATTAGATTGAGCTCCTGGGTTTTGGGGAGGAAGCCCACAAAGGTTAGCATGCAGCATGTTACATGGAAGTATTTTGCTGTTTTTATTTGGAGGATTTTAAAAATATGGTTAAAAGCGATATGTATGGGTGCCAAATTGACAAAGCGTAGACTGTGGTCACCAGTACGACGTCAACTTGGTGAAACAGAAACCCTTTTTCCAGAATCCCTTTCCCTCTATGGTTCTGAGTTAGAATTGGACAAAAAAGAAACTTATGCAAGATTTGGAATATGGAAGTGAAGCAGTTTCTAACCTTTGAAGTTTCTTGTGGTCGGATACAGTTAGAGATGCAGAAGTACTGATAGCTCTAGCATGTTCTCCCTTTCCTCCATTCTGGATGCAGCTCTTCTTGACTGTTGACCAACATAGCTCCAAAGTTCCTACCAGACACATGGTGGTGAACCAACAGGGGTGGTAGTTATACAGAAGCCTGGCTTCTTCCACACTTTCCCAGAAGACATCACTCTGCAGCCACTTTTGGCAGGTGGTTGTGCTTTGCTTCCCAAATTCAGGGGTTGGTGACTTTTTCTCTGATCCTCCAACTTCCTTCCTACGCTTATATTTTCACAGCTCCTTCCACAACTATGTCACATCTGATTCCTATAATAAAATCTTTACCCCATAATGTACATTAGTTCTCATTCTGTGACTGAACTCAGACGGATACATCAAGCTATGGGAAACTAATCCTTGACCTGAGAACAATTATAAAAGCTAGCAAAAAAATAGAAAACAATTGTGTAAGAGTCTTATATGCTGCCATTACAAACTGCCACAAAGTTAGTGGCTTAAACAACACAAATATATTCTGTTGCAGTTCTCCAGGTCAGAAGTCTGGTATGGGCCTCACAGATTAAAATCAAGGTGTTAGGATGCCTGAGTGGTACTGTCAGTTGGGCGACTGATTCTTGGTTTTGGCTCAGGTCGTGATCTCAGGGTCATGGGATTGGGCCCTGCACTGTGCTCCGTGCTCAGAGTGGGGTCTGCTTAAGCTTCTCTCTGCCCCTCCCCCCCCACCCTCTCTTCCTCTCTCTCTAAAATAAATAAATCTTTAAGAGAATGACGTCAAGATGTTGGAAGGCTGTGCTCTTTTCTGGAGGCTGTAGGAGAGAAGCAGTTTCCTGCTCATTCAGATTGGTGGGAGTATTCAATTCCTGGGCTGTAGGACTGAGGTGCCAGTTTTCCTGCTGACTATAAACAAAGAGGCGTTTCCCAGACTACCACCTGTCCTGGTTCACAGCAGCCTTACTTCATCTTCAAAGCCAGCCATGTCAAGTCTTTGTCATGTTGCAACTCTCTCACCCACTTTTCTGCCTCCCTCTTCTGTTTCTATTTTTATTTATTTTTTAAAAGATTGATTTATTTCAAAGAGAGACAGAGAGAGAGAGAGAGTATTAGTGGGAGGGGCAGAGGGAGAGAGGGAGAGAGATCCCAAGCAGACTCCCTGCTGAGCGTGGAGCCCTACCTGGGGCTTGATCTCACCACCCTGAGATCATGAACTAAGCCGAAACCAAGCATTGGACCCTCAACCAACTGCACCACCCAGGTACCCCTCTCATCTGTTTTTAAAAGCTCATGTGATTAGTTTGGGCCTACCTGGATAATATATGATAAATTTCCTATGTTAAAATCTGTTGATTAGAAACCTTAATTCTATCTCCAACTTTAATTCGCTTTTGTTATGTAATATAATGCATTCACAGGTTCTGGGGATTTGGGTCTGAATACCTTTGACAGACCACACTCTATTTGTGGCATCAGAAAAAGATCAAACTCATCAGGATTTAAAAGGATGTGAAATTTCCCCCTCTCAGGACATTTGCCACTTAAATGTGAGAGGAAAAAGAGCCATGGAGGAAGCAAAGGTTTAGGGCTTTTCATAGTTTCATTGAGCCAGAGGATGGAACATGAGGCTGCCAATAGCCGAGGGACCAAGATCTCAGAGAGGAGGAAACTCAGAGAAGTAAACCTATAATTCTACATGAAGTTTCTCCTTGAAATACATGTTAACCCCAAAGTTGCATGTGGGTAGGTTGAGAGCAGGAGCTGGGAGGCTAAGGAGGTAAGCAGAAATTTCATCCATCCTGTGGGTGACTGGAGCCAGAAGCTGATTTCAGAGCTTACCATGGTTGAAGGGCTTGGCAAACAACACAAAACTTTAGCTGAGGCCCTAGAGATACTTTCCATGAATAGGGGCAAAGCAGAAATAGATCAACCTTGATTTGACTACACCCCCTTCTATCTATCAGAAATGCAATCCTTTTGGGAAGAAATCATCATCCAGAGCTTCTGTACTTTTTCATATACAACGTCTGCCACTCAATAAAAAAATCCTAGTCATAGCAGAGGATACAGAACTAAATGACTGAAAACCAAGAGGAAAAAAATGCAGACAACAGAAGCAGATCCACAAACAACCCAAACATGGGTATAATGAGAAAGGGATTTGAACTTTTTCTTTTCTTTTCAAGAATCAAACGGTGATTATATAACTAAAAAATAAAAGAACTAAAGTTGAAAATTCAATACATGGGCTTATCATCTCCATGACTTATTTATTTTATAACTACAACTCTATACTCCTTAATGCCCTTTATCTGTTTTATTCATTTCCCCATCTACTTCCCTCCTGGCAAACACCAGTTTGTTCCTTGTATTTAAGAGTTTTTGTTTGTTTAACAGAATTTCAGATGCAGCAAAAGAGAAGGTTAATAGAGATAAAATGGATTAGGAAGCATCCAAATTGAAGCACAGATAAAAAAACATAGGAAGTACAAAAAGACCATAGGAGACATATTGTATGTCATGTAAAGTCTGACATACATGTCATTAAATTCCTAGAAGACAAGAAGAAATATCTGAAGAAAAGTCACTGGGAATGTTAAAAAATTGATGAAAGATATCAAACCACAGATTCAAGAAATTATACAAACTCCAAAAAAGATACTTACAAAGAAAACTACACGTAACCTAGTCATACTGCAAGGGCTGAAAAATAAAATAAAATCTCAAAAGTATCCAGAGAAAAAGTTCAAATTACTTTCACAGGGGGCAACAAAAATGCTGACAATGAAAATGACAGAATACAAAAACAAAGGAAAAATTATATGTACAGAAAATAATGTACATTTTATAATGGTAAAACTTTGGGAACATAAATACATCCAACAATAAGATACAATTAATTAATAGTAAAACAGCCATAGTATGAAATATTCAGAAGTAAAAAAATTGGTATAGGAAAGCATTATAACAGGCTACAAAGAAGTATGTACTATATGAATGTAATTTGTGAGTGGGTATAATAAAATGTCAAGAATGTTTAATCTCAATGTTAAAGGGCTGTAGATAATTCTCCTTGTATTCTTTATGCTTTCCTGAGTCTTTAAGGTTTTTGTTTGTTTGCAAAATGTGTATTCTTTAGGTAATTAAAGAGAATTATAATGAACAAATTAAAGAGTTATAATGGTAAAAATAAGTTAAAATCAAGGAACACAAATTAGTAAGTTAAACAGTTATGATGAGGACAAGACTGTAAATTTAAATGCAAGCATATCAATAATTAAATGTAAGCAGTCTGAACACCTCAGTGAAATGGTAAAGATTATAAAACTGGGTGAAAGACCAACTTAATTATAGACTGTCAATGAGAAAGACACTTTAAATATAAAGAAATAGATAAGTTAAAAGTAAGAGAATGTTAGAATATACTCCATATAAACACTAATACAGTGAAGTAAATTTACTAATATCAGACCTAGTACAGTTTGGAAGATGAAAAATTGCTAGGGATAAAGTGGACATTATTTGATGCTAAAGGAAACAATTAATCAAGACATGTCATTCCAAACTGTACATGCAACTAAAAACAGAACTTTAGCATATAGTGAACTAAAACTAAGAAGACTTAAAAAAGAAATAGACAAAGCCTCAACATTCCTTTCTCAGTCATTGATTCTTTAAAAAGCAAAAAGCCAGAGAAAGTGGACACTACAACTTGACCTAATTGACATTTATAGAACACCCAACAACAGCCAATACGTTTTCAAGTGCATATGTACATATTCTGGGCCATAAAACAAACACAAACTAAAAGAACTGTAATCATATAAAATATGTTCTTCATTATAAAATTAAACTAAAATTTAAAAACAGAAAGATACCTGAAATATTCTCAAAAAATTGAAAACTAAAGAACACATTTCTAAATAAGCCACAGGTCAAAGACACAAACAGAAAGGAAATTAGGAAATATTCTGAGTTGGATGGAAATGAAAACAAAACACATAAAAGCTTCTGAGATACAGCTAAAGCAGTGCTTAGGGGGAAGCACATAGCATCAAAATGTTTATAGAAAAGAATGATCTCAAATGAAAAAAAAAAGAAGAGTGAATTAAATTCAAAGCAGCAGAGGGAAGAAAATAAAAGCAAGATAAAAGCAGACTGATATTGAGAACAGGAAAAAAAAGGGAATAATCAATGAAACCAAAGGCTGTTTTGAAAAATACAGAAAAAAGAAAAAAATTTTCTTTCTTTCTTTCCTTCCTTCCTTCCTTCCTTCCTTCCTTCCTTCCTTCCTTCCTTCTTTCTTTCTTTTTTACGTTCAGAGGAACTCACCAGTGAGGCTACTGGGAACTGAAGTTTTCTTTGTAGGAAAGTCTTCAGCTATGAGTAATCTTATATGTAAAGCTATTGGGATTATCCTTTTCTTTTTGAAAAATTTTGGTAGTTTATGTCTTTCCAGGTTATTTGTCTTTCCTCTAACTTATTTTATATCCTATACTTTTTATCCTACAATATTGGTGATCTCACTTATTATCTATAATAGGTTGTTGTTTTGTACTGTATATTCTTTGGAGCTTTCTACATAGATAATCACGTTATTTACAAACGGAAAGTTTTACTTCTTTCTAATCAGTATGCTTTTTATTTCTTCTTGTCTTACTGCAGTGACTAGGATCTTAGGTACAATGTTGTGTACAAGTGGTGAAAATATCCCTGCCTTTTTCCTGATTTTATGGGGGAAACATTCAGTTTTTCACGATTAATATAATGCCAACCTCTGGGAAAAACTTGGGCAGTTTCCTTTCTTTTTTCCTGATTTTATGGGTATTCAGTCTTTCACCCTTAAAACATCTGTAAGATTTTCTTAGATATTCTTTATCACATTGAGGGAAACTTCTTTCTCTGTTCCTAGTTTGCTGAGCTTAGTGAACGGATTTTGAATTTTGTATTATTTTTCTACATCCTTGGATATCTTACAGTTTTTCTTTTTATAATGGTACATTACATGGATTGATTTTTCAATTTATTCATTTCATTCATTCATTTCAATTCATTACTAATGAACTTTTCAATTCATTACTACGATGAATGCCACTTGGTCTTGATGTATTAATCATTACAGGAAAATTCCAGATCAATCTCTTTCATGAACACAGATACAAAAATACTTAACCAAATACCATGAAATCAAGTCCAGCAAGATTACTGGACTTGATTTCATGGTATTTGGTTAAGTATTTTTGTATCTGTGTTCATATATATATATCTTTTTCTTTTTCATATATAGAAACAGATTTTATTGGTATATACTGGCAATGAACCAGAAATTAAAATTAAAAAAAAATCTTAAACGATCAAACATGAAAATCCACAAATAAATCTAACAAAATATATACTAGATCTATATTCTTAAAATTATAAAACACTGATGAGGGAAACTACAAAAGAACTAAGTAAATGAAGAGCTATACCATATGCGCTGATTAGAAGGCTTAACACCACTGTCAATTTCCCCCAAACTGAGTTATAGATTCAAAGGAGTTCCAATCAAAATCTCAGCACATGAGGGCACCTGGATGGCTCAGTTGGTTGAGCGTCTGACTCTTGATTTTGGCTTGGGTCATGATCTCAGAATCACGAGATCAAGCCCTATGTAGGGCTCACGTGCTGGGCATGGGGCCTGCTTAAGATTCTCTCTCTTCCTCTCTCTTTGCCCTTAAAAAAAAAAAAATCCCAGCAAATGTTTTGTAGAACTATTGAAAAGCAAAGAACCTGGCATTTAAAAAAAAAAAAAAAGGTTTGAAAAAGAAAAAGCTGAAGGATTCATAAGGCCTGATTTCATGATTTAGGAATAAAGACAGTTGGGTGCCGGCCTAAGGATAAGCATACACATCAATGGAACAAAAGAGAATCCAAAATAGACCCATGTACATATGGTTTTAGATAAATATGTCAAGATAAATAAATGAAGAAAGGATAAATCTTTTCAACAAATAGTTTCGGAACAATCAGACATCCTTATAGAAAAAGGAAAAAGAAAGAACTTCAACCCTCACTTTGCATCATATACAAAAATAAACTCAAAATGAATCGAACACCTAAATGTAAAAGTCAAAATTTAAAATATGAAGATTAAAACATAGGAGAAAACCTTTGTTGGCCTTAAATCAGGATAAGACAAAAAGTATAAGCCATAAAAGCATAAAAACCCAAAATTGGACCCCTTCAAAATAAAAAAATTCAGCTCTTCCAAATATACCTTAAGTCAAGCCCCAGACTCAGAGAAAATACGTGGAAAACATATTTCTGTATAAAGACTATAAAAAGAACTCTTATATTTTAGTAAGAGAAAATAACTATTTTTTTTAAGTGGACCAAAGATTTGAACACTTCAATAAAGAAAAGCTACAGATGGTAAATGAACATGAACAATGCTTAGTATCATTAGTCAACAGAGAAAAGCAAAGTAAAAGCACAGTGAGATATTACTTATTAGAATGGCTAAAATCAAATAAAAACAAACAACAGAATGAATCATATTCAAATGCTGGCAAAGTTATAGAGTAACTAGAAATCTCACATTTCTGGAGGGAGGGCCCACAGGTTCAGACGCTTTGGAAAACACTTTCTTAGAAAATTAAATATTTACTTACCATATGACCATATCCACACCTAGGTATTTACCTAATAGAAATGAACATGTAAGTCCACAAAAAGCTCTGTCCATCCATGTTCATAGCAGATTTATTCTCAATAGCCAGAAATTGGAAACAATAATAATGTCCACTCAGTTACACAGACAAGCAAACTGTGGGCATCCACAATGGAATATTACTGAGCAATAAAAGGAAGTAAACTACTGATACACGATGACATGGGTGAATCTCAAAAGCATTACGCTAAGTGAGAGAAGTTAGACACAAAAAACCCTTAAATCCAAACTTGTTTAGAACTATTTAAATTTATTTGCTATTATGGAAAAGTTAAAAAAAAAAAAAAGAAAGAAGTCCGATCAGCGGTTGCCAGGAGTGGTGGGTGCGGAACGATTACGAAGGAACATGAGAAAACTTTTTGGCATTAATGCATCTTGATTGTGTTGGCAGTTATATGATTGTGTTTATTTGTCAAAAGTCATTGACTTGTACTGTATATCTAAAAAGGGGTTATTACTGTATGTAAACGATACTACATTCAACTAATTTTTTTAAAAAAGAAATATATTCTATGTGTCCTGTCTAAAAAAAACTCTATGACTCCATGAGGTCATAAATAAATACACCAAAACCATTTGCTAACCTGGAGTTTTGGGAAAAAGAAAATTTGAATAAGTAGTGAAATAAATATATCAAAAAGTTTTACAAGATATTAAATGAAAACCTAACTATGTCATAACTCAACTCTTGCTTGTGGTGGCCAAACTTCTCGTTCCATTGAAAATGCACTGGGATTTGGAAGTCCTAAAATGTAAAGACCTTTTTTAGAAAGTTGTGCTGACGAACACAGCTGAGGAGGTTCAGAGGACTTGGGAAAGTCAGGGGGAAGGAGGGGAGAAAAGGACAGGCCAGGCCAGAAGTGAGAAGGAACAGTGCAAGGCTGGAGGGCAATCCCACGGGTATGGCGTTGCAAGACTTTGCAGAATTAAAGACTGAACGATGATTTGTCCATCTAGGAAAGCACTGACTGGCATGTAGTAGATACTGGGCCTGGTCTAAGTGCTGGAGGCAATGGCAGCAGAGACAATCTGTTCTAGAAGGAGGAGGGAATGAACAAACCATGTGAGTATATGAAATGGTAAGCAGGTGTTAGGGTGACAAAAGGAGGCAGGGAACAGGGGTATGGGGTGCTAGGACAGAGGTTGGGGTTTCAGTATGTGAAAGGGTGGGCAGAGAAGGCTTTATGGGAAAGTGGTATCTGACAAAAGACCTGAAGAAGGGGAGGGAGCCGTGAGGAGAGGTCTAAAAGTGGGTGCTTTCCCACACTGAGGCCTCATGGCCCTACTTGGCTCACATCCGCCTACTTTGCTGAGATCTGTTTCGCTTCCATAACAAGGATATAAAAAGATACCATTTAATGCAATCACTGGTTAGGATAATTTACAAAAATGATTTATGGAATACATATAATCTTCATTTCACCTGAACAGGAAACATTTGAAATCTAACTAAAAGAAAACACGCCTCAATTTCTTTTTAAGCGCTACTACCCCTCTTTGAGACCTGTCTCTCTTTTAACATTCATTATACACGATTCTGGAAAAGCTGAATGGCACAGTTAAGTATTAATAAATTTCTGAGTATTATTAACTGGGAAAAGGGGTTGGGAAAAACCAGGAGGAAATAGCCTATCCATATGAAAACAATAATCACATAGTATTTATTGTCTGGGATTGAAATGTTTCAAATACGCAAAGCAATAAAATGTCAGGAAAAGCGAAACTTCCTAATGTTAAAAAGATCATAAATTTTCCCCAAAATAAGACATACTAAAAAAAAAAGTTCAGGTGATACTTTATGTCACAGGAAAAATATACACTTAAATCTAAGTTACAGCAGCTCAAAATCTTCAGAAGGCCCAAACCATTCACCACGGGACGGAAGAGCCCGATGAAAGTTACCGTGAGAGCACAGAAAGCAACAGCTTTTTTTTTTTTTTTTTTTTTTTTTTGAGCTTGAGAATCACTTTTTAACACAAAGAAATTCACGGACCCACACATTCTATAACTTGTACTTTTGTTAACTCTTGAATGAAAAATCATATGTCATGTCAAAAAGCTACCAGGATTTCAGGATCCCTTTTAAATGAATCGAATTTTATAAAACACATGAGCACATATGTTATATTTAAAACTAGAGTGGCACCTACATGGGCAAAACATGTTTATTTAATCTACAGGTAATTTAATGTAGGTGGCCTCCTAGGCCCCTTTCAAGAATTGCACTCTCTTTCAAGAATTGCACTCTCGCACAGGTCCCTGGCTCACTGCTTGGGAATTACAGACTTCATGTTGATTTTTCAACTTTCAAAGGTGCTATTTTTTTTCTTTTTTTTACATGATGGAATGACTGAAGGACTGACTGACTGAATGAATGAATAACAGAGACAAAAACCCAGATTTTTTCATTGTAAGCTACTCTTGGGTGATAAACTGTTGCTTCCAATTCACAAAAATCTCATTATTTTCAAGCTAAATAGATCTTCATATTTGCTTTATGTTCAGTGGACATATTACTGCTGTTACCTTTAGGGAAATGTGATTGTAGAATGGCTCACTTTAAATAAACCAGTAGGTGAACTGGCACATTTTCAAAGATGTTGCTATATGTAAAAATAGCAAGTATGTCTCTAACTCCTTCCCAGGTTTGTACAGATGCAGATGGAACAAAAATGTTCCTAGGTTTAGTAGTACAACTGTGAGTGAGGCAACCTCTCTTTCTGAGGTCACTAACCCCTTCCAATAAGACTGAAGTGACAGTGACCTACTCATACAGGCTCCAAGAAGCCCCATGCCCAGAGGGCTCTGGTTTCTCTGAGACACTGCATTTGTCTTTAAGAAAAAAGCTGTGATCATCTACAGTTCATGAGATTTGAGCCAAACATGCATCAATACAAGATTAAACACATTTAACCAAACAAAAAAAAAATAATTCTGTGCTTATGTTTAAATGAATAATTTTGTTTCCACCAACCAACCAACACATGTTTACTGAATACCTAATATGTGCATGTGGGGATTTCAAGGGGGTACATGCTCAAGACTTTGCCCTCAAGAAATTCTTCATCTGGCGCAGGCTACGAGACATACAGAGAGACAATTAGCGACACCAAACAGGAAGTATAAAGAACAAGAGGGCCATAATTAGCTCAGAGGAAGCAGAAGGTAGCATGCATGGAGGCAACCTTTACGGGAAAGAGCTGGGGAAGGAGGCCACCATGAAAACCTAGGAGGGGAGGCAGATTTATTTTTCATGTTGGGAACAGCATGTCCTACATACCGTGGGGGAAACACCTTTTTTCGGAAACGAGCGCCAGCTAAGGGACGGCTTCCTTGTCCTTTAGGCTTGGCGCTGCATGGTAGACCATGGTAGAGTACCCCAACCCTCACGTCTGGTGTCATCTGGGCCCCCCTCCCTGGAACACAGGATGTTGACACCATGCTGATCTTCCCTGTGTTGCCGCATAGCTAACAAACTGCCTAAATCCGTCTGTGCTCACTGTCTCTTCGCTGGTCAGATCTATGGAAGTGTGGCCAGCCAACCCACCAGCCACACACTCCCTGCTGCTTAGGGACACCTTGGCTAAGTGACAAGAAGTGGCCAATGTGCTGGCTGGTGAACTAACTTCTTGAAGTGGTCTGAATGAAGTGAAGAAGTCAATCCATGCCATTCAGAAAACGCTGCAGGTAAGCTGGTCCGTTCCTAGCTGGGAATCCTAAGGGACCTAAGTCAGCAAGTAACTTGAACTGAGGCAGAGGAGACCTGGGGTTGAATTAGGGAAGCTGCTGACTACATATCATGCTCAGCAAGTTTCTTTCCACTTTCTTCTCTCTCCCTGTCTGCCATTCCCCCCAAGCACACACACAGAAATCCCTGGGCAGGAGAAAGAATGACTATGTCATCATTAACAAGCAAACAACTAAAAAGGGCATTTTTATAAAGTTTCAGGGGTTGTCATATGTACCTCTGTATCTGCCACTGCAAACACAAAGTACACAAGATGGGGATTATTTTATAACAGGACAAGCATACCTTACATGAAAGCATAAAACAGTAGCATAAGTAGTTAGAGCTTTCTGGAGAAATTTGATCTTCATAAAGGAGGCTTTATAAGCATGGATCTTGGATCTTTGAAGAAGATTTTCTTATAATTTGTATAGGGATTCTGAGTATGTGCATTGATCATATGTAATTATCTTTAGATTTAAAACATTATAGAGGACTTGGCATCATTCAACGTAACTATAGTCTATGGCATGTGATATGATATCCCATTATATACCTAGTACTTGGCCTTAGAGAAAGAATATTCAGTTAAAATGAAATTTTCTGGGCGCCTGGGTGGCTCAGTGGGTTAAGCCGCTGCCTTCGGCTCAGGTCATGATCTCAGGGTCCTGGGATCGAGTCCCACATCGGGCTCTCTGCTCACCAGGGAGCCTGCTTCCTCCTCTCTCTCTGCCTACTTGTGATTTCTCTCTGTCAAATAAATAAATAAAATCTTTAAAAAAAAAAATGAAATTTTCTTGTGACCAGTTTTCTGGCACTGAGAAGTGCTGCTAGGTTCAGAGCAACATTTCTCTTTAATACATTATTGGAAACCTATACTCGAGCATGCTCCATGCGGTGGAACAGTGGCGAAGGATATGGGCTTGGGGGTCAAATCGTTGGGTACAAATGCCAGCTCCACTGGCTTCCCCTCTGCTACCTGTGGGCAATGGAGGGTGGGGTGGGGGTAACAGTGCGCATCCTGTGAAGGGGCTGTGAGTATCTAATGGAAAAATTCGGACAAAGTACGTGGTACACAGGATGGCACATGGAGTGCTGTAATTATTATGTCAAACTTATTCTTAAAACGCTGGTACAACGGGGTGCCTGGGTGGCTCAGTGGGTTAAAGCCTCTGCCTTCGGCTCAGGTTATGATCCCAGGGTCCTGGGATCGAGCCCCGCATCGGGCTCTCTGCTCAGTGGGGAGCCTGCTTCCTCCTCTCTCTCTCTGACTGCCTCTCTGCCTACTTGTGATATATCTGTCAAATAAATAAATAAAAATCTTTAAAAAAATTAAAAAAACAAAAAAAAAAACCCAAAAAACGCTGGTACAACATAGCCTCATTTTGAGAGCAAGCAAAGCGTTAACCTGGTTTGAGTAAAATTAATTAAGCGATCATCTTGATTCTTGATTTTTCCCAGTATTTTTTTGATTGTCCCAATATCCCAATAAAGAATTGCCAGTAATTTTTTTCCTTTAAAAAAATGGAATAGTGAATATTAGGTGGCGATGAGCAGAAGGAGGAACATGAATATAATGCTCTATAGAGAGTTATAGTGGTTTCCAACAATGAAATATTGTATGTAGGTTTTTTGTGACTTTCTAGGAATTGATTGTTTTGCAACATGCTTCAATTGCCAAAGCTCCGATGACTTATGATGGCTTGAATATCTGATATTTTGTTCCAGAAAACAAATGCAAGTCTCATTCCTTGTGTTGGCTTTTTTTTTTTTTTTTTTTTTTTGAAGTGCTACAGTATCACTCCCAACACTGGAAACTTACTTTAAGAGATAGGACTTTTTTAAATATTTGAGTTTTGAAAGGGATCTGGCCCTTATTTGGCCATCACATTCATATCTAATTCCTGCAGGCATGGTTTTGTTGTTTAAGTTTGGCTTGATGCCCTCTGTGGAAAGCCTCTGCTTTAATGAACACAGCTCCTGGAACACTGTTAGAGTCCCGCGCCTACCTTCACCCCTCTCCCCTTTACTCTAAAAGCACGGAAAGTTTCATCTTGGATTTCGAATAAGGAAATAAAAATAAGAAAAATACATTGCTGGAGAATCAGCTTTCTGTGGGAGCCACTGCCGTGACACAGTCATTCAGCTTGATGCCCTCCTATTATTTGCAGAAGTGTTTATGTACTATGAAATGTTCAGCCAGAGCGTACCGGAAACCATAAAATATTTTATGAGATGTATACATGGTTGAAGGTAGAATTTTAAATGCAACCTGGGAAGGTTCTATCTAAATTCCAGGAGGGTAGAGGAGGGAATATTTCTCTGTAGTGATTCAGTTTTACACAAGGGGTTATATGAACTGGAAAGAAATACCTGATTTGGGAACTATATAACATTTTTTCATAAAATTAAACCTTCTAATTTCTAGACAAGTAAACTTGTCTTCTTTCAGACCAAGAATCGCCACTTATGTGTATTTGTCTTCTATGTGGTAAAAGCATTACATGTGGATTGTTTATTATTTTATAGAAACAAAGGACAAACAGCGATAAATGAAGAATTTTCCCCAGGTACAGGAATTATATACACCGTTTAAAAAATATTTGTGCTTCTGATGGTTTTTAAATAAAAACTCTTGGTTCTAAAATTGGAACATTAATTCTGAATCTTAACTATTGCAATATGTGAAGGCAGGAAGGTTAATGACATGGCCTCAAATGCCATGTTCGGAACGTCACATTCCCAATTTAGGTGAAGGGAGAAATATTTCTATTTCCTTTACCCTCAAATCTACGAGGCCCTGTCAATTTCCCATAAGAGGGGCTATTTTTACTGATTTGTTGGGTTTTACTTATTCAGATTTGATCTCCAAAACACAAGGCTACAAAAATACAGATTATTTTGTGTATTCACATTTGTTTTAGAAATGAGCCTGATGTGGTTGTTTTTGTTTCTGATAGCCTCTATCTCATGAAATCATTGTGAAGATCAGTGAAATCCCAGAGGTGAGGTTCCTGACAGAGAGTTGGTGCTCAAAGTATATTAGTTCCATCTCCCCTGCTTGCAGACCTCCTTTTTTTTTTTTTATTTTAACTGATATATAGGGGCTCCTGGGTGGCTCAGTCAGTTAAGCGTCTCCCTTTGGCTCAGGTCATGATGCCAGGGTCCTAGGATTGAGTCCCGCATTGGGTTTCTTGCTCAGCTGGGAGCCTGCTTCTCCCTCTCCCTCTGCTGCTCCCCCTGCCCTTGCTTTCTCTCTGACAAATAAAATCTTTAAAAAACAACAACAAAACAACCCAAAAAACTGATGATAACTGACATATAATACAGATTATTTAATTATACCATGTCCCTTTGAAGATTTTAATGTAACACTTATGCTTTATAATATGCCCAAACTAGTATCATTTAAAAATAAATGTAGGTTATCATCTAGGATAAACATGCCATAAAATCCCAATATGACTTGGGAGTATCTTATGCAAATCCAGTATGGTGAAGCAAAATGGTAGCCTGAGAATTAAGGGCCATGGGTGTGGTCTCTGGGCCGTCACTGCCACCGCTGAGTGACCTTGGGAATGTTAACTCTCTCCAGGCTACATACTTTCATTGGGAAAACGAATGGTTGTTTGCAATGATTTCCAAGACTCTCTTCTGCTCTAACATTTTATGATTTTACTGAACATTTTAATCTTGAGAGAGCAATTTATTGAAGTCACATTTTCTGAAATTTTCCTTCTATACAATTTTTTGTATACCCGCTGCTTAAGAAAACTTTATTTCATTTTATTTCACTGAGTTTTATTTCAAATTCAGTGTTGCTGAAAGAGTCAGAGAAAGAAGCTAAGTGTAGAAAAGAAAAAAAGAATTAAAAATATTAATATTGAGCAATTATGGGGACATCTAGGCTGGATTGGGACAGACATAAATGACCTTGTTTTATTCTAAATTCAGCTCACTGGCTTATGATGAAAAGTGAAAGGTTATTATATGGACTTACTGGGTAAAACCAGATTTTATAAATAATTACCTGTCAGACTGTTCAAGATAGACAAACATACGCCAGACCAACAAAAACACAGACCTGTCATATTTCTGAGAGAAATGTACGTTGAGTCTTCCTTCTCTGGGACTATAAGGAGATCAGGTAGAATAAAATGAAGGGGAAAAAAACCTAAACCCTGTGTTTTTTTGCCTTGTGCATACTTTAAAATGTATAATGTGGGAGAGCAGGAATTTTGATGTGAAAAATTAGCCCCTGAAAATTTTATACATCTATAAGCCTGGCAGATCGAAACCAAATACAATAAATGCTGTCGTTTTAAAAGTTAGGCTGTTTACTGCAAGCTTATAATTTTCCATGATTAGGGATGCCAAGAAAAATAAGAATGATGATAAAAAGAAAAGTTTAATCATACATTTCAACAAGCACAGATGGAACATCAAAACCCCTTGGCAATTTTTTGGTATTATATATCTGCGTTTTTTTGTTCTTGACATGAAGATTTTTTCCAGAAGGACTAACACAGAACAGGTAAATGATAGTTAACAAATGTCAACAGTATGGCACAATCATATTAATGGAGACTCACGATCATTTGGTCACAGGAGGAAAATCTTTCATGCTTCTTATTTCTGTTTTTATTAATGCTTTACAAAAGGCTCTTTCGGTTTGTGCAAAAACCACGATAAAAATAAAATTGCACAGAAGTCCTACCAAATTAAAGAAATAACTTCCTTTTTTGTAATTCAAGTTGAAGCAGGAACTGTACAATTACATCTGCTACATTTTGATTTGTTCTCAAAAGTTTGAGTTCCTCATTTAATGGAGAAAAGTACAGAAGGGTAGCTCAGCTGCTACTAGCAAGAAATTACCCAGTCCACAATCCCAGTGTAGCTGTGGGAATGCTTCAGAGGGAGAAAGCAAATCACTCAACTACTCTTAATCAACGGATTCTGATTATTTTGCTTCTAAAAGGCTCTGTGTGTGTGTGTGTGTGTGTGTGTGATGGGCCTGGGGACTGGAGGGACAGGGGATGGAGAGACGTGAAGACAGGGAAGAGGGCCTAGAGGAGGGAGAACACGCACAACAGGCAGATCCTCAGGAAGTTTGGGAAGAAGGCATGACAGATAACACGTACGCTGCAAGTGCGGGCAAGGGATGCGAAGATGGGAACAAACAGTTCATCAGATCGATTATGTCTCTGATTAGTGTGAGTTTATAAAATGACTACTGGTCTCTAAAATACGAGTAGGATATATGTAATCAGCAGATGTTGCAAAGTGAAGTTGGTTGGGACGGTGCCAGGGGAGAAGTGACTGTCCTTTTAATTTTGTTTCCTTTGTCCCAAACCTGGATTACAAAATGCATCAAATAAAACACAGACTAAACACTGCGGGGGGTGGGGCAGGAGACGGTGGTGGGGACAAGACACTGCTTTTAAGATCTGTGAGCTGAGGGCAGTAAATCCATTCCAAATTAAAATTTCAAAATTGTGTGATCTGCATTCTTGTCCACCTACACACTATCCCAAACATCCTGCCATTAATTAGCTAAACGGCCCAGCCAGTAAACAAGACGAAGCATTGAGAGGGCTGGAAAAAAGAGCTGCAGTCAGCCAGTTGATAGTCACAACAAACCAACCCACTCCTGAGGACACAGAGAAGGTAAACTTGTATTTTATTTTGTCCAAAGAGGGGAACAGAAATCACCTTAATATAACATTGCCTTTCCTGTTGTTACAGTCACAGTCCCATCAGCAGGCCAGAAAAGCCATCCCATTCCTGCGGTAGGCACTCTGTCAAAGAAAAAGAAATCTGCAATGAATTATCACATCAAGTCAAACCAGGAAAGGAGGCAAAAAAGCAAGCAGGGCTTTCTTCCTGTTTTGCAGACTCTGCTGCCTACACTGTAACTGGGTGCTGGATCTGAACATTTCTGGGGCCATCACTCTGTCTGGTAGAAAGTCAGTGTGGTTAACAAGTGGTTAGCGATTCTATTTTGGGGGGAGTGGGAGATATGCAAACTAAGAGATCCCATTTTGTTAATTGATTGGGTTTGGTTAGGTCAGAGACATGTTGTGTTGAATCTGTTTGTCCTTTATAAACATGTGTTCTTGATTGGATATGCTCAAGAATCACTTCTAATTAACTATCTTAATAGTCTATAAATTACTGACTCGTTAGAGCCTTCCCAGGCCTCATTTATAGTCTCCGTGAAAAGCTTGGAAACAGACACTAGCAGAGGCCTTTCCTCCTCGCTAAAATACAGTGATCTCTAAGGAGTTCTGTACATTGCGGACGTTACAGAAAGCTTGAATCTTACATAATTTTATGTACATACACATGTAAATATAGAATGTGTATGAATAATCATAGTGGGATAAAATACTACCATAAAAGAAAATGGGAAAATGGATACTAATGGCAATAATATGATGTACTCCAGTAAATCAAGTAAAACTGCATGATTTTTTCTTCCTGTAAGATACACTCTACAGCTCAGCACTAGAAGAGCTAGACGACACAGGGCCTCTTGTGACTTGCCTTGAGTCTCATAATGAAACCCAGAATGAAAAAGAACTAAAATCGAGGACTTAGGAAGAAAATTACCCTTTTCACCACATTTTTCATTATTTGAACTAGGACTAGTCATATCCAGAGAATTCATAACCCTCAATTAGATGGATTTTTTTCTACAATCTGTTTTCAGAAAAGCAGAAAAATGACAAAATCTCCTATTAAGGATTTTTTTCCCTTTAGGCTAATAACTTTGATGCTAGAGTTTGCATACTTCCAGTCCAATATATTTACCTTCAACAGCCACATTATAGGAAATACAGAGTAAGTTTTTATGAGTAAGATAATGCTGTGGAGGGGCCGAAGAGTTTACATCTAAAAATGGTTAAATTACATTTAAAATTACACCCAAAGAGAGAAAAGTGGAAGCAAGCTTTTCTGAAAGCTCTCTACCTACATGAGGCGAAACAAAAACGGTTTTCTGCATAACTTCCTGTTCGTCATAAAATTCAATTCCCTTCCAAACCTCTCCTCCAAACATTCAGCTTATTCAGGATGTACTACTGTTGTCAGGCTTTGGGACGCAGGCTGACATTTCAGAGGCTGGTCGTGTGGCTCTTCAGCTCATTCCAGATCAGCATTTCAAGGATGAGAAAAACAGTGGCACTTTCCACGTTTCCTCCCTCAGAGCTCTGTCTGGGGGCTCGCTCATTACCGTCAGACTTTTTGTGCTACTGGATGCTTGGATGGAAGCAAACATTCTAAGAAGGACTAGAAAAGTCCAGCTTTACCTCCTACAAGTGTGCACTGGAGAACAGCATTAGATGAGCTCCTCAGAGAGCCGCAAATAAATTGCAGGAATGGATAGTGTCTTCCCACAATCACAGGCAGGGGAGCCTCAGGTCTTGAAACAGCACCCCCCTCCGCCCCCCGACATCCCCTCACCACAGTTGCCTTAGAAAGGCTTATGCCAAAGTCATACTTTCAGGTTCTTGACCTTGATGTTTGAAATTTTACAACCACAGTGACAGCCGTTAACATAATATTGAAAGCAGGGGGATGGTTTACATGGAGATAAATGGACCTGGGAGTTGAGCTGGATTCCTTGTAAAGGTAAATGGTTGAAGTGAGTCCTGCTTGAAAAAGCAGTTTTGGCTCAAGGGAAGACGGAGTTTTGGCTAAGCACACCTGAGAAATTACGAAGTTTCATTTTTCCAGGGTGGGCATGTGAAATGGTTCTGTCGAGTATTGAAGAGGTTACTTTTCAAAGATCAATTCACCTTCACAGATGAGTTGTCACTATTGTTTGCAAAGGACTACAAGACTAGAGAGACTTCGGGTAGCCACATTTAACAAGAAAGCCAGAGTTTAGACCTGCCCCAGATTTCTGGAATAAGTGCTTCCTATTCCAATTCTAAAATAGAGAAGGGACAAATAAGCATGTGATTAGTGAAGAGCAATTTCGGCAAACCAATCCCCTGGGGTCCTCCAGCTTGAGTCACAGCTTTTTCCTTTTGATGTACAAAGGATGTATGTTGTCTGTGGAGGGTGATTATGGGAACATCCCAAATCTGGCATCCTTTCCCGAGTAAGCAACTTTAAAGGAAGATGGATGAGGACAGCTCATCTTTGTGTCAACTATGAATTTCTCTCTGTTTGTGTTGTGAATGCTGAAACTAAATTTAAACACTGCTTGGTGTGAGGGCCTTCCAGAGGCCACATTCTCTTGAACACTTTGTATCCTGCTTACTCTCTACTGTCAGATTCTATGAGTGACTCCCTGCTTCTATATCTTTACAGATACTTCTACTTAGTAAAAGCCAGGCCTTGGCAGGGAAAAGCTGGGACCACCTCCGCCACTACTAAAAATTAATCAATAACGCAGTTATCTTCAACCCAACAACCCAGCTTCTATGTGATATATACCACTTAAACTTTCTTATTTAAAAAAGCTCTGTTCTCAACTATGAGCTGCTCCTCTGTGAATTTGTTGAAATCCTTAGACATGCTAGGATCTCTAAAGTTACCAGCAAAGATACTTTTTTTTTTTCTTTCAAAGACCAACTGCAGTTCATAGGCTTTTTGTTTCTCTTAAATTGAGGATCAAATTAGCTCCCAATTTTACACATTCATATATTCATTCAGTTCCAAATTACGGCCTACTACCAGAATGTCGATCTAACTGGAGGAGCTGACACATATTCTCCCTATAGCATTATAGGCACTGATAGGTAGAAATTAACTCATAAGTTTTCACTTTTGAAATATGTTTTTTTTTTCTTATCTGCATATAGACAAGCTAGAGAAAAAATTTAAATCCTAAATGGGTTTGTTGCTTCTTTTTTGTGGGCCATGATAAATCGTAGATTTTAAGGAATAGAAATCAATATTAAAAAGCAGAGGATTAATATTTAAACAAAAGGTAAACACACTACAAAACACGACCTATGTTATTTGTACCATTAGCTTGATTACTAAGGGTTTAACTATAGATAAAACTACCCCTTCCATCAGTTTGGATTTATACTTATTCTCCACTACTAGCTTTCCTGATTCTTTTCCACTTTCTCAAACAAATAAAATAAAACAAAAATTTCACTGTAGGGACTGATATTGGCAAGATGGCTGGCTAGGTGGTCCCAAAGCTTGTCTCCCCACAAAAACGGTGAATAAACAACTATAAACAGACAAACCAGCTCTGGGAAAGCTTGAGACTATAACTAAGAAGCAGCAGAAGCCCTGCAGGGCTCAAACACTGAGCACAGCCTCATAGAAAAGTCTAAGAAGCATTTAACCTGCTTCATTCCATCTCCCAGCCCAGAGAAGCTCAGTGCAAAGAGGAACCCCTTTGGAGGGATTAGACCTGATGGGAAAAGGAGAGGAGCATCACTTCCATGGCCACCTGTAGACTTTGCCACTGAGCACTCCCAGTCTGCACCAACACTGAGTGTCTCCTCACTGCTGTGTCTCCTCACAGGGACTTACTGGAGTTACTGTTGTGGTGAGACTGCTGTGGTTGATGCTGTGCCCCACTCTCTGGGACTGGGATGCCACAGCACCTTGCCATTTGTGAAACTAGAAGTGCCATTGCTTTTTATGCCCTGCCTTCAGGGTTCTAAGTCATAGCTTTGATCAGCCATCACTGGGGCTGACCTGCTGCTTTTCTGTGACTGATCCCTGGAGTCACAAGCTGTGGCTTTGACCTGCCATTACTAGGTTGTGATGCTGCTGTTGTTGCTCTCTGTTCCACCCTCTGGGTTCTAAGCCATGGCACTGACTTGCCATGAGTGGGTTGTAATGCTACAGCTCTGTGCCATGCCCCTTGTGCCTTGAGTCACAGCTTTGACCCTCCATCCCCAGGGCATGCTGCTGCTATACCCCTCATCCTGGGCCCAAGTCACTGCTGTACCTTGTCATCCCAGAACCTGTGCCACTGCTGTGTGGACCCCATCGTGGGGTCCAAATCACTGTGGTGATCCCCAGAGTCTCTGATTCTAGTTCCTTGGAGATCTGCCCATGCATGCTCATCAGACATTTGAACTACCATCAAAACAAGTGCATCTGGGCCCCAGGACCCCTGGTTTCACTGCTGTACTGGGTGCCAGTTCACCAGACCTGGTACCAAGAGGCATTCCCCTTGGATAGAACTCCCTGCCACAGGGGAAAAAAAAGAGAATAGCAAGACCCCATCAGTCTCTTCCACCTAGAACCCCAACAGCCTTAGTCACTGTTGCTGCTTATAGGATCTCCACAGTCTTGGTCAAAGAAGAACCCCATAGTCTTTGTCAATGTTGATCTCAGTTGATGTAGGTGTACAGATTATGTTGTGTGCCCTCTCCAGACCCAGAGACACAGTACCCTATTCAGCCAGAACCCTCAGAGCCACTTTCTGTTGAGTCTTTCCCCACCAAAATCAATCTAAAAGGCTGGAGGAGGTGACTCCTCTCTCAAATGAGCAAACATTAATGCAAAGGCACAGAGATGTGAAATAAGGAAACACAACACTACCAAAGGTGCTTGATAGTTTTCAAGTTATTAACCCCAAATAAATGGAGATCTGTGAGTTACCTGAAAAAGATTTCAAAACAATTATTTTAAGGAAGGGCAGTGAGGTTTGAGAGTACACAAAGAACAATATGAACTTAGGAAAATAATGCAACAATAAAATGAGGGGTTCAAACAAGAGAAATCATAAAAACATTTTGGAGGTGAAGTATACAGTCAATGAAATGAAAAAAAAAATGCAACAGAGAGTTTCATTAACAGGCTCAAACAAGCAGAAGAAAGAATTTGTGAACTTGAAGACAGATCTTTTAATATTATCCATATGGAGCAGAAAAAATAAATAAAAATGAAAAAAAAAATAAAGAAAGCCTGTGTGAATTATGGAACCCCATTAAATAAAACAATATTCATGTTATAGGAGTCCTAGATAGAGAAGAGAGGGGGAAGGGATCAAAAAATGTAAAGAAATAATGGCTGATAACTTCCAAACTCTGGGGAGAGATGGGTAGCCAGACACATGAAACTTAAAGATCCCCAGATTCAACCCAAAGAGATCTTTACTGAGACAACATAATCAAACTCATGAATATCAAAGATAAAGAGAGAATTCGGAAAGCAGCAAGAGTTTAAAAAAGAATCATCACATACAAGGGAACCCTGGTAAGGCTATCAGCAGATTTCTCAGAAGAAATCATTCAGACCAGGATACACTGGGATAATATACTCAAGTAGTCAAAGAAAATAAAATGCCGATCAAGAATACTTAACCCAGGGGTAGAGTTAAGACTTTTCCAGACAAATAAAAGCTAAAGGAATTGGTCAACACTAGACCTGCTTTACAAGAAATGCTAAAGAGAGTTCCTTAAGATGAACAAATGAGTGCTAATTAGTAACATGGAAACATGGAAGTATTAAAATCACTGATGTAGGTGAATATACAGACAAATTCAATATACTCAATATTGCAATGGTGGCATGGAACTCACTAGACACTAGTATATAAATTAAAAGACAAAAGTGTTAAATATAACTATAGCTACAATAATTTGTTAATGGTTTTACAATATGAAGAAATGTAAATTGTGACATCAACATACAACTGGGAGGCAAGTAAATGTGTAGAATTTTTTCAGGCAATGGGAGTTAGGTTGTTTTCAACTTAAAACAGACTGTTACAAGGTTTACTATGAAAGCCTCATGATGATCACAAAGAAAAACTTATACAAAATACACAAATGATGAGAAAAGAATCAAAGCATACCATCTTAAAAAAATAATCAATTTTCAAAGAAAGACCGCAAGAGAGGAAGAACCAAAGACTACAAAACAATCAGAAAACATTTAACAAAATGACAACAGTAAGTCCTTACCTTTCAATAATTACTTTAAATGTAAATGGTTTAAATTTTTCAATCAAAAGACACAGAGTGCTTGAACGGATTTTAAAAAAAGATCCAACTATATGGTGCCTATAAGAGACTCACTTAAGCTTTAAAGACATTCATGGGCTGAAAATGAAAGAAATGCAAATGGAAAGAAAAAAGGATAGTGGTAACTATTCTTATAACAGAAAAAAATGAACTTTAGGTCAAAGGCTGTAACAAGAGATAAGGAAGGTTGTTCGGTAGTGGGGGCAATTAATCAAGAGGCTGTAATAATCATAAATGTATATGCACCCAATATCAGAACACCTAAACATATTAAATGATTATTAACAGATCTGGAGGCAAAAACACACTGATGCAAAAATAGGAGGAAATGGACTTCAATATCCCACTTTCACAATGGGCAGATCATCCACACCTAATATCATTAAGGAAAGAGTGGACTTGACCTACACTTTAGAACAGATGGACTTAACAGACATATATAGAACAGTTCATCCAACAGCAGAACAATAAAAAATATTCTCAAGTGCACACAGAACATTCTCCAGGACAGATCATATGTTATGTTATAAACTAAGCTTAAAAAATTTAAGAAGATTGAAATCTTATCGAGTATCTTTTCTGGGCACAATGGTATGAAACCAGAAATCAGTAACAGAAGGAAATTTGGAAAACTCACAAATAAATAGAAAATAAACAATGCATTTCTGAATAGTCAATGGGTCAAAGAAGAAATCAAAAGGGAAATAAAGTATCTTGAGACAAACCAAAAAGGAAACATAACATACCAAAACTTATGGAATGTAGCAAATGCAGATCTGATAGAGAAGTTCATAGCAGTAAATGTCTGTACTCAGAAAAAAAGAAAGATTCAAAATAAAAAATATAGGGACACCTGGGTGGCTCAGTAGGTTAAGCCTATGCCTTCAGCTCAGGTCAGGATCTCAGAGTCTGAGATCTTTTTTTTTTTTTTTAACATGACTCCTAATCTTGCGTTGCAGGATTTTTTGCATCCGTTTTTGTTTGTTTGTTTGTTTGATTTTTAAAGAATTTATTTATTTATTTGACAGAGAGAGACCACAAGTATGCAGAGAGGCAGGCAGAGAGAGAGGGGAGGAAGCAGGCTCCCCGCTGAGCAGAGAGCCCGACGTGGGACTCGATTCCAGGATCCTGGGATCATGACCCGAGCCGAAGGCAGTGGCTTAACCCACTGAGCCACCCAGGCGCCCCTCAAATAAATAAATCTCAAAAAAATATATAACCTTATACTTCTTAGAACTAGAGAGAGAAGAACAAACTGAGCCCAAAGTTAGCAGAAGGAAGGAAATAATAAAAATAACAGCAGAAATAAAGGAATAGGAAAACAGTAGATAAGATCAACAACTAAGAGATGGTTTTCTGAAGAAAAAACTGACAAACCTTCAGCTAGACTAAAAAAAAAAGTGAGATGACTCAAATAAAATTACAGATAAAAGAAGAGACATTATAACATATCTCACAGACATTCAAAGGATCATCAGTGCCACTATGAAAATATGCAAACAAATCCGGTAACTCAGAAGACATGAATAAATTCTTAGAAAACTGCTAAGAAAACTTAGAAAACTGCTAAAACACTTACCAAGACTGAAAAGCAGCAATGTCCACAATAGCCAAACTATGGAAAGGCTAGACATCCACTGACAGATGAATGGACAAAGAAGATTACACACACACACACACACACACACACTCTCTCTCTCTCTCTCTCTCACATACACAATGGAATATTATTCAGTCATCAAAAATAAGAAATCTTGGGGCGCCTGGGAGGCTCAGTGGGTTAAGGCCTCTCCTTCAACTCAGGTCATGATTCTGGGGTCCTGGGATCGAGCCCCACATTGGACTCTCTGCTCAGCAGGGAGCCTGCTTCCTCCTCTCTCTCTGCCTGCCTCTCTGCCTGCTTGTAAACTCTATCAAATAAATAAATAAAATCTTAAAAATTTTTTTAAATTTATTTGTTCTTCAGATTTATTTAGGTATAAGTGACAAAATTTTTTAAAATTTAATTTCTTTTCAGTGTAACAGAATTCATTGTTTATGTACCACACCCAGTGCTCCATGCAATACGTGCCCTCCATAATACCCACCACCAGGCTCCCCCAACCTCCCACCACCTGCCCCTTCTAAACCCTCAGATTGTTTTTCAGATTCCATAGTCTCTCTTGGTTCATCTCCCCCTCCAATTTCCCTCAACTCCCTTCTATCCATCTCCCCCTGTCCTCAGTGTTATTTGTTATGCTCCACAAATAAGTGAAACCATATGATAATTGACTCTCTCTGCTTGACTCTTGCCATTTGCAATAATGTGGATGGAACTAGAGGGTATTATGCTAAGCAAAAAATTCAATCAGAGACAGACAATTATCATACGATCTCAATGACTTGTGGAATTAAAGAAACAAAACAGAGGACCATAGGGGAAGAGAGGAAAACAATAAAACAAGATGAAATCAGAGAGGAGACAAAACATAAGAGACTCTTAAACATAGGAAACAAACTGAGGGTTGCTGGAGGGAAGGTAGGTAGAGAGGGATGGGGTAACTAGGTGATGGACATTAATGACGACACATAACGTAATGAACATTGGGTGTTATGTAAGACTGATAAATCACTGAACTCTACCTCTGAAAGTAATAGTACATTATATGTTAATTAATTGAATTTAAGTAAAAATTAAAAAATACAAAAAAGATGAATATAAAATCTGAACAGACCAATAACAAGCAGAGAGACTGAATCAGTTATAGAAAATCTTCCAACAAATAAAATCCCAGGACCTTCAGAAGACTTCACTGATGAATTCTACCAAATGTTTAAAAAAGAATTAATACCAATCTTTCTCAAACACCCAAAAACTGAAGAGGAGGAAACACTTTAAAACTCACTTTACAGGCAAGCCTTATCTTCATATGAAAGCCAAACAAGGGCAGTATAAGAAAAGAAAATTACAGTCTAAGACTTTGGTCACCAATTCCAATGTGGTTTTTCTTCCACACCAACAAGCAATTCTTGGACACCAGTTCAGTGTCCTATAATTCAACTTAATTCTGACAAATCTATCTACAGAGAGCATCAGACCCCACAGGTTAAGGACTCAGTCCTACAAAACTGCTGCTTCCCTGCCCCCCACGTGGTAGATGCCAATCATAAGTCCAGGTTACCATCTGTGTTTCTGACTGACCAGCTGTAGACTTGAGGGTCTGATTAATTTGCCAAAGTGGCTCACAGAACTTAGAGGAACATTTTACTCATAAGATTACTGGTTTATTACAAAAGTATATAATTCGGAACAGTCAGATGAAACAGATGCATTAGGACAAGGTACGAGGTTAGGGTATGGAGCTTCCATGCCTTCTCTGAGTGTGCCACTCACCCTGAATCTCCATCTGTTCACCAACATGGAAGCTCTCTGAACCCCAACTTTTTTTTAAATGGACTTTGTTACATAAACAAGATTGATTAACTCTATGGCCACTGGTAACCAAACTTAATCTCCAGGCTCTCCTCCCTCTCGGGAGGTTGGGGAGTAGGATGGAAAGATCAAACCCCTAATCACATGATTGGCTCCACTGGTAACCAGCCTCCATCCTTAGGTGTACTCTAGAGGTCACCTCACTGACATAACAAGAGATACCTGTACAGCCCATGAGAAATTCCAAAGGCTTTAGGAGCTCTGTCCCAAAAACAGGGATAAAGATCAAATACATATTTCTTTTTTTTAAATTAAATTTATTTATTTTCAGCATAATAGTATTCATTATTTTTTCACCACACCCAGTGCTCCATGCAATCCGTGCCCTCTATAATACCCACCACCTGGTACCCCAACCTCCCACTCCCCTGCCACTTCAAACCCCTCAGATTGTTTTTCAGAGGCCATAGTCTCTCATAAATCACAGTATCACACGGGCCATGTCCCTGCTAAACACAGATGCAAAAATCCTGAGCAACCTACTAGCAAATCAAATTCAGTAGCACACTAGAAGGATTATACATCATGATCAAGTGAAGTTTTATCTCTGAGATACAAGGGTGATTAAACATACATAAATCAGTAAACATGGCATACTACATTAATAGAATAAACAGTAAAAACCATATGACCATTTCAGTAGGTACAGAAAAAAGCATTTGACCAAAGTCAACATCCTTTCATAATAAAAACTCTCAACACATTATATTTATTAAGAACATGCCTCAACATAATAGAGGCCATTTATGACAAACCCAAAGCTAACATCATGCTTTGTGAAAAGTTAAAAGCATTTCCTCTAAGATTGGGAACAAGACAGTAGTGCAAGTAGTAGAAGTCCTAGCCATAGCATTTAGACAAGAAAAAAAAAATGCCACTTAATTCAGAGAGGAAAAAGTAAAATTATCTCTGTTTGCAGATGGCATAAACTTAAAAAAATTAACATATAGTATATTATTTGCTTCAGGGGTACAGTCTGTGATTCATGTCTTACACAATTCACAGCATTCACCATAGCACATACCCTCCCAATGTCCACCACCCAGCTGCCCCATCCCTCACACCCCCTTCCACTCCAGCAACCCTCAGTTTGTTTTCTGAGATTAAGAGTCTCTTATGGTTTGTCTCCCTCTCTGGTTTCATCTTGTTTCATTTTTTCCTCCCTTCGCCTATGATCCTCTGTCTTGTTTCTCAAATTCCTCATATCGGTGAGATCATATGATAATTGTCTTTCTCTGATTGACTTATTTTGCTTAGCATAATACCCTCTAGCTCCATGCATGTCCTTGTAAATGGCAAGATTTTGTTTTTTTTTTTTTGATGGCTGCATAATATTCTGCAGATGGTATAATCTTATACATAGAAAGCCCTAAAGATGTCAGCAAAAAAAAAAAAAAATAAAAAATGTAGAACTATATATTAATTCACTAACACAGGATATAATATCAACTGCAAAAATCAGTTGTGTTTCTTTACACAAACCATAAACTATCTCAAAGGGAAACTGAGAAAGCAATCCCATCTACAATAGGATCAAACACAATAAAGTCATTGGGAAAAAAATTAACCAAGGAGATGAAAGATCTCTACCCTCAAAACCATAAAACACTGGTAAAGAAGTTGAGGAAGACACAAATAAATGGAAAGATATCCTGAATCTGTGGGCTGGGAGAATTAGTATTGTTAAAATGTCTGTTACTACCCCAAGCAATCTACAGATTCAATCCTATCCTATCATATCCTATTCAAAATTCCAATGCTGCCACCCTTTTTTTTTTTTTTTTTTTTTTTTACAGAAATAGAAAATACAAACCCAAGGATGGAACACAAAAAATCCTGAATAACAAAAGCTATCTTGAGACAAAAGAACAAAACTGTATGTATCACATTTTCTGATTTCAAACTATGTTCAAAGCTATAGTAATCAGAACAGTATGGTACTGGCATAAAAACAGATACAGATAAATGGAACAGAATAGAGAACCCTGAAATAAACCTACATGTATATGGTCAATTAATTTTTGACAAAGGAGCCAGGAATATACTAGGGAAAGGACATTTTATCAAATAAATGGACAGCCACATGCAAAAGAATAAAACTAGACCTGTATTTTACACCTTATACAAAATCAGACACAAAAACCAATTCAACCTGGATTAAAAAGTGTGAATGTAAGACCTGAAACTGCAAAGGTCCTAGAAGTAAACACAGGGAGTAAGATCCTTGACACTGGTATTGGAAATAATTTCTTGAATCAGACACCAAAAGCAAAGGCAACAAAAACTAAAATAAACAAGCAGACTACATTAAAAGGATGAGTTTCCGCATAGCAAAGGAAACAATAAATTGTAAAGGCAACCTACAGAATGGAAGGAAATATTTGCAAATCATATATTTTAGGAGTTCATACCCAAAATATAAAAAGAACTCATATAATTTAACAGCAAAATAGCAAATAATCTAATTAAAAATAGGCAAAGGACCTGAATAGACATTGTTCAAGGAAAACATACAAATAGCCAAGGGGTACATGAAAAGGTACCCAACGTCACTAATCATCAGGAAAATGAAAATCATAGATACAATGAAATATCCCCTTTTACCATTTAGGATGGCTATTAACAAAAAGGTAAGAGATAACTAACACTGGTGAGGATGTGGAGAAAAGAAAACCCTTACACACTGTTGGTGTGTATATAATACACTACAGTCATAGAAATCAGTGTGACAGCTGTTCAAAATATTAAAAATAAAATTATGATAGTCATGACTCAGCAATCCCATTTTTTCCCTATCCCAATTTTGATAGGATATGATAGGATAGGATTTCATTTCTCATATCCTAAGGGAAATGAAATCAGTATCTTTTATTTTTTAAAAAATTTTATTTATTTACTTGACAGAGAGAGATCACAAGTAGGCAGAGAGGCAGGCAGAGAGAGAGGAAGGGAAGCAGGCCCCCTGCTGAGCAGAGAGCCTGATGTGGGACTCGATCCCAGGACCCTGAGATCATGACCTGAGCCGAAGGCAGCAGCTTAACCCACTGAGCCACCCAGGTGCCCATGAAATCAGTATCTTAAAGAGATATCTGTACCTCTATGTTTACTGCAGCATTCTTGACAATAGCTAAGCTACGGAAACAACTTAAATGTTCTCTGATGGATGAATGCTTCAAGAATATATATATATGGTATATATATACATACATACACATATATGTGTATATATAAAGAATATATATTATATATACAGATATATTTAAAAAATATAAATTCTTTATATAAAAATATATGTATATACACACACATACAACAGAATGTTATTTAGTCATAAAATAGAAGGAAATCCTACCATGTCTGCAAACATGGATGTTTGGAAACTGAAGAACAAAACCCTCTGCTTTTATCTAGAATCAAAGAACAATAGAATTTTGGGATCTCTTCCAATTCCTAATTTAATAGATGAAAAAAACCAATACCCAGAGAGAGAGAGAGAGAGAGACAGACTCATCGCTGGTCAGCGCAGGATTCTGGACTCAGTCTAGGGCTCTTTAAGGATGGTTCTCATTCTGCCCAAAGCTATGTGTTTAGCTTCTCTGACCCTGATGGGGAAAACAGATGTAGGGAAAGATATTGTTTTTCCAGATTAAGAGCCCTTGGGATCAGAATAAAAGTGAAGGGATTGAAGTATGTGTGTGTGTGTGTGGGGGGGTGCTTAATGATGTCTAAAACAGGACAGCTGAGTAGTTAGAACAAGGCAGGTCATTATGAGCTTTTCACTCTACTTCTGGCTCTTCTGCTATATGATTAGCTCCTCCTTGGAGAATCACCTAATTTCCCTAAGTGCCCCAAAGAATAATTTTGATAAATGGGTGAAATATCAAAATCAGTAAGAAAAACGTGACTGAGAGGTTCCATGGCCAAAGTATGCATCTTTGGGACCTTCGGGGGTGACAGACAATGTGTTCCCATAGAAATTTTACTAAGGATCTGCTCAGTGTCTGATTTAAGGCTGAGCAATAAAGCGGCCCACCTGGATCTGTTTGGAGTGGGCCAGTTGGAGTTAACATCCAGTAGTAAAGAGGACAATCAGAAGATTTGGAGTGTATATTTGCCCTTTCCCAAGCTCTTCCTAACTCCCAATTAACTAAATGTAGGGGAGACTCTTTGCATTTTAGGTGATCTGTAGGCCCCAGGAGTTGCCCTGGTTATCATGGTCCTGGTGGTTTCCTGTGTGTTCTCTACACCACAGGGACAAAGAGGCACAGAAGGGACAGGGGTCCTACAGCCACTAGCTTGGCCCTGCTGGAGGGAAAATGTAGAAAGGGAGTGGAGCAAACAAGAAGTAACAGGCTAACCTGAGTGTTTGCTTTATTAAAAGAGCCAGTAGAGTTGGGGCAGGAAAGTAGGTATTTTCCCAAATTTCTTGTATGAATGCTATTTCGCAAGACTGCTAAGTTAGCCCTCCTTTTTGCCCCATCCCATTCCTAAGTTTTACCAGTAAAAACCAGTTTGCTTCCACTTCACCTTTTTCTACCTCTTTACTGGCAGCGACACTGGAGACGGTATCAAGTTGCCGCCAATTCTACTGGCCCCAGGTGCCCCAATTCAACCTGTGGTGGGGTCTCTGGATTCAGAGTCCAAGCCCTCTCCCGAACCCTCCATTTCCCTTAGGAGGTGACTGTACCCCAAGAGACATGCTGTTTTGTTTTAATGCTACAAATCTTTGAAGCTCTGGAACTTCATATCAAAGCTATGTAGTAGTTTTTTAAGAGATAAAATATGCCCCCCTTTTCTTGCTCCCCTTGTGTCTGCGTGTGGGCAAGAGATTTAATTACAATGAATAAAACTGAATGGTGGTCCAAGACTCTTAAAATCAAAGTGGTAACCATGACTGAATTTCATTAGCAAACATAAATACAAATAGGCACATCTTGTTTGTACCAATGCCATGTGACTTTTCCCCTTTTGATAATTTCATTCTAACTCTGATATTTAAGAGAATCTAAATTGAACCATATGATGTATAGCGCTGTAACATGCAAAGCTCTTCATTAAACATTTTCATTTTTTGTACACTTCCCAATGTTATAAATATCCTGTGAAAATCATGGAGGGCAGTTTGTCAGACAGCAGAGCCCTGATTTAAAGAACAGTGGAGGGAGCCCTGCCCTTCAAATAAGAGGTCTTGTCTGGCTGGCAGAATGGGAAAAAAGACATAACATTAACTCTCATTCTATTCCCAGTAACTGGGAGCCTATAAATCTTGAGGAACTTGTCATTTTATGCATGGTTTTCTCTAAGTGTGTGTCATACTCTTCTTATTACCAAGTCATTTCAGCATTCTGAACACAAACATCTCTAGATTAAAATTTAGTTATTAAAAATGATCATTTCCAGTGGTGCCTGGGTGGCTCAGTGGGTTAAAGCCTCTGCCTTCGGTTCAGGTCATGATCCCAGGGTTCTGGGATCGAGCCCTGCATCAGGGTCTCTGCTCAAGCAGGTAAGCCTGCTTCCCTTCCTCTCTGCCTACTTGTGATGTCTGTCAAATAAATAAAATCTTTAAAAAAATTATAATTTCCAACTAAGTCATCCCAATCAAAGTATATGAGTGATGTGTTAATTTTTGATGTTGTTAAGCAAAATAATTAAGTGACTGATACATACAACAATGTATTTCAGAGAAAAGGTTTCTCATGAATGTCATTTTTAGCAATTTTATGAGACTAAAAGTATGCCATTTCCACATAGAAATTATTCTCTCCATGATATTGTGTGTACTCAAGTATATCTATGATTAATAGCAACTTTTTAGGAAGCCGTCTGGCCCTGGGCTTTTGTTTGTTTGGAGATTTTTAATGACTGTTTCAATCTCCTTACTGGTTATGGGTCTGTTCAGGCTTTCTATTTCTTCCTGGTTCAGTTGTGGTAGTTTATATGTTTCTAGGAATGCATCCATTTCTTCCAGATTGTCAAATTTATTGGCGTAGAGTTGCTCATAGTATGTTCTTATAATAGTTTGTATTTCTTTGGTGTTAGTTGTGATCTCTCCTCTTTCATTCATGATTTTATTTATTTGGGTCCTTTCTCTTTTCTTTTTGATAAGTCGGGCCAGGGGTTTATCAATTTTATTAATTCTTTCAAAGAACCAGATCCTAGTTTCGTTGATTCGTTCTATTGTTTTTTTGGTTTCTATTTCATTGATTTCTGCTCTGATCTTTATGATTTCTCTTCTCCTGCTGGGCTTAGGGTTTCTTTCTTGTTCTTTCTCCAGCTCCTTTAGGTGTAGGGTTAGGTTGTGTACCTGAGACCTTTCTTGTTTCTTGAGAAAGGCTTGTACCGCTATATATTTTCCTCTCAGGACTGCCTTTGTTGTGTCCCACAGATTTTGAACTGTTGTATTTTCATTATCATTTCTGCAAAGAAGACATCCAGATGGCCAACAGACACATGAAAAAGTGCTCCATATCACTCGGCATCAGGGAAATACAAATCAAAACCACAATGAGATAGCACCTCACACCAGTCAGAATGGCTAAAATAAACAAGTCAGGAAATGACAGATGCTGGCGAGGATGCGGAGAAAGGGGAACCCTCCTACACTGTTGGTGGGAATGCAAGCTGGTGCAGCCACTCTGGAAAACAGCATGGAGGTTCCTCAAAATGTTGAAAATAGAACTGCCCTATGACCCAGCAATTGCACTATTGGGTATTTACCCTAAAGATACAAACGTAGTGATCCAAAGGGGCACGTGCACCCGAATGTTTATAGCAACAATGTCCACAATAGCCAAACTATGGAAAGAACCTAGATGTCCATCAACAGATGAATGGATCAAGAAGATGTGGTGTATATACACAATGGAATACTATGCAGCCATCAAAAGAAATGAAATCTTGCCATTTGCGACAACATGGATGGAACTAGAGCGCATCATGCTTAGCGAAATAAGTCAAGCAGAGAAAGACAACTATCGTATGATCTCCCTGATATGAGGAAGTGGTGATGCAACATGGGGGCTTAAGTGGGTAGGAGAAGAATAAATGAAACAAGATGGGATTGGGAGGGAGACAAACCATAAGTGACTCTTAATCTCACAAAACAAACTGAGGGTTGCTGGGGGGAGGGGGCTTAGGAGAAGGGGGTGGGATTATGGACATTGGGGAGGGTATGTGCTTTGGTGAGTGCTGTGAAGTGTATAAACCTGGTGATTCACAGACCTGTACCCCTGGGGATAAAAATATATGTTTATAAAAAATAAAAAATTATATAAAAAAAATAGTAACTTTTAAAAAAATTTAATTTTGGGGCACCTGGGTGGCTCAGTGGGTTAAAGCTTCTGTCTTCCACTCAGGTCATGATCCTGGGGTCCTGGGATCGAGCCCTGAATTGGGCTCTCTGCTCAGCAGGGAGCCTCTCTCTCTCTCTTTCTGTCTCTCTGCCTATTTGTGATCTCTGTCCGTCAAATAGATAAATAAAATCTTTAAAAAAATTTTTTAATTTAATTTAATTTTTTTTCAGTGTTCCAAAATTCATTTTCTATGCACCACACCCAGTGCTCCATGCAATACATGCCCTCCTTAATACCCACCACAGGGAGGGTGGGAGGTTGGGTGAGCCTGGTTAATAATAAGTTCTTCTTCAGCTACTTTATATTGCAAACAATCAAAACACAGATGTCTGAAATTATTCCAAGTTGCAAACACACATAAGAATATGTGTAAACAGTGTCACATTGGCAGGAGCTAGTAATCAAAATCTCCATTATTATGGTGGGGGTGCTCAGATCTGATAACATTTAATTCTCATTTCTCTTGATTGACGTGTAGCCTCTGGAAGGCAGGGAACTTGCTATTTTATTTATCTTTATATGTCTAGGGTATAATCCAGTGAAGAGCCCAATAAATAGATGCTCAATAAATAATCACCTATTGAATGAATGCATTTGACTAGCAAATAGCTTTGCTCTGGACAACAATGAGAAGTGGTAACATGTGTTGACCATCAGAGCAGGGGCTGGGCTATGCTCAGCTCCTAAAAATTAGGCTCAAACCACACATTTATTATTTCACAAGATAACCATCATCAGCAGTTGTTAGAAAAAAAGAAATTAGTGACCTTAAGAATTCAACCCTAAGCCATACTGCAAAGCAAATTGTTATTCTGATATTAGTTCTCAGCTCCCACAGGAGCATTTCTGGTCTTCTCATTATTGTTATCTGCCAGGAGTAAAATCTTTTGCACTGATGAAGCCAACTGCCTCGTTTGCCAGAAAAAAGAATCCAAGTCATCTAAAACAATACTGCTAAATTGTTTTGTTGTGTCTAAACATTTCAAGTCCAAATATTCTGTTACTGAAAATTATAATTAAGAGAGAGTTTATAGTAGATAGCAGAAAATAATTTCTTTTTTTACAATCTTGGTTGTGTGGCAGTGTTACTTAATTGCCTTTTCCAAGTTTTCAACAATGATGCAAGCTAAAAATAAAAAGAAAATACCGCCTCAATGGCCTTTACCACATCAAAAAATACAACACAAGGAGTAAGAGCAAGGATGGCAAGAACTGTTTACCAATAATCAAGACACCAATTTAGAACAGTAAGTACATTATAATTAAGGTTCTTAAGTATTTTTTTGAAGCTAATGAGTAATAAAATTATGACAGAATAATCAGGACACAATAGTTAATAATATCCACCACATATGGTAGCCACCTGAGATGGCATATTTCTATATAACCCTTCCATCATTTATTTATTTATTCAGCAATACAGAGTGCAAAGTGCAATGGATACTACAGTGATCACAGATGTGGTTCCTCCCCTTCATGCTGAACAGTTTAATGGGGGACATGTATTGAATGAGAAATGAAAGAAGTGATGGGAGTTACAGAATGAGAATAGGGTGTAATAGGACCATATGACAAGGTGGTAGGGGTGGGTGGTAGTGATCAAGGAGACTTCTTGAAGGAAAAGATATTCAAATGAGACCTGAACTGGAGATGAGAGGGGAACAGGTAGTAAGTGGGTAAGACCCAGAGGAGAGAGAGCTTGACTTACTTTATTCCCAAATGGCAATCTTAAGCTAGGCTTGTCACAATAAATATTAAATCTGATCCACACTACCTACCACTGAAGTTTCTCAAAATTCTGGTAAGAAATGCTTATGTTAAATAAGCATGTAACCAGTTTTGTTTTTTTTTTTTCCTGAATCTCTGCATTAGGGCCTGATATAAACTCTTCATATTAAATTGGAATAATCTGAGGACTTCCAGTTCTGGTCTGGCATGTGATCAGAAGCTTGGAAGTTGCCACTCTGTCCTAACAATAACTAAAAGCTGAACAAATTGGAAAATCAATAACTCTTCTTAGATCCAAAAGAGAAGTGGGGTCACAGGGCAAACCACTTCTCCTACATTCAGAAAGACAGATAGGAGTATACAGGCATCAGAACTTAATGAGAATACAGATTGAATCACAAACGTCCACAGGAACCTGTGCCAGGTAGAGAAACCTGAACTGTATGTAATGCACAAATTGCTAGAAGTTCGTGCAGACAAATCTGGGAGATAACGCTCTAGGTGGACTCAGTCATGGGGGGACAGGGAAGAGGGCCCGCACTTTTATAAGTTTTACCTCCGGAGCCCTACCAGGTTCTCACAGTGAATATCACTGAAAAATCTCCCATGTTTTGGGCAGAGAGAGGGGAAAACATTTCGAAATATGCCAGAGCATTCTGTTCTTCTCAACAAGATCTACCCTGAGGGAAACTATTTAGCCACAGCTTAACTGCTGGGATTTTATCACAGTCTAACTGACCTGGGAAAAGGGAAATACCTAACTTATACCCACTGTGGCCATCCTATTCACCTAACAGAGGAGTGGTTGGAAAGGGGAAGACTAAGGAGTACTTGTAAAGTTCATAGTCCAGAGGCACACACTTGCTGAAAGACTAACACCTCATCACACTAGTATAGAATGCTTCCCTGCCCCTGCCTACCCCCTCAACATCTAACAACTACATTAATAAATGCCTTTTTATAACAGTTCCTTTTACCCTGTGCATCATGCCTGACTATTAAGACAAAATGGCAAGGTATACTGAAAAGCAAAGAAACAGTTTGAAGGGACAGAACAAGCATCAGAACCAGACCCATCTGTGACCGACAAGCTGGAATGAAGAGACCATGAAGTTTAAAGCAACTATGATTAATATGCTAAGGGCTTTAGTGGACAAAGTAGATAGCATGCAAGAGCAGATCAGGAATGTAAGCAAAGAGAATAAAAAAGAGAATAAAAAAATAAATGCTAGAGATAAAAAACCACGTAAGAGAAATGAAGAATGCCTTTGATGGGCTTATTAGTAGACAGGATACAGCTAAAGAAAGAAACTCTGAGCCTGAGAAAGAAAGAAACTCCACTGGAAAGTGGAGTTTGATTAGCTCTAAATGTGTATCCTGAATTCTAGACCAACAACCAAAACAAGTTTAAAAAAAGGAATATGCAAAGAAAGAAAAGAAGGTGTAATCACATAAGATGCTCCATTAATATAACAAAGGCAGAAAAAGACGGAAGGACAAGATGGGGACAAAGAATGAGGGCAACTAACAGAGTAAGTAATATGGTAGATATTAGTCCAACTATATCAATGGTCACTTTAAATGCCAATGGCCTAAATGTACCAATCAAAAGTCAGAGATTATCAGGGTAGATCAAAAAACAAGACCTAACTATTTATTGTCTATAAGAAACTGACTTTAAATATAAAAACACATGTAGATTAGAAGTAACTGGATGGAGATATATATATACCATGCTAAGAGTAATCAAAAGAACGAGGGGTAGCTAATTTGCTTTCAGACATGGAAAACTTTACAGCAAGAAAGTTACAATAATCCTTAACAGGTATACACCTAACAACAGAGCATCAAAATACAAGGGGCAGAAACTGATAGGACTGAAAGGCGAAACAGATGTATCGACTTTTACAGTTGGAGACTTTGACACCTCTCCATCAGAAATGCAGGGATTCAGCACTCAGAAAATCAGAGCACATGGCAGAATTCAATAACACCATCAAACAACTGGACATAACAAGCATCTACAGATTACTTCATCCAACAACAGATTACAAACTCTTTTTATGCTCACATGGAACATTCAACAAAATAGACTACATTTGGGGCCACAAAACATACTCCAATAAATTTAAGAGAATAGGAATTATACAATGTCTGCTCTCAGACCACAACAAAATTAAACCAGATAGTTGGAAAACTCTAAAACACTTGTAAATTAAACAGCATATTTCTAAGTAATATATGGACTAAAGAAGAAATCTCAGAGAAGTTAAACATATTTTGAACTAAACAGAAATGAAAACACAACTTATCAAAAATTGTGGGATGTACATATGGAAGAGAGCCTCTTTTCTCTGTCAAAAGGATTTTCTGTCATTTCCCTACTCTATCCTCTACTTAGTACTGCTGATAAATTGGTATGATGCATTCAGTGGGATGCCTGGGTGGCTCAGTTGGTTGAGCGTCTGCCTTTGCTCAGGTCATGGTCCCGGTGTCCTGGGATTGAGTTCCACATCAGGCTCCTTGCTCAACAGGGAGCCTTCTTCTCCCTCTGCCTCTGCCTGCCACTCTGTCTGCCTGTGCTCACTCTATCTGACAAATAAATAAATAAAATCTTAAAAAAAAGAATATGCCTTAAAAAAATTATGGGATGTGATAAAAGCAGATTAGAAGTAAATTCATAACATTGAGTGTCTATATTAGAAAAGAAGACAGATGCAAAATCATTCATCTAAGCTTCCATGCTAGGAAACTAAAAAAGAAGAGCAAATTAACATTGAAAATAAGCAAAGGAATAGAAATAATAAGAAATTAGAGCAGAAATCAAATTGAAAACAGGAAATCAATAGGAACCCCCCCCAAACCAGTTCTTTAGAAAGATCAATATGATCGATAAACCTCTAACCAGGCTAAGAAAAAAAGGAGGACTCATATTACTAATACCAGAAATGAAAGAGTAGACATCACTATCCTTTGGACGTTAATTGGACAATAAAGGAATATTATGAAAAACTTAAACTCAGAAATCTGATAACCTATGTAAATGGACCAGTTCCTTGAAAGATACAATCTGCTAAAAACTCAAACAAGAAGGAACAAACAAGATAGGATCGGGAGGGAGACAAACCATAAGAGACTCTTAATCTCACAAAACAAACTGAGGGTTGCTGGGAGGAGGGGGAGTATGGAGAGGGGGGTTGTGTTATGGACATTTGGGGAGGGTATGTGATATGGTGAGTGCTGGTAAGTGTGTAAGCCTGACGATTCACAGACCTTTACCCCAGGACAAAAAATATATTATATATTAATAATTAATAAATTAAAAAAGGTGAGGGTGGAGGATATAAGAGAAGGAAAAAAAAAAGAAGGAACAAACAATCTGAAGAAACCTGTATCTATTAATGAAGTTGAATTAATAGTTAATAACCTAAAGCAGAAAGCATTATGTCCAGGTGGGTTCACTGGTGAATTTTAACAAACATTTATGAAAGAAATTATATCACTTCTCTACAGTGTCTTTCAGAAGATACAAGCAGAGGCAGTTAGGTCTTAATTTATTCTATGAGGTCAGCATTGCCCTAATACCAAAAGGAGACAGAGACATTATAAGAAAACTACAGACCAATATCTCTCATAAACACAGGTGCAAAAATCCTCAACAAAATATTAGTAAGTTGAATCTGGAAATGTATAAAAAAATTATATGCCATGATCAAGTAGGATATAGTCCAGGTACACAAGGCTGGTTGAATATTTGGAAATCAATTAATGTAATCTATCACATCAACAGGCTAAAGAAGAAAAGTCACATGATCATATCAATGGGTGCAGAAAGAGCATTTGACAAAACCCAAAACCCATTCATAATAAAAACTCTCAGTAAACTAGAAATAGAGGGGAGTTTCTTCAACTTGGCCAAGAATATCTACAGAGGTCCTATTAGCAAGATGGCAAGAATGTTCCCTCTCACCACTGTTTTTCGACATTGTACTGATAGTACTAACTAATTCAATAAGACAAGAAAAGGAGATAAAAGGGTCATAAATTGGGAAGGAAGAAATCAAACTTTTTGTTTGCAGATGACATGATCATCTATAAATAAAATCTGAAAAGAATCAACAAAAGCATTCCTGGAACTAATAAGTGAATATAGCAGAGTTGCAGGGTACAAGGTTAATATACAGAAATAAACCATTTTCTTATATGCCAGCAATGAACAAGTGGAATTTGAAATTAAAAACACACTGCTGTTTACAATAGCACCCCCACCCCAAAATGAAACGCTTAAGCATAAACTAATAAAATATGTACAAGATCTATGTGAGGAAAACTACAAACCTCTGATGAAAGAAACCAAACAAGAACTAAATAAATGGAGAGATAATCCATGTTCATGGATAGGAAGACTCAATATTGTCAAGATGTCAGTTCTTTCTAACCTGATATACAGTTTCAAAGCAATTTCAATGAAAATCCCAGGAAGTTATTCTGTGGATATCAACAAACTGATTCTAAAGTTTATATGGAGAGGTAAGAGACTCAGAAGAGCCAGTATAATAAAGAAGGATGAAAACAAATTTGGATCATGGACACTACACAACCCAAAGACTTATGAAGTTATAGTAATCAAGACAGTGTGGTATTGGCAAAAGAAGACACAAATAGATCAATGGAATGGAACAGAGATCCCAGAAATAAATCCACATAAATATAGTCTACTGATCCTAGACAAAGAAGCAAAGGCAATAAAATGGAACAAAGAGAGTCTTTTGAACACTTGGTGCTGGAATGACTAGACATACATGTGCAAAAAATGAATCTAGTCATAGATCTTTAACCATTTACAAGAACTAACTGAAAATGGATCATAGACCTAAATGTAAAATGCCAAACTCTGAAACTCCAATAAGATAACAGGAGAAAATCTTGACAACCTTGGGTTTGGTGATGACTTTTTAGATACAACACCAAAGTTCATGAACCATGAAAGGAAAAATTAAGAAGCTGGATTTCATTGAAATTAAAAATTTCTGCTCTGCAAGAGATACTGTCAAGAGAATGAGAAGACAAGCTACAGACTGGGAGAAAATATTTGTAAAATATTAAGACTATTATCCAAAACATACAAAGAACTCTTAAAATTCAACAGTAAGAAAACAATCCGACTAAAAAAGGGGCCAATGACCTCAAGAGGGAGATCACCAAAGAGGATCTATGGATGGCAAATAAGCATCTGAAAAGATGCTCCACATTATATGTCCTCAGGGAAATGTAAATTAAAACAGCAAAGAGATATCACCATACACCCATTACAATGGCCATGGTTCCAAACCCAGAAAATGATACATGCTAGGGAAGATGTGGAGCAACAGAAACTCTCATTCATTGCTGGTGGGAATGCAAAATGGTACAGCCCCTTTGGAAGGCAGTTTGGCAGTTTCTTACAGAACTAAACGTACTCTTACCATATGATCCAGCAACTGCACTAGGAGTCGAACACTTAGGTCTATACAAAACCTACACATGGATATTTATTCATACTTGCCCAAACTTAGAAGCAATGAAGATGTCATTTGGTAGGTGAATAGATAAATAAATAAATAGATAAATAAACTGTGGTACTTTCAGACCATGGATTATTAATCAGTACAAAAAGAAATGAGAAATTAAGCCATAAAAATTCATGGAGGAGGCTTAAATCCGTACTACTGAGGGAAAGAAGACAATCTGCAAAGGTTCCATGCTGCAGGATTCCAAATAGATGGCAAAACTATGGGGCCAGTAAAAGATCGGTGGCTGCCAGGTGACAGGGCTGAAGGGAGAATGAATCAGCAGAAGACAGGATTTTTAGGGTAGTGAAACTATTCTGTATGATAATGCAGTGATAGATACATGTCACTAGACATTTGTCCAAACCCCTAGAATGTTCAATGGAAGCTTTCCCACTAGAACATTAGAGTGAAACCTAATGCAAACTGTGGACTTTGGGTGACAATGATGTGACACTGAAGGCTCATGGAATGGAACTAATGCCTCATTCTAGTTGGGGATGTGGATCAAGGGGGAGGCTTATGCATGTGTGGAGCAATGGGAACTCTCTGTACCTTCTGCTCAATTTTGCTGTGAAAATAAACCTGTTCTTTAAAATAAGTATTTTTAAAAATGGGGATACTTTCTCTTGACATTTATTTCAAAACTGAACTGCTGTACTCTGACAATGACAGGCATGCCTCCACGCTTTTCCCTAATTGGGTGTTCCTGAGGTGCTATGGACATATTCTTTTACCTCCTACATATTATACACCTCTCTCTCTCTACCAGTGTTCTATTAATGGAATCTGCCACAGATATTTATGGTTTGCCTGAGCCATTTCAAAAATTTACCTCCAAAATATCCCCAATTACCAAAGTTTGTCCTCCAATGTTAAAGATTAAATTGAATACAGATATTGTATTAAATGACTAAACTCCTGAAGGTATGGGACTACCCCAAGTCAGGTATATTATTGGTACAGTAGTGACAGTTTCATTTTATTGCATATTATTCTAATCAAGCCTAAAAGGCAGACTATTTGGGTCACAGTAACTAGGATGTCCCACTCGCTCAGACCACCCCTATCACACGCTATCGTTCAAATCTACCATTTCCTGGTGATATTGTCTCTCAAAACCAGTGAGAAGGTTTAAATTTCACACAGTAAAAAAGTCACAGGAATAAAAGGTACAGCATAGGGATTATAGCCAATGGTGTTGTAACAGTGTTGCATGGTTATAGGTGGGAGCTACACTCACAAGCACAGTAACAAAGAGTAATGAATCTGTTATTACCCCAAACCAATGTAACACTGTGTGTCAACTGCACTCCAATTAAAAAAGTTCTTAGTTTCATGTTTAGCAGAAGTCATTACTATTAAAATATTTAAAAAAATACTTTGTTTTATCAATCACAGCCAAATTTAAAAAATAGATTTTTTGAAGGCCTGTGAAGAATTCAGCACCAATTCTGGCCTTAGAGAATTAAGAAAGCAGGTGACATTCTTGTGCCAAACTGGTTGGCAAAAGTTGAGATCAGAGTCATCCTTAGGAAAGAATGTTGTATTTCAGTAACTCCTCCCATGACTTCTTGAGGAAGGGCTGAATGAAGTCTACCTTTATGTATGCTACTCACGTAACACTCAAATGAAATGCAAGCAAGGCAATCTAAAAGTATAGCTTCAGGATGTATAATTTCTGCACTGAAATTAATTCAGTGAATCACTTCACGTAGGCTTTAGAAGAAAGAAAGAAAAGCTATTTTGCAAATGAACCTCTCTCTGCCTGTGTATTCCATGTGGGGGTGGTTGAGATTTAAGCAGGCAGGTCCCATCACTTTCCGGACCGCTGGCCGCCCAAGCGTGTAGCCAGCCTCTTGCTTCCCACAGCCACAGGAGGTGACAGGAGGTAATGTAATGCGTGAGTAGCTACCAGGAGAAAAGATGGGAGGGGGAAGACAAGCTAAAGAAATATAGTATTTCAATCAAAGTCTGAAATTTGTAGAAGTGGTTTTGGTCTCCATATAGTAAAAATATTTATCCAAGAAACTCCTACTCGGGTGTGAACATCCTACTTCTAGTGGGATTTTGTTTGGCAAAGGGCTGTGAAAGAGTGGGAGCTAATACAGAACATGTCTATAAACAAATTTATTTAGTTAGTACAGATTGACACAGTCACTAGAGGATTTCAGCAATTATATGTGTAAAACTATTTCCTCCAGTGGTTTCCTTTTGTGATTTTGCTAATTTATTCAATCTAGGCCATTTTCATGCATTGACTGCTATAAGCCACGTAGCCACCCAGGCTGAAATGAAACATATAGAGACTCTGCCTTCTTTTCGATTCTTCATGTAAATATAATTATATGGAGATATTAAAGAGCCAAACATTAATGAAAGAAAGTCAGGTAAGGTTGTAATACCTTAAAACATGATGCTGTAGTCTAACTTGAGAGAAGAGCGATTTTTGAGGTTTGGCTATGATAATGTACACAGAAGTATTCAATAAAAGGCAAACCCATGTCTGAGGGCAAGGTGTTTGGATCTGTATTCAGTATGTATTTTTTTAATTGAAATTCAATTAGCCAACATACAGTACATCATTAGTATCAGATGTAGAGTTCAGTAATTCATCAGTTGCATGTAACACCCAGTGCTCATCACATCATGCGCCCTTCTTAGTTCCCATCACACAGTTACCCCATCCCCCTACACACTTCTCCTCCAGTAACCCTCAGTTTGTTTCCTCCAGTCATAATAACATATGGTCAAATCATATGCTTTTAGAATTTTAACTTTAACAAATATATGTTTGTTAAATTGCATATTCTCAACTCTGGAAGCACTTTGATTATAATTATCTAGTAATACATATTTCTATTTATATATGTTGGTATAATTCATTATATTAACTAATTAAATTTCTACTTTTTAAACTCTGTTTCAGCCATTATTAGTGCTTCCATGCCTTACAATTATATGCTCAGTAAATATTTGGTAAATGAGTAAAGACTATTCAAAGTTTGGCTAGTCCTCATGGAAGAAAACCAATATGGATGAATACTTATGTTTGCAAAATAATTTATTTCACAAATTGAGAATTTATCAAACATATTTTGATATATTTATCAAACATATTATTTTCAATTATATATATATATATATATGTTTTTTAAAGATTTTATTTATTTATTTGAGAGAGAGCATGAGAGGTGAGAAGTCAGAGGGAGAAGCAGACTCCCCATGGAGCCGGGAGCCTGATGCGGAACTCGATCCTGGGACTCCAGGACCGTGACCTGAGCCAAAGGCAGTTGCCTAACCAATTGAGCCACCCAGGCACCCTTCAATTACATTTTTAATTAAGGAAACGAAATGCAGAGTACCTGTTCTTAAAGGATTGTAGAAGTACTATCATGGGAAGGGGGTAATTGTCCATAAAATATATTTATATGAAATAGCGTCCAAGATGACTGGGAATCACTGGCCTTGTTCCAGGGCAAGGGTGGTCTATCCAGATAGGGTATAGTGGGGTCTTGGCATTCAAGGTAAAGGGGACTTGGGAGGGTTGGACCATTGAGTAGTCTAAGTGACAAGCTACTAAAATCTCCAATATGGAGTCTCAGATCACTAGGCTACCTGAGAGCTCTCTGTGCTGGGTACAGAAAGGAATTCTATTACTTCATTTTCCCAAAGTTAGGTTGTAATTATACTTATAAAAAATGTTAAAAATCCTTATTAATAATGGAAAAGTAATGATGGTAATTTTTATTTTTTATTTTTTTACTCCTTAAAGTGCCATGTTGAATTTCTTTTGTTCCTTCCTTTCTTTCTTTGGTCATTTGTTTTGCCACAATAAAGTCAGCAATATCATTGCTATGGGTCTTACACTGGAGCTAATTTTATTTACAATTACCATCTTGATATAATGGCAATTGGATGGCGTTACTGGTTAAACTGTGTCCTCTGAAAAGATAAGCTGAAGTCCTAACTCCTGGCATCTGTGACTGTGACCTTAATTGGAAATAGGGCTTTTGCAGATAAAATCAGGTTAAGATGAGGTCATTAAGATGGGCCCTAATCCAATATGACTGAAGCTCTTTGAAAAAGAAGAGAAAGAGACACACAGGGAGAAAACCACATGAAGACAGAAGCAAGAGATTGCAGTGACGTATCTACAAACCAGAGAACACTGGTCATCACCAAAAGCTCAGAGCCCTCAGAGGGACCCAGCGCTGCCGACACCTTAATTTCGGATTTCTATCCTCTAGTACTGTGAGATAACACATTCTGCTGTTTTACGCCATCCAATTTGCAGGACTTTTGTTATAGCAGTCTTAGGAAACTAGAAGGTTGGTAACCCACCTCTCTGTAGATCTGTATGGTGTGGGAGAAGCCAGGCTCTAAACAGACAGTCTGGAAACTAAGGCCACTGCTCAAGTCCTTGCAAACCTAAGCAGTCTAGGAAGTAGAAAGGGCAACTTCTGTAATCACTCATTTTCTGAGGCAAAGGGGTCAAATGAGATTAGTTCTGCTTCTACCTGCTCAGGAAATTCTTCTTTCTGGGTTTTATAGCAGGTACAGGGGAGTTACCGTCGGCTGAAACAAAGACTGGCCCCAAAGTGTATTTTAAGCAAAGTTTCTTCCTAAATGATAAATCTAGAAGGTGGGAAACTTAGGGTAATATTCTCAAGACTGGCATTTTCATTGTAAGTGCTGTGTAAAAACATAAGAAAAAAAGGACTATTAAGGACTGGCCTCGAAAGGAACAAATCTGAGATATTTTAAAAGTCAAGTTGTTGCTAATGACCATCACACCAGTCCCTTGCTTTAAGCTAACCTAAGTAACTAAGATCAAGTTACTTTATTTTTGACCTAGCAAACCTTAGGATCAGTAATTCCCATCTTTTTAATGTATAAGGGAATATTAAAAATATAGTATGGTGAAAAAATCTGTGTACAGGGAAATAGAAAAGTTTAAGAATGCTCACATGGGAGTTGTATTTCTGGTAGCCACCGACTGAGAAAATGTTAATGATCTAAATCCTTTGATGATGCTTTTGAATGAATTCTACTAATCACAACAGTATCTACACAGTGTTGAAAACATACCAACATGCATCAGTTATCCTCTCTACACACAATGTTCAATGTGCCGTTGGGTCTGGGGATGTCCCAGCTAACTCTAAGGTTCTTGGAGAATGCAGGCTCACAGATGTGAAAATGGCCCTCTGGCCTGCATTTATTTATTCATTCATTCCCCAGTATTTACTGAATGCTTATGATGGGTCATGCTCTGTACTAAGTGCTGGGAATGCATCACGGATACACTGGCTCTGACTTTCTAGTGGGGTGGGAGAGTCACTAAAGAAGTAAGTACACAGTCTACAAGATGACAGTGGCGGTAAGTGGTACAGACACTAATAAGCCTGCCTGATGGAACAGAGCGAGGCGGGGTGGGACTGCTGTCTCTCTGTCAAGGTGACATTCAGAGGCCTGAATAAAGTGAGGGAGAGAGCACTGCAGACACCCACGTGTGGATGGCCTCTGAACCCAACAGCAGAGTGTGGGGCATAAATGGAATCACACTTAGAGGAAAACCCTGGTGAGCTCAGGGGAATACCGAAAACAACCTATCTTCCTCCCAACCTTTTCTTGCGTGTACACTGTGAGAAAGGCACACAGTGCGTTCCAAGGAGCAGTAAAACGGTTATTGGGTTCTTGTTACTAGGAATCTTACATAAGGGTCAGGGGTAGGGAGAGGGAGGAAGTGATTTGCATGTGAGTGTGTGCGCGCCCATACACACATGTACACAGAAAGCTATCAAAGAACCTTTCCAAGAATGATGGTCAGAGCCCTGCTCAGTCCCATGGGAGTGACAGAGCCATAGTTTCAGTTCAAAAAAGGAAAATTATCTGATTTTCAAAAGTCCATTCTACCACTCACTGGCAAGCGCGGAGTGTGAGCTCTTTACTAAAATATTTGCAAAAAACCCACAAATCATCTCCTAATCAATTTTTCAGTTTTCTTTTTTCATCTCTAAATTCAGTTCAAGCAGTTAAAATATGTTTCCTCAGAGAAGGTTAGATCTTAGTGAGAGTTTCCCTTACAAAGTCCCCTAAAGCAAGCAGTGCTCTGCAGTCTATGAATATCTGTGTGCCAAAAGGGAGAAAGTGCACTGAGCCAGCCCTACTTTGAAGTCATCTGGGAGGAAGAGATGGTGTGTATGTGGGGCACATAATTGCAACACAGTAGCATACGAACTTAAATACAGCAGCATACAAACGTAACTCTGATGAGGATCTCAAAGTACATCACACATGACATGTGACCTGCCACTTCTTTAGTTCCAAGGTCTTACAGAGAGCTCATTTACCCATTGCCACCAACCCCAACTCTTTCAAGAGACACTGGGAGGTTTTAGTAGCTGCTGAGAATGCTAGGCCATGGATAAAGGCCTATCTACAGTAGCCTGGGTTGAGAAATAAATGGAAAAGTTCTGCTTTCTCTCTAAAAATAGTACCAGTTTAATAACAAACCTACCAGGGCATGAGATCATGAGGCCGGTCAGGGCTGCCCAATTGCTTTGGGATTATTTCAGTATAAGAGAATGAACAGAGAGAGGGAGAGAGAGACATTACCAGCCACAAATCATTCAAATGTTTTTCATGCATTCATGGATTTATTAAATACATATTAACAACATTTGGATGATCTATAAGGATAAGAAAAATTATTTTTTTAAATGCCAGGGATAAGGGCAGCTTGATGGTCTGTGCTTTGACATAAGGGGAATATGGCTGCTGTGTGGTGACAGTCAGGCTGTTTTGCCAGTCTCCTGTAAGAGCAGAGGGTCATTTATCACATGACCGTACAGCAAGGTGGTGATAGTCACAAGCATGAAAGCTTACATCAGAATGAATCATGTCAAATGTTCAGTGATGTCACTTGCTTTTGGTGGGCACCAAGACATAGTGCTCAATGAAAAAGACTCAAGTCCACTGACTTTTGAAAAGAAATGTATTGTTATGTGGAAGGGAACTGTTAACCAGGGCACAGTGGCCACCTGGATGACAAGGTGGATTAGGTAAGAAAGTTTCCAATATTGCTAGAAATTTTAGAAATATTAAAAAATGAAAGTCTAGTTTCAGGACAGATACACTTTGGTGTGCTAACAGAAGACCTTCTTGGTGGCAGAAATTACTTGAAGTGTATAGAATGGTATATGTGAAAAAGCATTAATTCCAAAACGAGGCATACACATATACAGATAAAGACAGGTTAAAGACAATGGTGTTCCTTAATCTGATAAGAGACATGTATGAAAAACCCACAGCTAATATGAATCTTAATTGTGAAAGGCTCAAGACTTGTCCCATATGATCACAAATAAAGCAAGATACCTACTCTCACCATGTCTATTCACCATTAATACCAGTGAAATCAAGAAAACAGAAATAAAAGGCATACAACAAACTGGAAATGTTGAAATAGAGCTGCCTTGATTCACAGACATTTGTCCACCTAGAAAACAACAAAGAAATCTAAAATAGTTAATAGAACTAATGACCTTATCAAGGTTTCAGAATATGAGGACAACATAAAAATCAATTTTATTTATATATTCTAGTAATGAACAAGTAGCAACTGAAATTAAGAAATTATAGAAACATGAAAAAAACATGATATACTTAGGGGCAATTTTAACAAAATATATGTAAGACCTATACAATGAAAACTACCAAATGTTGATGAGAAAAATTTAAAAAGATCTAAGTGAGGGCGCCTGGGTGGCTCAGTGGGTTAAGCCGCTGCCTTCGGCTCAGGTCACGACCCCAGGGTCCTGGGATCGAGCCCCACGTCGGGCTCTCTGCTCTGTGGGGAGCCTGCTCTCCTCCCCCCACCTGTCTCTCTACCTACTTGTGGTCTCTGCCTGTCAAATAAATAAATAAAATCTTCAAAAAAAAAAATCTAAGTGAGTGGGTAGGTATACTTGTGTTAATGGATCCAAAGAAAATATTAAGATATTCTCCATAAACTCATCAACAAATTCACTGTAATTCCTTTCTAAATCCCACCAAGCTTTTCTGTAAAAAGTAACAGATGGATTCTAGATGAAAATGCAAAGGGCTTGAATAGCCAAAAAACTATGAAAAAGAATGAAGTTGGAGGATATGTATTACCTGATTTCAAAATTGAGTAGAAAGCTAAAATAATCAAATCAGTATGGTGATAGCATACAGTCAGAGATGGAGGTCAATAGAATGGATGCCAAAGCACCAAGACAGACTCACATGTATGGGGTACATTTATTTTCAGCAAAGGTGCCAAGATAATTCAGTGGAGGAAAAGACAGTCTTTTCAACAGATGAAGCTGGAACAACTGAACACTCATATGCAAAAAGAAAGAGATAAAAAGGAAACACCCTCAATCCTTACCTCACACCTTATACAAATATTAAGCAGAAATGAATCACAGACTGAAACATTAGAAACTATAATACTTCTACAGAACAAACAGGAGAAAACCTTTGCGACCTTATGATAAGCAAAGGTTTCTGAGCTAACACACTTATACCCAAAGAAAAAAACTGAGTAATTAGACTTCTTCAAAGTAACAAACTGAAGAGAAATGAAAACATGCCTCACAAAGACTACTATGTCAATGTTTATGTATCTTCAACTTTACTCATAATTGCCCCAAACTGGAAATAACCTGAAATGTCCATTAACATACATAGAGAATGAACTATTGATACATTTAACAACACAGATGAATTTCAAATGCATAATGCTAAAAGAAGAAATCAGACTCAAAGGCGTACATGTGTATGATTCTGGTTATATGATATTCTAAAGGCATAACGATGAGGTCAGAAAACAGATCAGTGGTTAACAGGGTTGCGGTTGGGGAAAGAAGACTATAAAGGGGCATGAAGACTTTTTTTTTTTCAGTAGTAGAAATGCTCTAAATTGTATCTAAATTCTAATGGTGGTTATAGGACTCTTCGTATTTGTCAAAATGCATCAAACTACACACAAAAAGAGTGAATTTCATCATATATAAATTAAACCAGTAAAACAAAACAAAAAATAGTTAAATGCTTTTCTGGGGATAGTTAGGATTTGTATATCACAGACAGAAAAAATATCTGTACATGAACAGTGCTAGGAAATGAAAAACAACACTTAGTTCCCAAGTTGTTGGTTTTTCACATGGCAGCATACTATGTTTTCATAAGAAAGATCCAGTTGAATAGAAAAACTATATGGCTAGGGGAAAAAATTTTTTTTTGGCTAGGAAGATTTTATTAAACTAAAGTTAGAAGTGTATATATTTATAAAATCAATTCAACTTGTCAGACATTTATTGAATACTCATTATGTGCCAGGCACTGGACAAGGCACCTCAAGGGAAGAAGACAGATAGATCCCTGAGGCATGCAACAGCATCTCCAGGAACTCACGATGTAGTGGATCTAGGCCACCTTTTCACATACCATTGCTGGAAATGATGAGGAATCAGTAAAAGAATTTGAAGTAGCTCTTCCCTGTGAATGCCTGAAATCTAATTCTGGAGAACTGTCCTTTGATAAGAGTGCATGCAGTAGCAGACTTTGAGAACTGTTTTGGGACAATCTCTGACCCTTGGTGCCTTTCATCCCTTGGCTTTCCAACGTTGCTACCCTTTTGCACTGTAACTTTAGACTTGACAATCATGAACTTCTCTTCAACTTCATGTGTAAGTCTCATTAAGGACCGAAGTGGAGGGTTCACTCATCTTTTTAAGAGCTGGACTTCTAAATACTCCAACAAGCTAGCCACAGAGGTAGCGACAAGAAGTTCAAGAGTAGTACAGACACCAGAAAGCCTTGCAGGGCAACTTCAGAGCCCTTCACTAAACCACATGCAGCAGACGATAAAAGAAACAAAGAGAGCTTTTAGAAGGGAAAATGAGGGGAAAGGAGGTAAGACAGAGACAGACATGTATATTGCCGGGAAACTGAGAAGGGTCTTTGGAGAGAACATAGGAGGCCTGACCTTTCTGAACATTTTTGTCTTTTTCCCAATTGAAAATATTTTTTGAAGATTAAGAATAACTTTCCACACCAGGAATGGAGTTTTTAGCATTAGAGTTCATATGACTTTCTCGTTTTTTTTCTGTGTTTAAAAACAGAACTTGAAAACACAAAAATGTGACTTTTTCTTGGTAACGGACATTAAGGATCGGCTTGAACCCTTGGGCATAAATCAGGACAATGCTCTGGCAGCTGGACCCTGAGTACCACAATGAAAGGCTAATACTCTGTTTCCTGCATTTTATTTTGGGACTGTGCTAAGTACTATATACTTTTCCAATTGCTGATACAGTTATTTCGCCAAGCATAAAATGCCACTGTCTTTCTTGCGGAAAGATTTTTTTGGCGGGGGGTGGGGGGCATTTCTGTAAATGACCTGAGACTACAAGTCTGGTGACAATCAAAGTGTCTGCACATTAAAGGGAACCAGCCATGATTAGTTATAACAACTCAGATTAGCCGTTACATAAATATTTACTGCAGGGAATGAGAATTGTGAAAATAACACTTAATGCTCATGTTTATGTATACCTATTGCCACTTGACTCACCCTACAGCTCTCAGATTACTGGGTGGAAACTCATTTTCAAATGTAAACTCTAACAATTATGGGAAGGTTTTTGTAACCCCCCTCTGTCTTTTCTTCTGCTTTTCTTTTTCACCTGGTGGGATGTCAGCCCAAGCTACTGTAACACTATCGGAGCCCTGTGGGTGCCACCAATCTTCTCTACATTTATGACCCACATACATCCTTCTACTGTTGCCAGTTATCTCTTTGTGTCCATAAGTTCTATCTTTATCATTAGACTTTTGGAGGTCTTTTTTGATCTTTTTATTTTTCTAAAGGTTTTATTTATTTATTCCAGAGAGAGAGAGCACATAAGCAACAGAGAACATGAGCGGGGGCGGGGGGAGGTGCAGAGAGATTAGCAGACTCCCCACTGAGCAGAGAGCTCCACAGGAGACTTGATCCCAGGACCCCGAGATTAAGGCTTGAGCCAAAGACAGATGCTTAACCAACCTGGGCCACCCAGACGTCCCTTTTTTGATTTTTCTAGCACAGTGATTTTTCTCAACAGTGGCTGACTGTCCATTAGAACTACTTGGGAATCTAAAAAATCCTGACACCCAGAAGGCACTCCCAGGTAATTAATTTCTGAAAGTGGGGCCTGGGCATCAATCCCTCATTTGTTTTTTGGGGTTATTCTGAGTTTTAAGTCCCCAATGCCTTTCTCCCCTGTGCTAGGAAACATATTACAGTTCTGTTCTGCGTACATGTGCTATGGGGGTGTCTGCAACTGGCCTTCCTACTCAGGGCTTTCTGGTCAGCCAGCTTAGACGTGAACCCTTCCTAGCAGAGACAGAGATATTACAGAAGTCCAAACTGCTTGCTCTTGAGACAGTTCTCTTGATTTACTGTCATCATTTTGCTTCTGTTGGCTGGCATTAGTAACAATCTATTTTGTGCGCATGTTTGCATGGTAGCTTATGGTTGACAAGGACCTCTAGAAGCACTCTCTCATGTAAACCTCACCATAGTTCCCGAAGGCAGGTGGGGTTATTACGCCCACTTTAGAGGAGACAAATGTGGTACAGGGAGGTTAAATGACTTGTCAACATCTCTCGGAATGCAGTGATAGAGGCCAGACGGGGAGCCAGAACATCCAACACCCGGCACACTCTCCACTCCTTTCTATCTAACTTTCCTCTGAAGGAAAAGAGAGGT